>NC_140952.1:124993717-125311217 GCF_014529385.1 Adiantum capillus-veneris
GCGCATGCTCATGCATTGATTACGTTGTCTGTGAAGCACACCATTGTTCCTCACATCCGTTCAGCAAAATCTGCAAAACAGGATTGGGATATATTGGCCGGTCTTTATGCAAGTCGCAATGAGGCTGAAATTGCTTTGTTGCGTAAAGAGCTGCAATCGAAGATTATGCATGAGGAAGATGATATGGACACTTTCCTTGCTGGTGTCAAGGATATCAATGAGCAACTTATTTCTGCAGGTGAAGTCATTTCAGACAGTTCCCTTGTGCAAACAGTTCTTGATGCCTTACCAGATTCCTACCAGGATTTTGCTAGTACTTGGAGACTGATGACCCAAGGAAATCCTGAAGTTGTCAAGTTTGATGCATTATGCACATTGCTGTTGCAAGAGTCACTCTCCAGAAAAAACAGGAATAGGCAACGTGCAGTTGAATAGGCTTTTATTGCTTCTCAAAGAAAGGTGGTAACAGCAATGCAGCCACTTCTTATGGTTCTGGTGCGAGTGGCAAAACTTTTATTCCTAATGCTTCTGTTGGCAGCAATTTGTCTGGAAATTCTGGTGATAAGGGCAAAAAGAAGATGTGTTGCCATTATTGTAAAGCTAATGATCACTTGATCAAGCGGTGTCCTAAGTTGAAGGCCAAAGAGGCTAAGAAGAAAGAGGGTGGTTCCACTACAAATGCTGGTTCCACTACAAATGTAGCCATTGTTGAGTCTTCTGTAAAAGGAGACTGTGATGCTGATGTCGATGCAGAATGGGCTTTTAGCGCAAAGTGCACTTACAATCCTGCTGTCCATGATGCATGCTTGTCAGTTGTTGCAGATTCACATGTGTGGTATTTTGACAGTGGTGTTACAAAGCACATTACCTCACATCGTGAATTGTTCACCTCTCTCGAGTCTGTCCCTCATGGGAATTCAGTCACTTGTGCCAACAATGCCTCTTATCCGGAGTTGAAAAGATTGTGCTTACTGCTGCAAATGGAAGTTCTTTCACACTTGTTGATGCACTTTATGAAGGGGATCAAGGAGCACCACAGACGGAGAGTGAGAGAGAGAGAGAGAAGGAGACACACATAGGATGTGGGTGGGGAGACTCAAAAGAGTGAGCAGCCCCCTATACACTTATGCTATGTATAAGGTATACAAGTCAGTGGGCGCCCAGACTCTTGGCGGCCGGGCAAGGCACAGACGCCTATACCCCAACAACCTCCCACTTAAAGGCGACTGTGCCTTTAAGCAAGAGAATCAGTCTAAAGACTATAAAAGGCGAGAGAAAACCGCTCTCAACCGATGCCCACTGGCTGGCTGTCATCGTGTGCATCCGGCTGTCCTGCTCCCGTGTAAGTCCATACACCACCAGACGTACCGCACACGTACTGCAAGTATGTACGCAATACCTGCATATCTCTCTCGTGCACTATGCCATCATCAGTCAACAAACGACTGACAACCCCAACTGCAAATGCTCCCACTGTAGCTGCGATATCCAGTCTCAAGATCAGCATCTCATACATGAGACCACCGAATGCCGATGCAATGCTAGCGGGCCCTGCTAGCTCTATAGAGCATGCATCAACATATATATCCTTGGAAATAGGCATCTGTGACTGACAAGGCGTGTCAGCCACATGCATCTCCAGACTGTCCACAAAAGACGCATCAACCTGTCGTGCAACCTCAGAGCAAACCAGCTGCTCTAGGTGTCTTCTGGAAGACATATCCTGCACAACTATATCCCCATGCTCACTGTCGAGCATAGAAAGGAATGATTGCATAATCGCTGACGTCTCAGCCTCCTCTGCAATCATCCACTGCAAACATGACCACTCAATCTGTTGTGACTCACTAGAGCTCTCATGCTCTAACTCTGTATGCATAGACTCTTGCACAACGTCCTCCTGTCGTGACTCACTAGAGCAAGACCGCTCTACCTGTCTATCCTGCATAGAAGTATCTCGCACAACTGACTCTCTGCTTTGCTCAGTCACTAGCAAAGCATGCATGTCTGACTCTGTCACCTCTCTGTGTGACTGCTCAAGTTGTACCCTAACTGTGTGCACAACGAGCTCACTACTTTGCACTCCATGCAAAGCACCCTGCAACCCATGAGCAAAAGAGACTGTCTTGGTCTCTCGCTCTCTGCATGGCTGTAACAAGATTGAGACTCGACCATCTCGCACCAGTACTACGTGCAATGGGTACCATGTGCCAACTCTAGCACCTCTCGCAATCACCATTGAACACAAATGCAACGCAAAAGATCGCTCAAGCAGCGATACCTGACATCCACTATCCCGTAACTGTCTGACTGAGATCAAATCCCATCTCAGATCTGGCACATAACGCACATGACGCAGGGTAAATCTCATACCACTGGGCAAGGACAAACATACGTCTCCTGCACCCTCAATGTCATACACAACACCATCAGCCATGTGCACACAACCAAGTCTCCCACTAGAAAACTTGCTAAACCACTCACGATGCGACGTGACATGGAAAGTAGCATTTGAATCTAGTAACCAATGTGAAGACAATGTGCAATCCGATATGCAATCCGTAGACATAAGATCGTCTGAAGACAAGCTAGATGTAAATGTGACATCGTCGTCACAAGCATACTCAATAACCACCGTACTGATCTCACTAGCATCTGTCATGCCCAAATCTGCATCACGCATCTGTCGCCTCTGTTGTCTCAAATGCCTGAAACATCGACGCCTAATGTGCCCTCTATGTCCACAATGCCAACATGTCAAGTCTCTATGCCGTCGAGACTTGCGTGTGGGACCAATCTCTCCCATGGACATAGAAGTGGGACTAGACTCCCCTGTAGACATGGATGTCGCGTACATAGCATGTAAACTCTGCCATAAAGCATGAGTTGTAGTCTCCCTCGAGACCTGCCAGTCAACAGACTCAACCAGATGCAAACGAATCGTAGACATTGCTAACTCATCAAGATCCTGCCAATCATCATCACGCATAGACTTGGGCTTCGCCGATAAACCACGCAAGGGTTTATCCTGCCCCAAATCCGTCAATGCAACAAGCATATGCTCCTTCCAAGCAACAAAATCTGCACCATCAAACTGTGTCAGACCATAACGCTGGAAGTCAAATGAAAAATCAGCCATAATGCTCGCAAAAGAGCAACCAACAATGAGTAGTAAATGTCAACCAAATCAGCCCTAAACTGGCTCGAATCGCATCAACAAAAGTCTGCAAATATGGCTGCAAATCAGCCCCAAAATTCAGCCCTTAAACAACTGCATAAACAAGTCACAAACGTGTCCCAGATCAGCCTACAACTGAGCCATACATGGACACCTGCAAAGAGGAAACAATGGCTGAAAATTCAGCGCCCGAATAAGCCCTCAAACCTGCCTGTAAACTTGTAAACCTGTAGCTGAAACCTGCTGAAAAACCTCAAGCCATTAGTGCTCGAATCCGGCTACCTAGCTCGTAGCCACACAAGCATACATCACAACATTCACTCTTGTGAGTGTGTCAAGATAATTGTACTCCTGTCAAACCCGTGAGCTAATCACCAAGCCCACAATGTGCGGTATCGATGCATACACACGCACAAATCTCCCACCTGCAGAGAACACCGCACACAAATGCTGAGTGCAACCCGCAATCTCTACCTAGATCGCATAAATGATACGCATAAAACTCCTGGGAAAATTTCTCCAGAGTTTCGTCAGTAAAACGGCCACAAAACCAATAACCAAACTGACTGCACGCTCAAAACCATGAGCAACCAAAGCGCATCAAACCGCACTCCAAATGCATTCACCAATCTCCACACTTTGCATACATCATTGCAAACACCTGCAAATCTAGTACACAAATATCTGCTCTACTTGTGACTGCCAAAAAACATGCTCGAGGCATACATTGCCGAGCTCAAAATGCAATCACATTAGTCTCCCTGAGCATCAAACCACATAGGGCATACATTGTATCCTCCCACCTGTGAGGAAACTTGCAGCAAATATCACTCTCACATTTGAGAGCAAACCATGTGTGGAATCCTCGACACACAATAAACAACTGCTGCTGCAGAAAATTCAGCGTTCAGAATTTTAAAATTCTGATATGAAGAGCGCGTCCGGAGCGTGCCAAAACTCATGTATCCGAGTCCGGGTGTGAAAGCTATGCCAAAAAACCTCCGTTTCGACCCAAAAACATAGCATAAACTGCCAAAAGAGGGCTGAAAAATGCAGCTCCTCAACCGTAGCTCGAATGAAGTTTTTGATGGCTCGAATGGCTTCGAAAGGGGGGTAAAACAGCAGCACACTTGTTGGAAACGCTCTCGGAAAGCTGAATTTGCCGATGCCGAAGTCGAAACCCTGTTTGCACTCTTAAAAGTCCGCGCGCGCGGACGCGATTTCGGGAATGAAACCGGCTCTCCGCTGTCGTCGTGACTGTGCACACACGCGCTCCCTCCGCACCTACGCTCTGATACCAATTGAAGGGGATCGGGGAGCACCACAGACGGAGAGTGAGAGAGAGAGAAGGAGACACACATAGGATGTGGGTGGGGAGACTCAAAAGAGTGAGCAGCCCCCTATACACTTATGCTATGTATAAGGTATACAAGTCAGTGGACGCCCAGACTCTGGGCGGCCGGGCAAGGCACAGACGCCTATACCCCAACACTTTATGCACCTGGGATCAAGAAGAATCTTTTGTCTGTATCCGCACTTGCTAGACGTGGACTTGTAGTCAAATTTGTGGATGATTTGAACTCTTTCGTGCGCACATGCTTGTCAAAAAACTCTTTTTGTCTTCTCTTTTTAGCATAGATCGAAGCTACAGCTCTCAGATGTACAGTTCATGATCTGAGTTTTGGTGATGAAATTGTTGCATGTGGCCTTTTGTGACATGGGTTGTATAAGCTCACTTTGTATGACAAGTGTGGACAAAATTTTGCAAATGTTGTTGCAGGATTCAAGGGCTATTTCAGATGCAAAACTTTGGCATGCACATTTTGGTCATCTGAATTTTGCCAGTTTGTTGCGTTTGCAGAAATTTGATATGGTTGCTTCTTTGCCCCCTCTTGAAGCACCTGTCAAACATGTTTGTGAAGGCTATATTTTGGGTAAGATGCAGCGTTCTAAGTTTCCAAAGGATGGTTCAGTTCGGGCCACATGCAGGTTGCAGCTTGTGCATAATGATGTTTGTGGGCCCATGCAAACTCCGTCCTTGGGCAATTACCTTTACTTCGTGAATTTCATTGCTGATTACTCCAGGCAAGCATGAGTATTTTCGCTTAAAGCGAAGTCCGAAGTTTTTATGTGCTTCAAACAATTTCTAGCTATGGTTGAAAATGTTGCGAAATGTACTATGGGCACCCTTCGTTCCGATCGAGGGGGGAAGTATATGTCTCATGAATTCAATGCATTTCTGGCTAGTCATGGGATAAAACACCAATGTACAATGCCTTATACACCTCAGCAAAATGGTGTTGCTGAGAGGAAAAACAGGTCACTTACGGAAATGGCACGATGTATGGTCAAAAGTCAAGCTTTGCTGCATTCTTTTTGGCTCGAGGCCATTATGTGTGCCACTTATGTACTAAACAGGTGTCCTATGAAAGCTTTGCAGTCTATTACTCCATATGAAGCATGGCATGATAGAAAGCCTTCTATTGAGCACATGCGTGGTTTTGGCTATTTGGCAAATGCTTTGGTGCCACAAACACACCGCAAAAAATTGGATGACAAGGCTATCAAATGTATTTTAGTTGGTTATAGTGCTGAAAGCAAAGGTTACAGGTTGTATCATCCGCAAATAAAACGTATTCAGGTTTCACGGGATGTAGTGTTTGTGGAAAATTCTGTTCAGCCCTTGCTGTCATGTACTAGAGACAGTAATGTAAGCTCATAGGACATTTATGACACTTTGTTGCCTCTTTTCAGTGGCGGAAATACAATTGTAAGTTGCAATGAGGCAAATGTACAGCCTATGGGGTTTTCTGAAAATGTTACAGATCAGCCTATTACTGATGTAGATGTACATGATGTACTTGATGAGGAAAGGGCTAAAAATGAGCAGGCTAGAGGTATGCCAAAAGGACTGGTGCACACTTTGCATGACAATAAATTGGATGCACCTTTGTCTAGTAGTACTTGTTCAGGCTCTCGCCATGCATCTTATGCATCAGATTGTTATGCTTTGGCTGTGTCTAGCTTACATGATGTTGAGGAGCCTCTGTCTTTTGATGAAGCACAGTATTCAAAAAATTGGATGGCTGCCATGCAATCAGAATATGATGCACTTATAGAAAATGACACATGGACTTTATGTGATTTGCCTCTTGGCAAAAAGGCCATTGGTACGAAGTGGGTTTACAAGTTGAAACGCAAGTCGGATGGTGAGATCGATCGCCATAAGGCTCGACTTGTTGCAAAGGGTTATGCACAACAAAAATGCATAGATTATGAAGAGACTTTTGCTCCCACTTGTCGTATGACTACTATGCATTTTCTATGTGCATTGGTAGCTCATTTTGGTTGGGATGTACATTAATCATACATTGTTACTGCTTTCTTGAATGGTGACATATTTGAGGAAGTTTATGTAACGCAGCCTCGTGGTTTTGTCATAAAAGGACAAGAGGACAAAGTGTGCATATGTAATTAGGCTTTGTATGGGTTGAAGCAATCTCCTCGTGCTTGGTATGAGAAATCTGACACTCATTTGGTCAAATGAGGCTTTCGTAACAATCCAACAGAAAGCACATTGTATGTAAAGTGTGGGGGTGATGTACTTCTCATTGTGGTTCTTTATGTCAATGATTTGCTGATCACTGGACCAAATGAGAGACATATTGCTGAATTTAAGGCTGATTTGAATGCTACTTTCAAGATGAAAGATTTGGGGTTGTTGCATCATTACTTGGGTATACAGTTTAAGCAGTGTGATGGTGGTATTGCCTTGTGTCAGAAAAGTTACATAGAGACATTGCTATGTAAGTTTGGACTTGAGGATTGCAAACCTATTGCCACTCCCATGGAAACAGGTTTGAAGATGAGTCTACATGATGCTGGCGATCCTGATGATGTCACTCTTTACCAAATTGTTGTTGGCTGCCTCATTTATGTATGCAACACGAGGCCAGATATTCAATTTGCAGTCTCACAGGTCAGCAGATTTATGCATAGCCCAGGGTCTAAGCATTGGCAGGCTGTCAAGAGGATTTTCCACTACCTTAGTGGCACTTTACATCTTGGCTTGTTTTATCCCAAGGGGGGATCATTGCCGCCAGACTTACATGCTTTTTCGGACTCAGATTGGGCTGGTTGTTTTGACTCGCGAGTGTCCACAAGTGGTTTTTGTTTCATGCTTGGTAGTTCATGTATATCATGGTTGAGCAAGAAGCAACCTACTGTGGCCACTTCGAGTTGTGAGGCTGAGTAGAGGGCAGTGTCCACAGCTACGGTTGAGTGTGTATGGCTCAGACGCCTTATGGCTGATTTGGGTCTTGGACACAACACTGCCAACACTATCTACACTAACAGTCAGAGCGCATTGGTAGTTGCGAGAAACCCAGTTTTTCATGCTCTCACAAAGCACATTGAGATGCATTACCATTGTGCCAGGGAGAGGCTCTCAGCAAGAGAGATCAGCTTGGCTTATGTGCCAACACAGGACAACCTTGCAGATCTTTTCACAAAGGCATTGTCTCATGAGAAGCTTGAAGCTTTCCGCAAAGCTTTGGGCTTACTTCCCTTTGTGGACTGATCATGTCTGTTGACCGCTGGGTCAACAACACAACATAACTCAAGTTTCGTACCAAAGTCTTATCTTTTGCGAGTTATGAAATGCTGCGGATTATGGCTATAAACGTCATTTGTAATGAGAGTAGTTATTCTAGTTTCAGAAGCCGGGGTGCAATGGCACTTCCAGATTGTAAATACAAAGCCATTTGACCCTTTCAACCCCATTTTTGGTTAAACCTAAGGTAGCCTTAGTATATAAGGTACCTAGGTCATTTTGAAAAAGAGGGGGAGAGACTCGTACCAAAGTCTTATCTTTTGCGAGTTATGAAATGCTACGGATTATGGCTATAAACGTCATTTGTAATGAGAGTAGTTATTCTAGTTGCAGAAGCCAGGGTGCAATGGCACTTCCAGATTGTAAATACAAAGCCATTTGACCCTTTCAACCCCATTTTTGGTTAAACCTGCGGTAGCCTTAGTATATAAGGTACCTAGGTCATTTTGTAAAGGAGACTTTAATCATAATCAAAACTTTGCGTTGCCGTATATTGTGTGTGAGAGAGAAAGAGAGTGAGCGTGAGCTTTATCCTCTTGCTACGCCCAGCTCGCTCAACACATTGGAGATCCGACTGCACCATTGTTGTAGGCTCGAGGAGAGCTACGCGACAACGCCAAGCATTCCACGCGAGACGAAGCGCACACGCCGACGCATCTACGAGCTATTTGTGGCCGTAAGTGTATCAAACGATGTCTGTTTTCTGTGTGCTAGTAGTATATAGAATCGTGGTGACATAAGCTACGCATAGGTACTCATAAATTTCAGTTTCGGGCACTTTCAAAATTCTGCTCTGTCATCCTACGCGTTTTCCGCAGACGGGTTTAGAGTGAGGGTTTTGAGTGTAGAAGCATAGGGACAGGTGTATCCTAGTGAGGGGATGGTGTTCCTTAAGTTTCGTACGAGTCTGGCATGATTAGGTGAGTTTCCTTCCGTATGTGTGTATGTGGCTAGGTGGTGTAGTTGAGAGCAGTGAGGTTCTTGATTGTGGTATAGTTGGCCTTCCAGAGTGTTGTATGTGTAAGATGGTCTCAGCCTGACAAGCTAAAGAGATTTCCTCCGTGTGCCTATCGTGCCATCTGTGTCCTCGATTGACATTATGTTGATCTAGGTAGTGTTTGCATGTACTTCATGGGTGTGTGAGTCGCTCCCCCAACATTGGCGCCGTTGCCGGGGACACAAGGACCTAAGTAGGTTTCCTACTAACACTCGTGTGATGGTTGCTTGATTTAGTTTCGGCTAAAGAAAGCGTTTTTCTTAAGTGGATCCGGAAGAGGATATTCCGCGATCAAGTGGATAGCCAGGAAGCGTGTGTCTTGCTGAGGGTCTGCGACTAGATAGGTTTAGTTAGGATCTGTGGATTAGAGTAGTTGTTGGTGGTCGAGTGATTTGTGAGGTGATAAAAGCGTTTACTAGTCCGTGTGTGGCAGTGAAGCGTTTTTCTACTCATAGATGCAAAACCCCATATGATTTGTAGGAGTAGCTTTAGGTAAGTGATCCGATTCTGATCTAGAGCTATTCAGCACTGAATTATTTGCTAAAGTGGTTGATTGCATTTGAAATCACGGAAAAGTGTGCTTTTGAGGGTAAAAATACATTAAACAAGCTTTTGTGGATATTTTTGTATGACTGACTGATGTTGTGCATATAAAAGAGCATTTGCAAGGGTTCTGTGAAGAAAACCTGCAATTCTGTAAACATAGACATCCTACGCGTAGGATGTCTCAAGGGGGTTCTGGAGACCAAATTTGAAAATTCTGACTGCACCAGTGGGTTCAAAGGGTAGGTTTTACCCTAGCAACATATTGACTTGGGTGTTTTTCCCTATTTTTGTTGACCAAAAGCCAAAAGGCGGAGTCAAAAAACGTAAAATTTCAGAAAAGGCTTAATTGAGTGATTTTTGCATGTTTTTGCAATTGTGAAGCATACTTGCACTTGTTGAGAGCATAAGGAAGCATCAGGGACACTTCAGTCTGAAAAAATCAGCAGTAGACATACTACACGTAGGATGTCTACAGGGTGATCTGGGCACTTTTTTGAAAATCTGAGGTTACCTTGTGTTTAGAAGGTAGGTTCTACCCTATTTTCACCTGGAAAGTGGAAAATTGACCAAATTTTGACAGATCAAAGCCAAAAGACGAGAATTGCCAAACATCCTACCCAAATTGTGTCCAAGGCCTAATTTTGAGACCAAACCATAGGATGACTCCATAGGCATGTTCTAAATGTTGTATTGAGTGCATGTGATAAATTTCATCTCATTTGGGTCGGTGAAAGGGAAGATTGAACATACTTTAGCATTTTTGGCTGAAAAAGGCAAGGATAGCTAGTCTTGGGGTCTTTTGACATCCAAACTCAAATCTAAGCATAGCATTGGGTTGCTGACATCAAGGGGAAGCTGTGGCTCAAGTTTGGGGCAATTCTAAGCACTTAGACATCCTACGCGTAGGATGTCTTCACCATGATTTAGCGCTCCAAATCAACCTCTGAGCATACCACAGTGATCAGCACCTTAAGGAGAGTCTGTGGTTCAAATTTGGGGCAATTCTGAGCAGTTAGACATCCTACGCGTAGGATGTCTAAGGCATGATTTAGAGGCCAAATTCAAACTGTGGACATAGCAGGGTGTTGTATAGCCTTAGGCAAGCCTCCTAGGCAAATTTGGTCCAATTTGGAGTTGATTTGACTTGGGAATTCATCAGAACAGACATCAGGCTTTTGGAACAAATTCTTGATCATTTGACCAACTATAGGTGTCAGAATCAAAAAGTAAAAAGAGCTGTGAGTTTAGCACATCAAGGGGAAGCTACAGTGCAAGTTTGAGCTGAAACAGAGCAAAAAGACATCCTACGCGTAGTATGTCTCCAGGCATAAAGTGGTCAAAATTCTACTTTGGCCATATAGGGAGGTTCTAAGTGTCTCAAGGATTCTAGAACTTTTTTCAAAAGTGAATTTGGACCTTGTTTGGCCTATTTACCAAGCAAAGACAAGAATTGTCAGACATCCTACTCTTGGAGTGCACTAGAAGCTTATGCAGCCTAAATCTTGACCTATTGGCATCCAAATTCAAATTTGAGCATACCATTGGGTTGCTGAGCACTAGGAGAATCTTGGGATCAATTTTGGACAAAATCTGAGCAGTTAAACATCCTACATGTAGAATGTCTCCAGCTTGATTTAGGACTCCAAACCAACCTATGAGCACACCACTGTGATCAACACATCAAGGAGAAGAGTTGGGGTGAAAATTTCAAGTCATTCTGAGCATACCATTGTGTTGTTAGACTTAAGGGGAGTCTTTGGACCAAATTTTGTTAAATTCTGAGCATACAGACATCCTACGCGTAGGATGTCTCTAGGCCAGTTTTAAGGTCCAACTATACTTTTGACTATACAGGAGTGTTCACAGTGTCACAAAGATCCCAAATCTTCTTTTAAAATTGAATTTGGACTCATTTTGACCATTCTAAACTGCATTTCACTATTTTAGCCATAACTTTCACAAACGGTATCGGATTGGAAAAGTTTTTATATCAAAACGTAGCCTGAGAGCGGCTCTACAGATCTTAGAGCAAAACCTGAACTAAATGTATGCCAACGGCAACCATTTAGTTCAACTTTGAAAAAGGCGTCGTTTGAGGCCTCAAAATACATCCGCAAGTTAGGGGTGTCTAAAAGCGACAATTTGCGAGAATTGTGACGAAACGGTTGCGGTTTTGGACATAGTTTCGACTTTTCCCTAACCAAAGCACTTAAACACGGTGGACTAAGTCTACTTGAACCAAGCAAAAGCTCTTAAGCCCAGAAATCATGTCTACCCTAGATTCAAACGCAGCTTACACAAGCTTGGAGATCCCGACAATAGAGGAATATCCTCCCACAATGGATCTTCCAAACTTGCAATTGATAAAGATCCATCTTGTTGAGAGAGTTTGGATGATTGGTCATGAGAGTGAAGGACTATATAGATACATTGACGACAATGAGGTCAATGTTTATAGGTGCTCAGATCCATACCTAGAAGAGATAACGGATTACAAGCTCTTATATGTCTACACATACGGAGTTGACTGTCAATGGAGATCTATAGTTGTCGACAAGTATGGACGAGAATACAGAATTGTAGAAAGCACAAATCCACAGACTGTACTAGAAAGAGGTGGATATTTGGTCAATGAAGGACCACAAATGCCTCCACCAAACACGAGAATTCCTATAGGAATTCCAAGAAGAGAGCCACTAGGATTCCCTTCAAGAGCGATAACGAGAGAAGGATTGGGAGAGTCTCTGGTTAGACTTGTAAACAATCGACGAGTTAGACCATCCCAAGTCCAGAAATGGGTAAACAGAAAATACTCCGGAGATAAAGATCCGAGAGATCACGTAATGGCTTTTAGAAGAGTGATTAGAGCAGAGGAAGTTTCAGATTTTGCGACACAGTTTGCGGGATTTGGATTGACTCTTGAAGATGATGCAGCTACATGGTTCGACTCGGTGGAAAAATGGGATTTTGAGACCCTAGATGAGCTGTTTGAGGAGTTTATTGAAGAATTCTCACCAAAAGGCATTGCTCACAACATGGTCTCGCAAATCCATAGATTCAAACAGAAAGAGAATGAATCAGTACGCAAAGCATCATTACGGCTCAAGAGATATGTTAATCTCTGTCCGAGAGCGGAATTACCTACGCAAGCACGACTGATGCTGATCTTTATCCAGGGAATGAGACATGCGGGCCTTCAGAAGGATCTGCATATGATAAGGCGGATGACGCTAAACGAGTTGATCAAAGAAGCTCTTTATCTAGTGGATAACTGTGAGGCATACAAAGAAAGGGACTTAAAGAGTCAAGGAGATGACACATCCTCTCAACACAGTGTTTCACAGATAAGTGAGTCCATTGCCAAGCCAACAACACCTATTGATCAAGAAAAGCTTATCGACGACTTGGTCAAGAGGTTGATTCCTCTTGTAAGGTCTGATTCGGGAGAGCCGAAGTGGTGTGGAATTGAGAGAAAATGGACGAACCATACGGGGGAAGAGTGCTATTATAGCATGGAGAATGCTAGGGAGAGGTATGTACAACCTGTTCCAGAAGCACCTACTCCACCTAGATACATTACGGGAAATGCGCCAAGACCAGTAGGAGTTTTAAGGCCACAGCTTGTCTTAGGACAACAACCTCCGCTACGCCAGGTGCTAGAATGCAGGTAGACATGAGATACATGCCAATGATGGAAGCATCAAATAAACCAACGCCAGTACTAGCTACAATGTGGTATAGCAACCAAAGTAAGTACTACCCTTCGGAGCAACAAAATGTGAGAGAAACACATGGAGTGGTGAGGCCGGTACAACCTGCACCTCCTGGGTTTCAGTCGAAAGAAAGAAGGTATGAAATGGACGAAAGGACATTGCGATTCATTGCAAATAACGGCTTATCTAGGTCAAAGCTTGCTTATAGCCAAGAGGAAATGCTAAAAGAATCTCCTCAACCAGAGACAGATTGTCACAAAAGTCATGATAATCACTTGGTCAAACAATGTCCTCATACGGAGATCACTGAAGTAAATGCCTATTGTCTTGAGTGTGGCATCACTCACTTGATCCCTGATTGCCCGAAAAAACCAAACCAAATCAGGAAAATCATGACAAATATATCGGGGATTGTTCAGCTACCTAGTAGCTCAGAAAATGAAAATGTCATACCATTTCAAGTGGTTACAAGAGCACAAGCTCAGAAGAAAGTCGATGAGAATCCAGAGACAAAGAACACGGAAAGTGACACGAGTGCAAAGACAGATGATGGACCAAAGACAGACGCACCTAGTCAGAAAACCAAGAGCAAACGAAATAGTTGGAAAGCTAGAAAGACTAGGATGAAAGCACGCAGGGAACGAGAGCAAAAATACCTAGCTGAGAAGCTTACCGAAGCTGAGGAGAAGATAAAACAACATGAGGAAAAGGAGGCACCTTCTCTTACACAGATGGTTAAACCTCAAGAAGAACCATCCACGGATGAGAAACCAAGAAGTGCTAGTTCAGGAGGATCTGTGTTGGCAGAGAAGGTTAATGAAACGTTAGATGCCCTCTTGAAAGCCTATGATCTAAGGCTCAAAAACAACAAAACCCAAGAACGTAGGTGGATGACATATCCCTATGCGGAACTAGAAAAGCAAAGGTTTGAAATGTGCCAGAAAATGATTCAAACAGCCCAAGCTTTACTAGAACCACCAGTTGGAAAACCTGAGGATGTGATCCGTGTCATGCCTACACAAGTAATCCCACCAAACCAGGAACTAAAAGAGCCAGATTCTAGTCATGAGCACAGACCAAACCTCAAAGACCCAGCACTAGAACCAAGGATAGTACCGAATACCACGGATAACTCTTCTGAGGGATTTCACCAAGCTATACCTGAGGATTGTAAAGAGATAGATGGTCTTGACGAATTGTGGAAACAAGTCAGAGAGGCCAATGAAGCCGATGACCTAAGAAGACGAGTAGACAAGACTGGTGATGAACGAGGAGTGTTTCTACCACCAATAGAGGAATTTGAGACTGGATCTCAAATGAATCTAGACGTGCGATCATATTGGGGCGACAAAGGATCTGTACAATCTATGGATAGTCAACCCCATTCGCTAAGAACACTACCGTCCTACATGGGACAGTACGAGACCAAGTCAGATGTGGTTGCAGTCCCATCACAGAGACTGTCTCCCAACAAGGCCATCGATTCAAAGGGGCTAGTAGATATTCTATCTACCCCAGTCACCTGTACAATAATATTAGCCGAGTTGCTCAGAATAAGACCAAACATGTGGGCTAATGTGGGTAAATGTCTAGAGAAATTTGGTGTAAAAACCCCAATGACTCAAATCGAAGAAGGCATCAAAGAGCTTGAAATGCCTCAACTAAATACTAGGCTAGTGCCATTAAACAAGGTAGGCGAGTATTATGAGGGAGAAGATGGAAACACCACCGTTCCTGTGGAATTCAATAATGTAAAAACCATGGCAATCCTTGATAGTGGAGCTGGTGTGTCCATTGCAACCAAAGAGGTTTGGAAAAAATCGGGAAAACCTGCTTTGATATCCACACGAATGACCCTGCAGCTTGCAGACGCACATAAGAAAAAGCCCCTAGGACTGCTACAAAAAGTACTTGTTACTTCTTGTGGCATTGAATATGAACACACTTTTGCTGTTGTTGACTTTGGCAAGAAGAACAACTATGTCATCATTTTGGGAAGACCATTCATGCGACAATTGAAAATGGTCCAAGATTGGGGTTATGACCATATATACCTGAGACATATGGAAACCATAACAAAGATAAACTTGAGGGACCATAGCTATAGGGATGTGACGAGAACACCGGTTGAGGAGTTTGATTTCGCCACAATTGCAGGATCAGAACTTCCAGCTTGGTTAGGTAAGCCTAAAGAACTGTGGATGTGTGGAGTTTCACAATGTGGTAGCTTGAAACTTGAGGAATGTATCCTAGAGCATGTTATAGAGGATATGGACTATATCCCATAACCATTTCTTGAAGAAGAGTTACAGCCTTTTGGATGGGAACACATCTTGGCTACTCTGGACGTGTGCGCCGTGAAGGATGCTCCCACAACAAAGTTTTGTGATGAAAATGGCTATGATGTCGTTCCTTATTTTGCAGTGAGTGTAATCCAGGAAAACGAAGAGATCCAGACATTGACAAGCTCTTGAAATAAGGAACAAACAAAGAAATGTGGAGAATCAAAAGATGAAGAAGACGATGAGTTCTATGACTCTGTAGAACACTTCGAGCTTCAAGAAGATCAACGACCCGGGAATCAATGTCATCGCTACACGAATAAAGTGCATCAAAAGTGGATTCCAAAGTCCTCCGTGAAGACACAGCCACCACAAGCATCCTCATATATGGCTCCTAATAAGGATGCAAAGACTCAGCTAGGAGGAATACGACCAGAGCAACGAGCTAACAATGCTCTAATCAATGGGCTAGAAAAGTCCTCCAAGAAACTACCACCCACGAGCAAACAGACAGTAACTTTCCACTACCAGCCAAAAAATCAAGGGAAAGTACAAGAAGACAACCTTGCTGAGGATAGTAGCGGCAGTGATGAATCTTACGACATCCCCTATCATCAACTCAGGCCATCACTATCACCAACCCCTTCAGCAACAACCATGACAGGTCAAAAGAACAGGACAACAAGTCAAACCCAAAAAGCTCGACAAATCTGGATACCAAAAAGCCAGATCGGCCAAAAATAGATATGGATCAAGAAGACAAAGATCTCTAATGACAAATCACAAGATCCAACACCAAAACAAAAACAAGGAAAGCGTGCACGAACAGGTAAGAATATCACAAAGTCGCAAGCTTTCACAACTCAGGTTTGGGCTCCAAAGAAGTTGATTCAAGCACAAAAAAGTCAGGAATTCATTTGGATTCCAAAACAACCACAGTATCAACTTTCAAAGCCTAAATCCCGCCCCCAACCAAGCGTACAAGGGCTGAAGCAAAGATCACTGTTGACTCGCACAACAAAAAGGTGGGTCCCAAAGAAGTCTCTTCAAACACAAACGAAGCACGGGCAAGTATGGGTTCCCAAACGAGCATCAGCAACAAAACATCCAATAATCGCAAAGAAATGGGTCCCAAAGAAGAACAATAAAACTGTTGTCAGTGCATCCCCGCTTGAATTCTTACAATTCTTACTACGATTACAGTACAGGTAGAAGAGAGCAAGTCACTTTAATCAAGCAACGATACAGGAGCTTCAAAGACCATTACATTGCTTAGAATAGGAAGCCTCGCCAACAAATGCCAATAAGCAAATTGCTTATACCCACATCTTGCACAACATAAATCTTTTCCATGCATTGACTGTGTATGGATAATAGGGCAACATTACAAGGCCTGCATAGGCACAACTTTTGATTGCCCAAGCACAACACATACCCTTTGCAATACCCTGTCGTAAAGGATGACTCCAAATAGGAAGGGGGGAGGCATTCCGAATGCGGACATAACATTATGACTATTAGAGGGCAATGTTTTGTGAGAGGAATTGAATTTTTGCGTTTTATTGTGATAATTTTTTGACGAAATTTAGAGTATATGCCCTCATAGTAGTGTTATAGAGGAGTATGGGGACAAAATCCATATATGAGCCCCTAGGGACATGTGTATAGTGTACATAGCATTTAGATTTCTATCTGAATGATTTTTCTTTTGTTAAGTTTGTTTTAAAAAGATTTTCTTTGTTTATTATTAAGAAAAAAAAAATCCATAATCCACATGAAGCAAAGACTGACGAGAGGCCTGAGCACTACAAAGAGAAGAAGGTACAGGGAAACGATGAAAATTCATGAAGTATGTCTCGGCAGCCACTACAACAGCCGAAGAACTTGTCACAAAGCAGTGTCAACATGCAACCGACAAGTCATACAAGTCAAGAGTCGAGTAGCTAAGCCACAAAATGAGTGAGGTGTTAGTCCCAAAGCTTCAAGTAATATTCTCTGTGGTCTAAGCGTCTTAGCTATTCTAGGTACTGCTGAAGCTGGAAGAGTTGACCATATTTACGTTGTGTCGCTCATGCTGTTATAGGTGAGCAAAAGAGTCGAAGTCTAAGTACTTAAGTATGGTGAAGTGAAGGAGAAGGTCCAAAAGACACTCACGTACTGAGCACAGTGAGATACGAGTGGAGAAACTTCTACATCGAAAACCCTTCTTGGAAAGGTGGAAACTATTGAGACATCTTTTGATGTCACATGTACTACATTTATTCCTCGAAACACCCATCATATCCTTCTTTCACATTGCATGCTTTTGTTGACAAATTTCTCATATGCATATAGAGTGTCCCATAATTGGCACTTGCATCAGGCACTCTTTCCGTGTTTCACCCAAGCACTCACTTTTCATGAACATGTACTTCACGTTCAACTGCTCAACTCCAATAAGAGCGTATACAAAAGGCATTTTTTTTCCCACCGGGTTTTTTCCCTTTGGTCATCCAGGTTTTAGACCCTAATCTAAAGACACCTATCACCACCCTCTTGTACATATTCCTTCTAATCAACAATAAGGAAATGCTACTCAAATCAATTGACAAATGTATTGGAGCACCAATTTCAGATCATAGCATACTTCTCCTCAATGGCGAGTCGAAGAATGGCCTACAATGACAAAGCTGCAGACAACACTAACAACATGATTGCACAGGAACAAAGAAGTCCCCAATGAAGAAGAGCAGACATAAAAGTAATCAAAGGATCTCAAAAGATAAATGGTTATGATGATAGATGTCCGCTCTAATGGATCACAGTTCTTGTTGTGGTTCGACAAAGTTACAAGCAGTGCAACAGATGAAGCCAAAACGACAGCAAAGACCACATCGCCATCGACAATCAGGTCATGTCAGGGACGACATGAACGCGGAAGGGGGGAGTGTTGACCGCTGGGTCAACAACACAACATTACTCAAGTTTCGTACCAAAGTCTTATCTTTTGCGAGTTATGAAATGCTGCGGATTATGGCTATAAACGTCATTTGTAATGAGAGTAGTTATTCTAGTTTTAGAAGCCGGGGTGCAATGGCACTTCCAGATTGTAAATACAAAGCCATTTGACCCTTTCAACCCCATTTTTGGTTAAACTTAAGGTAGCCTTAGTATATAAGGTACCTAGGTCATTTTGAAAAAGAGGAGGAGAGACTCGTACCAAAGTCTTATCTTTTGCGAGGTATGAAATGCTACGGATTATGGCTATAAACGTCATTTGTAATGAGAGTAGTTATTCTAGTTTCAGAAGCCGGGGTGCAATGGCACTTCCAGATTGTAAATACAAAGCCATTTGACCCTTTCAACCCCATTTTTGGTTAAACCTAAGGTAGCCTTAGTATATAAGGTACCTAGGTCATTTTGTAAAGGAGACTTTAATCATAATCAAAACTTTAGCGCTGCCGTCTACTGTGTGAGAGAGAAAGAGAGTGAGAGTGAGCTTTATCCTCTTGCTACGTCCGGCTCGCTCAACACATTGGAGATCCGAATGCACCATTGTTGTAGGCTCGAGGAGAGCTACGCGACAACGCCAAGCATTCCACGCGAGACGAAGTGCACACACCGACGCATCTACGAGCTATTTGTGGCCGTAAGTGTATCAAACAATGTCTGTTTTCTGCGTGCTAGTAGTCTATAGAATTGTGGCGACATAAGCTACGCATAGGTACTCATAAATTTCAGTTTCGGGCACTTTCAAAATTCTGTTCTGTCATCCTACGCGTTTTCCGCAGATGGGTTTAGAGTGAGGGTTTTGAGTGTAGAAGCATAGGGACAGGTGTATCCTAGTGAGGGGATGGTGTTCCTTAAGTTTCGTACGAATCTGGCATGATTAGGTGAGTTTCCTTCCGTATGTGTGTATGTGGGTAGGTGGTGTAGTTGAGAGCAGTGAGGTTCTTGATTGTGGTATAGTTGGCCTTCCAGAGTGTTGTATGTGTAGGATGGTCTCAGCCTGACAAGCTAAAGAGATTTCCTCCGTGTGCCTATCGTGTCATCTGTGTCCTCGATTGACATTATGTTGATCTAGGTAGTGTTTGCATGCACTTCATGGGTGTGTGAGTCGCTCCCCCAACAATGTCCTTAGGGCATGGCACTTCCCTTTACTCGTGTGCCAGCTCTCGTTCACCGCATCACTCCAGGGGGGATTTGTTACCATATACATGTGGTACTGATGTGTGTGAGCACACTAGGACCGTCGGGGCATTTTTCCCCTCTTTAGGTGGTTTTTCCCCCAAGCATTGTATATACGCCCATGACTCTAGGGCTATCCATCTTTCCATTGCACACTAAGTAACACACTCTCTATTGTGTGCCTTGAGCTTCCTTCGTCTTCTCCAAGCTGTGTGCGTTTCTCTGCAACCCTAATTCCAACATAAACAAGGCTAATCGAATGTGTGAAGGTTATTTATACTAATAATTATGGGGGAAGGGATTCCGGCCCCCTCCCCCGGTCACATGTTAGTAGGAGAATGATCCAGTCAGTGTGCCGTACACCTCTCGGCTTGCACAGCGCAACAGTGAGAGAGAAGAAGAAGAAGAAAAAGAAGAGAGTTTTAATGCCGTAGAGAGAGAGAGAGAGAGAGAGAGAGAGAGAGAGAGAGAGAGAGAGAGGCAGAGAGAGGCAGCCTTCGGCCGCTGGCCAGACTAGTAGAGTGTGAAATTCATGAAAGGTTGTGAGTTGCGTGATACTTGGAAATTTAAGGGATCCATATCGTATAAAAGGGGATGGTTCACATGCATATTCTCCATTCTCTTCTTTTCGTTTTCGTGTCCTCTATTATATTCATTTAGTGGCTAGATTCCTCCTAACTCAATATGGCACCCTCACTCCCTTAGTTTGTCATTTACCGCTTGAAGCAAAAGGCCATGCAGTTGATTCGAACCCCCACCCTTTGGAGCTTCAATCCCTGTCCTCATCCCTACAGAGGCCTTGTGCTTTGTCCCTCCCTTCTTGCTTCGCACGATGCCATCATTTGGAAAGATTTGCCTCTTTTTTTTTCCAAAATCATTAGGACATACTAGCTACGTCGTTATTATATTACCCTGAATCTTTTATAGATCCCTTTAAGAGTCATTTGAGGTTCCCCATCTTTTCGCACACTTGCCTCCTAGCATGTTGCTCATGGCAGCCGCTCCTCTTGCCATGTGTTTACGATAGCCAATGACTCCAACTCAACCGCCAGTAGTTGATCATACTCCATTGCTTGCCACACCAGGCCTTGTCCCATCCCTCCTTCTGCCGGTATGCCCAGCCATTCAAGTTTTCTTCTCCTGTTCAACTTTTAGTTTTGATCTCCAGAGGGCATCTCGAGTAGATACCCACTTAATAATTTTTTTTCCAAAAACGTTGATACATACCTGTGTTCTTTGCTTTTTAAGTGTAGAGATTACTTACAAGAAGCAATAGTGACAAAGAAGCGTCGACAAATTTGTAGCTAAGGAAGGGCACGTCGAGAGGTGTGTTCCTGTTGAGTGAATTTGGGTTTGCCTTGAGTTTGATGCCACTTCGGGGGGTGGGTTAAGCAACCGCGTTAGAGGTACACAATCCCAAGAGCAATCCAACTTACTTGAGCTGGCAACTATGGTCTCTATTGGAGTGTGACTCTTTCATGAGTCGTGATCCATTGTAATATCTTCTTGAGCATTGTTGTTAAGGTTTTGACCTCTTATTGAGCATTTGACTTGTTTGAGTTGGCAGCTAGCTACCGATAACTGGAGTGTGACTCTCTCACAGATTGTGACTTGTCATTAATAACAAATGGAGCTTTGAATCGCAATCTGTTGTTGATAGCTTTTGTTAGCCTTTAGCCAAGGTCCTTTTTTTTGGCTAGCTTTAAGCCAACGTCTTCTCTTGTTACCTTTGTTAATAAAATACAAGGCAACCTTGACTTGTGGCCCGATGGGTGGAGATACTGAGCAAATTTTCCTTTGCGGATATTGTCATGGGAAACAAGGGCAACAATGTTGCAATGGCCCACCAAGGGCACTATCTCCCCGACCTCTTGGAGCAGAGTGGGTCATTGTCAATGGCGGCATCACTTAGGCCTCCTTTGCTAAGGTTGTCCACAACGACAAGGATGTGGCTTACAAGGGAGGAGTCAAGGAGTCTAAGGTCCCTAGTGCAACCGGCAACATGGGAGGTGACTAACAAATGAAGAGGTGCTTGGAGTTGCAGAGCCCAAAGCTAAGAAGTTTAGCTCTCAATGATACACATCGAGCTATCAAAAGGAGAGTCTCAGTGCAACAAGAGAGCTTTTGGGAAAGTCGAGAGTGCCATAGGCTACCACGGACCCTTCAATCGAGGATAAAGCATTCCAAACCCTTGATAAAAACCTACCACAAACAATAGAGGTGCAAAATTTATGTATAATGTCGATACTCTATTGCTTCTCATAAGACAAGTAGCAGCATTGGCCATCTCCTTAAACATTGAGCATGCACGTGTGTGTGTGTGTGTGTGTGTGTGTGTGTGTGTGTGTGTGAGAGAGAGAGAGAGAGAGAGAGAGAGAGAAGAAGAAGAAGAAGAAGAAGAAGAAGAAGAAGAAGAAGAGCGACCTAGTCCATGGTAACTGGTGGCCTTGGCTGGATCGCGGGAGGGCAATGCCCATGGGACCCATCCTCTTGGAAGTGGATGAGGCATTTGTTTGTGTGTGTGTGTGTGTGTGTGTGTGTGTGTGTGTGAGAGAGAGAGAGAGAGAGAGAGAGAGAGAGAGAGAGAGAGAGAGAGAGAGAGAGAGAGAGAGAGAGAGAGAGAGAGAGAGAGAGAGCAGCACACTACTAACATGGCCAATGTGTTGCAAGCAAAATAGACTAGTGGACTTTATTCAGTATCTAGGAAAGGGATTCGTCACAGTACCATTTACAACCTTGCAACTATAGAGGTTATGAGAAAAACCCCCTATTCTTCAATTGGTCTCCAATTTTGGTACTTCCATAGAATCCCTTAGTCAAAACTCCTGAATCTCGGTATGGGTTGTGTTTGTGAACCCCTTGTTATGGATGTGGGACAATCTGAAAGATCTTGCAATTACTTTCGAAACCTCGTTGTTTGTGCTATCTAGCAAAAAGCTTAGGAACGTGTCAAATGAAGTCTGCATATATTTGGATGTGTGTAAGCATCCTTCGGAGAGTATGGTCCTAAACGCTGGGGCACAATTAGAAGTAATCCACTCAAGTTTGACACATGCTTTGGAGCATGTTTCAAATGTGATGGATTCCAACACTTTGCTAGGGATTACCATGTGAGCTTAGTGAGTTTGGTGGCAAGTGTTGTGGTGGAGAAGGTATCATCAAAATTGTATTTAGCCAAAAGCTCCATCAAAGTTTTAGTCTTGGAATTCAATTTCTAACATTCTACAATGTTTTAAGAAATTGAATAAGTTTGAGGCTTAAACTCTCTTTAAGCTGAGCTAGAGGGAGAACACACTCCAAAATGCCCAGAATGGAAATGAAAATGTAATGGGAATGGTCATGCTAGACTATAAATAAGCTATATGTTTTTGAAACATTAAGAAGCCATGGCAGTGCCAACGTCTTCATTAAGCGGTATCTTACAAGTACCATGAAAGACTAAAGACTTTTACTTTAAGACAAGGAAAGAAAAGCCAAAAGTTTTAAGCTGTCGTTTTTTTGAGTATTTTGGGGAGGGGAGATAACACATGGAGGAGAGAGAGAAAGAGATACCCCTTTGATTTGTGAAAATTTTCAAAATACCTTTTATCACCTTTTATCTATTTTGCTTGGATTGTTTAAGATTTTCTAATCTTTATTGTTTTTTTGACAATTGAGATCCAATTTTTGAGGGCCTAGCATGTTATTTGTCACAAATTACCTTGCAAGAAAGGCAATTCATCTCCAAAGCCTACATACCCAACTCAAATTCTAGTTTTATCATCTTGTATTGTATTGATATGTCGACAACCAGTCTTCTTGTGGAAGACTATGATTTTTCACACAACCAGAGATATTTTTGGGAATTTATGACAAAAGATTGCGAGTACTTTGGGGATATTTGAGTTTTGAGGGGGATGCTCTCGTTTGTGATGGAACACGTGTACGAGGTAGGCCAGTGAGGGACGGAGCCCATGTGCGAGGTCAGCCAGCGAGCCACATGGAGTGATTGATGGCGAGAAGCTACAAGGCTAGACACGCACAGGCAAGGAGCAGCGTAGTGGCTCCGTGCAAGTGGAAGCCGATGCTAGGAATGACTCGAGCGTACCCTCATTCTCTCTCTCTCTCTCTCTCTCTCTCTCTCTTTCTCTCTCTCTCTCTCTCTTGTCTGCAGAGTACATGAGTGATGGTAGGAGGGATGCGTGCAGTGAGAAACAAACAAGAGGGAATTGCCCTCGCGAGCACAGACATAGCAGGCCAATGGATGCAGGCGAGGGAGAACCCGCAGGGATCGAACGCGCTGGCGGGGGGGGCGTGGAGTTTCTTTGATGAGGAGGAAAGGCGGATCTCGCTAGATTCATGTATGAAAGTTAAAGCTAACTAGAGTTGAAGGACTAAATGTACTTATTAATGCTTATAATGAATAATCATCGATAAAAATAATTGTTACCACCAAGCGACCACCTTTTATGTAGAGATGGGCCGTGCTTGTCGGACCCGCTAGTAGTTTATTATGTTATTGGCTGGGTTTGTCGATCAGGTAGGAATGGTTAAGTGTGGGTGCCCAAATGTGAACGAGCAAGCCCATATAAAAGTCAATCTAAACCAAAAATACCGGATTCTCTCATTTGTGCAATGCAAGATGAGTGCTCTTGCTCCATCTCTTTCTCCGTCTCCTTTGTGTACTAGTGTGTGTGTGTGCTTGAGAGAGAGAGAGAGAGAGAGAGAGAGAGAGAGAGAGAGAGAGAGAGAGAGAGAGTGATCGAGCATTGTGGCGGCACGACAGCGGCGAGGCGAGTGAGCACGGCGCAGCGGCGGTTCCCTCTTCTTCGCGGCGAGGAATCCTCCACGACAGCAAGCGTAGAGCGGTGAGTGACACACCATTGTCATCTTTGAGCTTACTAGTTTAGGTTAGTTGCGTGCTTGGAGCCATCTGTGGCTTGTACACAGTGTTAAGCAAGTCCCTTGCTTCGATACGTGCGGAAAAATCCCACATTTTTGGCGTCATTGCCGGGGAATCACCCTGCACTAAGCTCAAGAGGCACTCTGTGCTTCTTGTGTGAGTGTTTGTGTTAGGAAGGAAGAGGAAGAAGAAGAAGTTATTTTCTGCAAGTTTTTATTTCCTACATAATCTCTATTTTTTGCCAATGTATGCTTGCACATAATGTTTTGCACAATTAGTAGTTAGTGTGTTAGTAGTGAATGAGTAAGTAGATAAGACAGTTAGCTTGTTTTCTGCCAATGTCTGCTTGCACACAGTCTTTACATAGTTAGTGAATAGCTTGTTTGTTGCCAATGTCTGCTTTTACACAGTTTTTTATTATTTGCACAGTTATTAGTTAGTGTGTTAGCTAGTGAATGAGTAAGCAGTTAGCAGAGTAGGTAGCTTCAATGTCAGTTAGTAGTCAACAAAGTAGTTAGCAGAGTAGTTAAGCTTAGTTAGGTGTAGAGGAGATAAGGTTAGGTTAGTTAAGAGAGTAGGTAAAGGTTTAGTGTGTGTCTGGCCCAAAAAGGCCACTGAAACTGGGCGCGACCGTCCGCGGTATTGTTTTAAAAAATAAAAAATAAAAAAATAAAAAATAAAAACGCTCGGGATATTTGGGACCAAAAAGAAATTCGGGAATTAAAATAAAAAAGTTTATTATCCTAAAGGGATCGGGATCATTGCCCAGGCCCAGGCCCAAGCCTAGGCCTCAGTCCTCAGTCCTCAGTCGAATGATATACTACTTACACTACCTTATATGTAAAGATTAGGATCTCAAGTGAAGGGAGGGCATGTGGGACAAGTTTCTCAAGTCCTCTACCATCCCCTTCACACTCACCCTTTGGACTTACTAATTCTAGTCCTCTCCCCACCTAGAAAAAGACTAGTTTTAAGATTCCGAGGGCTGTACGTAACCGAATCGGGGGCTGTAAAGCACGGCACATCCCTCTAGCCAAGATGCTTGTTTTGAGCTATCGCATGCCATATTCTGTGGCTCGGTTAGAAAAAGGGACCAAAAATACAAAAAATTGGATTGTAAACACCTAAAAAACTAGGTGAGCGGCCTTCCTGGGCACTGGCCAACACCTCTAGAGTGTCGAGGTCACATGCACCTACGCTCTGGTCGTATGCTAGAGGACGCGCACATCGAGAGTGTTTCCGTTTACACGGGCACTCATTATTCCTCTACCTTAAGCTATAGGCACTCAACAGGAACCCAAGGTAATACCACTCAGGACCCCCATATTATGTCTAGTGATTCTTCCTCTGACTACGACGTCATGGAGGGTTACCTGATGCCTAATCCTAATAGCTCAAGCCAAGACATGCATGCCATGGGTCCACGGTTTAGGCCGAGTGTGCTTAGCCGCTTGAAAGAAACCTTTAGTAGAGCCACTCGCTCCGAACATTGAGCTAATGATGTAAATGAAGGGGGTGGGGAAGTAAATTCGCCATTTATGACCAACATAGACCCCATGCTCTTGGAGAGTGTGCACGTGAATACTCCATTCACTGCACTCTTGACTCTTCAGAGCTATTCCCCTTCGAAGTTATATTACTTGATGATAGAAGCCTTGCCAAAGTGCAAGAGGTTGAGTGATATATCATTGCGGCTAGGGAAAAGGAAATTGAGAGTTTACGCAAGGTGGAGCAACGAAGAGAGTTAAAAGCAAAAGCTCCTATGTCAATATCCTTGCTAAGAGAGCAAATGAGTGCTCCTGAATTAGCTACCACTAAGGGTCAACCCATAGAGAGCCACATTGCATCTAGTTCCAAGGACACCCCTAGCACCTTAATCCTATATGGAGCATTCTAAACGAGAACTGGGAGTACGAACTACAAACGGAAACTCTATCCGACCTATACACAGGTCACACCTATCACGTGGGTTGGTTAGATGTCCTACAATCCACAACAGATGCTATTACGTAGAGGATCAACAACAAAGAGTTTGCGAGGTCATCCATAGGGTTATTGAGCTAGAGAGACAGAACAAGGGGATCCACATGCCTTCAACGGGTCTCATGAGATTCTTGGATGCAAGGAAGGCTAAACAACCAACCTTGTCCCAAATGGAGACTCCCTCGATAAGTCCAATGGATCCTCCATATGTTGTTTCACGAGGGGTCTCGATGCAATCTGAGCCCACAAGTGATGGCTTTACCTTTCCAAGTATATCTCATCTTTCCCTTGATGACACCATGGCTACCATGCCTACCCCAATGATGGGCATGCCAAGAAACACGCCATGGACCTCATTGTTAGTAAAGCACCGCTACATGGTAGCTCAATGCATGCAACAGTACCTAGAAGTGTGTACCAATCATATACAACTATGGATCCTCGTACTCATGTAGCTCCTACCTCTCCCATTGTTTCAACAACCTATGCTCCACAACCACAACACCCAAGCTCTTATTTCAATGGGGACCATACCGGCTAGCATTAACATGTCACATCCAACGTCTGCTATGCCTAGGGCCACACATATGAACTTTGGGCCGCCACATGGAACAACACCATACCAAATGTGGAAACCAAGGGCTTCCTATGCGCCAAGCCCAATGCCAATACCTACTCCCCATGTAGTCTCTGGAGAGCCTTCACCCACGGTGTCTGCTCACTTAGGTGATCTAGCAACATTTGCTCAAGCTATCAATCGATCTATTGCTGAGAATATGTGTAACACACCTGATAGAGAATCTAGAAGTAAGGCAGTACAAATAGCCAAGCTCACACAAACTTTAGTGGAGACAGGGATGTAAGAAATCATATCGAAGTGTTTGAACAAATATGCGATTCTCTAGGAGAACACAATGACATGCATAAGAGTAATGCTTTAAGCGTAATCTTAAGTGGGAAGGCAGGGGATTGGTATAGAACCCTAAGGGTGGAAGAAAAAAATGATTTACCCTACTCTTAAGAGACTGTTCCTGAAAGAATACATACGAGAGGGAGTGCTTTGGGGTGTAGCCTCTCAGCTCCAGAAAGCCCAATGAGAGGAAGGAGAGTCGGTGAGAGACTTTATTAGTCGCTTAAAGCATTTGAATTCTCGTTGTAATCCAAATGAGTGCTTCAATAATAATTAATTGCTTGATAGATTCATTAGGGGATTACGACATGAGGATATCTACAATGGCCTAGTCATTAGAGGTATCACCACTTGGGAAGCAGTCACCACCAATGCGATCCAATTGGAGGATAATTTAATGATTCAAGGAGAAAGAGTGTCTGGTGAGCCTAAATCTACTAGCTCGCAAGCACTGGGGCATCATCTAATGATCCTAAATCCTATTGCTAAGGAGCCAAAGATATCTGAGATGACTTTAGCAGATCTTACCAAGGCTATTCAAGAGAGTCTTAGAGACAATCGTGCTCCGCAAAACAATCATATGTATCCAAGCAGGGAGCAACAATGGTGCTCAGTATGCTATGGTCGGCATAGTACCATTGAATGCCCTACTTTTAGAGTAAAATTCAATGGGAATTGCAATGCATGTGGGAGGTATGGTCATCAAGCTAAGGATTGCATAGTATTTAAGCGCGCAATGGCCAATAGACCAACCTTAGCATGGACACACACCTTGAGTGCCTGCATTGATGCCGGCTCCACCTCTTGAACAAATGTCACAACACATGGTCCCTAGGGCCCAAAATGTTGTTCAAACAACACCCTTACCACCTCCAGTGCTAGGACCGCAACCACCACATCCGAGAATCACTTCTGTGAATCAAGTGGGTTGTGAGTCATCTATTGCTTGTTTGGTTGGTTGTGAGAAGATATAGACCCTAATATTGCCTATGGGATGGATGCGCTTGAAGAAAGTCCACAATACTACATGGACGACTATTGGGGACAAATCAAACTTGTATATCAAGTAGCTGCTCTTGCTGCAAGAGGCCAAAATATCAATTACACTGCTAAGAGGCCACCTCTTCAATGCTATGAGTGTGGAGGTCCATATCGTGTGGCCGAGTGTCCTATTAGGCTACAAAAGAACGCCACACTAACGCAAACCAATCAAGCGAGCACGTCTACAATGCTGATACTCATGTGTAATCGATGTGGCATAGATCATTTGATTGCCCGATGTTTGAATAATTCAAATGCACCAAAGATCATGCCATTAAACTTGATTGAGGTTACCAAGGATCCATCACAAAGTATACCTGTGGTACCAATAAACGTACTCACACGATTGATGCTCCAAAAACAAAATTATATTCTTGAAGAAAGAGACACGGCATCAATTACCCAATCTCAAAAAAAGAAGAAAACACGAAGGAAGAGATCACAAAAAGCAGCAAAGTCAGACCCTTGTTCAAAGACAAACATAGGGACTGGTGGTGACCCCACATATATGAACGACGCTGAAGAGGATTCTGATTTAGGTGAAACCATGGAGACCAAAATGACCACTAGGAAAGAAACCAACAAGGAAGATCATCATGAGCCACATGGCCAGGATCCAAGAAAAAGATAGGAACTTATCCAAAGCCTACAAAGGAGATCGAGCGAGTCAAGCAATTAAGGAGTTTGGTAGAAGATACCCAAAGGGATCCAGAGCCAACACCTAGGTAGATCCAAATTATAGACACAATATTCCCTACGCACAAAAAACCTCAGAAAGTCCATAGACCCCTATCCATACCTAGTGTCATCCAATAAGAAAGTGACTTAAAGTCATGGGAAAGTGGGCGTACTCACTTCTTGTTGGAAAGAATGTTTACAGAGGGACTATCTGACCCTATTAAAGAAATGGAGATCCCATCTTCCCCACGTCAAGGGACTGAAGCCCAAAAGGTGCAATTAAATATTGCCAAATTGATGGAATTTATGGCTTCAGAGGTTAGAACCACCATTATGTCCAAACTATATGGAGACCCTGAGCTATTCTTAGCTTTTTGAGCTTTCCTCGATGGAGAACTGAAGGTCGGGCTACCACAATTTTCATAGATGGATGGAGTTAGGGAGATGCCAATAGAGGAGGAACACTTAGATCCACAACCCAACCTAGATGAGAACCCTATTGTAGAAATACATGTTAACAAGTTGGGACAATACTTTGAGGGAGATGAATCCAATGCAACCATACCAATCACTAACCCAACCTAGATGAGAACCCTATTGTAGAAATACATGTTAACAAGTTGGGACAATACTTTGAGGGAGATGAATCCAATGCAACCATACCAATCACTACCAAGGGATTAACTGTGAAGGGAATCCTTGGTGGTGGCGCTAGGGTTAGCATTGTGACTAAAAATTCCCGGGAAACTATGGGAAGACCTCACCTTGGAACCACTACCATAGTAGTAAAGATGACCATCTATTGTTAAACCTATTGGGATGCTAGAAGATCTCAAGATCATGGCCTTTGGACATAAAATAAGAATTACCTTCATTGTTATGGATTTCTCCATGCAGACTATGGCATCTGGGATGATCTTAGGACGTCCTTTCATGAGCGAAGCAAAAATGGTGCATGACTGGTCTAAAAACCATGTCTACTTGCAGTTCCAAGATTCTGTCATCTGATTGGATCTTGTAACTGATCAAGCACATCCTCTAGGAAACAGATTTATAATTGATCATAGATCTGACACCACAGTTCACTCGTCCCCATTACAGTATTCTTACACGTGTAAAGCGGACATTGATGTTGGGGAAGATTCTCCTTATATGGATGTACTTCCTAGGATGACTGAGTCAGACATTATGGAGTGGGTCCACCTAGCAACAACCATAGACACTTGGGGAAACAGGGGGACAACCTGGGTAACACCTGAGGGGGATTAAATGCCACCACTGGTACCCTTAAATATGCTAGAAGCAATGCATATAGCTTTTGCTGACCTACAAGATGAAGGTCTGACTGGCATTGGAACCAGTAGCATCTTACAAGACAATAACCCACACGATTTGGGGTCGGAATCATCAACTGAAATTGACTATGAGGATGAAGAATCTGAGTTAAATCTTAGTGCAAATGTGGGGAAAAAACATTCAGGGCCAGTGGTACCCTAGATGACAATCTATCCAAGGGAGCAAAAGACACAAGTAGTGATTCATCTAGTGACTCTTCACTAGAGATCGGCCGTAATAAAAAATTAGACAAGAAGAGTAAGAGATATAAGAGGCGACGAATTGAGCAAATATGCATGCTAGAATAAAGAAAAAGAAATCTATTGCAGAATGGCTTAATTATATAGGGGCATGTGATGCTCGTCGGAAGTTGGTAGATAACTGGGGTGAATACCTTCAAAGCGTTATGTGGTGTAGTCCACAACCCATTGACATCACACAAGTAAAGGCTATAGAGAAGCCAAAAGTTGAGCCGTATTGTAAGGAGACGACAAATCGAGAGTTAGCTCAACAACAAAAGAATCAGAAGTGAAATCACAGTCCACAGAACAACAGAACCCCACAGACTTACACCCTACACATGAACTTTTCAAATCCTACACCACAGAGGAACGTAAAGTTGTGTATACAAAGGCTCAAAGGAAACCTATCGATGGAAGAAATGGATTTTATGATGGTCCCGCGATAGTTAAAGAAATAGAGTTAGCAGACCCAGGAGAAGAGTCCAAACCTGTCTTCATTGCCCAAGATCTGACAGAGACTAAGGAGAGTGTACTTAAAGAGCTTCTCAAGGAATAGGGATATATTTGTTTGGACATATCATGATACGACCGTACCGAAAAAGAATTGAAAACTCAAAGTGTGCGTGGATCTCAAGAAGGTCAATGACGCCACTAGGAGGGACCATTACCCCTTGCCATATTCAGAACATGTGATTGAAAGAGTTGCAGGAAAGGAAGCTTATAGCTTTTTAGATGGGTACTCTGGATACAATCAAATCACAATTGTGATAGAAGACCAAGCTAAAACAACCTTATAACCGAATTTAGAGTGTTCGCATTTTGTGTTATGGCTTTTGGCTTAACCAATGCCCCTACTACCTTTCAAAGATTAATAAACACTGCTTTTAGAGAATATTTGAGGGAGTATTGCGAAGCTTTCTTAGATGACCTTTGTGTTTATTCCTCTTGTAAAGAACATCTATCATGCTTATGAAAAGTGTTTGAGAAGTGCATATTGTATCGCATCTCCTTAAACCCTTTCAAATGCCAATTTTGGGTTAAACATGGAGTCATTTTAGGGCATATAGTGTCCAAAAATGAGATTTCCACAGCTGAGAGCAAAATAGCCATTGCTGAATTGCCACCACCTACAAAGTATAAAGGAGTTCAAAGGTACATGAGCCATGTTGGTATTACCGAGAGTTTATTTTAAACTTTGCCGAGATAGGTCGTCCATTGTACAAGCTTCTTATTGAGTTCCATTGGACCACGGAGTGTGACCATGCTTATGAGTCATTGAAAAAGACCTTGAGAAGTGCTCCCATTTTATGAGTGCCCGATTGGAGTATAATTTTTCATGTGTATATACATGCACCAAACTTTGCTATTGGGTGTGTTCTAGCTCAACCAGGAGAACATAAATTGGACTACCCCATTAGCTTTGCAAGTCGTCAATTGAATGATGCCACGAGAAACTACACCACTACGGAGCGAGAAGGTTTAGATATGATTTACGCAATGAAGAAATTTTGCTGCTACCTTCTTGCCAGCAAGTTTGTTTTCTATGTGGATCATCAAGCCTTGTTGTATCTAGTAAATAAAACTTGTTCCACGGGAAGAATTACACGATGGTTGTTAATTCTCCTTGAGTTTGATTTTACCGTTGTGGTGAGGCCCGGTAAAAGACATGTCATGGCAGATCATTTTTCTCTCATACCCAATGGTGAAGCCCCTACTAAATTCGATGATGAATTGCCCGATACTTCTCTATTCCTAGTCAAAACCATACCTGAATGGAGTGAGAAGATTGTGAAATTTCTAGTTAATGGTTTTCCACCCAAAGAGCTTCGTAAGGACATAGTTCAAAAACTGTTAAAAGAATGTGAACCTTATTCTCTCATTGCAGGAACTCTTTACAGGATAGGGAAGGATGATATTCTTAGACGTTGTGCCCGTGAGGATGAGTATTTATACATACTGTAAGAAGCCCACATGGGTATAGCCGGAGGAAATTTCTTAGGGGAACTAACAGCTAGAAAGGTGTTGCAATCAGGCTATTGGTGGCCTACCTTATTTAAAGATGCATCACTTTTTGCAAAAGGATGTGATGAATGCCAACGTTACAAGATCACACAATGAAAGGATAAGATGCCCTTACATCCTGTTAAAGTGACTCAACCAGTAAAAATTGGGAGTTGGACTTTGTAGGCCCAATTAGTCCGGTAGCTCGTAGCACTCAATCTCGATATATTATCATTGCCACTGACTATGTTACAAAGTGGACGGAAGCCAGGGCGACACGTAAGGCTGATGCAAGGTTAATTGCCAAGTTTCTCTTTGAGAACATTATTACAAGATTTGGTTGTCCCTTTGAGATTGTGAGTGACAATGGCACTCATTTTATAAATGGAGTGATAAAAGAACTCACTACCAACTTCATGATAGCTCACCATAAGTCCACAAGCAAATGGCCAAGCTGAGAGCACCAACAAGACCTTAATCTCTATCTTGACCAAAATGGTGGAAGCTCATCGCACATATTAGGATTTGAAGCAGACTTCAGTCCTATGGGCTTATCGTACTTCTTACAAAGTGGCTATTAATTGTACACTATTCAAAATGGTATATTGCCAAGAAGCAGTTGTGCCACGGGAGTTTGTAATTCCTAGTCTGCGTGTAGCTTCACAAGAAGGTTGGGATGGTAACCCTTTAGTTGAGCGCTTATATATCCTTGAAAGGTTAGATGAAGAAAGGAAATTGGCTGTGCAAAAAAACTTGTGGAGAAAGATAGGAGTAAGAAATGGTTTGATCGTTATCTAAAGAACAAGGATATTGTTGTTGGTGATAAAGTCCTTATGTATGGAGTGCATAACAAAAAGAAAAAGTTGAAATATGCGGGAAAAGGACCATATAGAGTATGTGAAATCACCCCACAAGGGACCATTCGTGTGGAGACTCTTGATGGACTTGAAACCATTGGATTCCTCAATAGGAGAAAATTTAAAAGATACTATGATCCTTTAAGCCAAGAGGAACTACGTGCCATCCATAAAAAAAAAGGCAGCTAAGATACAAACAGAATTGAAGAAGATACAAGCTCAAGCTGAGGCTAAGGAGCGATAACAACGCATAAGACGCCAACGAGAGGCTAACCTTGGAGTTACACATGCATTCCACGTTGAAACTAACAAGGATTGGTTGGACTCTGACACACCTCTACGATACCCTATTGAGCTAAACAGTGCCTATGGAAAAGTACTATATAATGCCTTAATGGACACGGGTGCTAAGTATAATCTGTTATCATATGGGGTGTGGTGTCAATTAGGAAATCCATCTCTATTTGAGAGTATTATCGAAGTCAAGGGTGTCAACAAGAAAAAAGCCACAATTTTTGGTAATTGGCACACTTCTATCAGTTATGACAATGGGGTTGTAGCTCAAGACTTTTTGGTCATGCCTGCTGGAACTATGGAGGGCAACATAAACCTTGGACACACGTGGATGTTGGCAACCAAATGCACTATTGATTGGGATAATGGTAGTGTCACGACGCAACCATCGACTCTTACCCCTACCCTTGAAGCAAAGTCACCTGCGTTGTAAACTCTAGCAAAGTTGCAGGATATCCAAGATTCACAAACCAAAGTGGTTAACTTGTCCTTGTTTGTATTCCACCTAGCTTAGGAAGGGGGGAGTCCCATGAAGCTTCTAGCTCCTCATGTAATGCATCCATAGAGGTAAAAGCTTCTCCACAGCCCCACCTACAATAGTGGACTTCCATGAAGCTACAAAGGAATCCACACCTCCCAGTGTTCAATCACCTGATGAACCACTGCAAGTTCGATCTTGGGAGAGTACCTTACCACCCTTGCAACTTGATGAGGCACCTAAGGTAAGAGAAAACTAATGCAAAAATGTTCACCTATTACGAACTAGAACAATTGGTTTCAAAGGGTGACGAGCACATTTCAAACAGTATGACCTACCCAAGGAAGGAGGGAGTCCTCACTCATGTCAATATTTTGGAGGGATTGTATATACATAGCCTTATACTAGTTCTAGCAAAAAAATAAAAAAAATAAAAAAAATAGTAAAAGAGCAAGAGCGACTAGCAACGACAGAGCACCCTATCAGATCCTACACATAAGTCCAAATTCACCATGTCACATCAAACAACACATGAAAACAACTCTTATGTTTTAAAGACCTAACCAAATCTATCTGTATTCTCAGAGATGGCTACTTAACCAGAGGCACGCGCTTCTATTTTTTATGAAAGGCATCTGCTACCCTGTACTTTCTTGCAAATGGGATTTGGTAGAGAGACTTGAGCGTGAGAGAAATTTTGAGGAGTTAGAATGGATGATACGTCTACGGATAACTAGTGATCTCTATCCAATAGCGAATGTTTCTCCAGTGGCACATGCTTATTCTTTTGCACAAGATGAGTATCTACGCATAGCGAGGTTCTTGATTAACAGGCTTGCGCAAGAGGACGATGAAGAAGAAATAATAGAGACCGAGGAAGACTATGGTCTCATGGGAAATGATTTCATTTATCAAGATGATGAGGATAGAGGCTTAGCCTTAGGGATGCCACCCAGTTTATATAATATCCTCTTTCCTTGATTCTAAAAGGGACAACAAATAGGTAAGTTAGGGGTCTGGATTGTGTTTTGAGTTTGTTTTCTAGGAGTTTTAATTTTTTCACATTGACATGCCTCCTAGAGGTATAGTGCCTTTTTGTTTGATATTGTTATGTAGGACTTATATGGATTTCCATCCACATGGCTGAGGACATCTGCTTCAACGAAATGAGCAACTCCATACCTCCAGGTGTACTACTTTCCATGATTCATGCTGGTGGATATATATAATTGCTAATTGTGGTTTTTCCTGGTTTGTTTGAGTACGATAGTTATGTTTGTTATCTGCCACTATAGATGTATAAATTGTCTTTGCTTAAGTTGATTGAACTAGAGTTTAATCTTATAGATGAGCCTTGATATTAGGAGACCGTGACTTTAGGTTAACTCATTTACTTGACCAGTAGTCCTAGTTGATAAAACTATATGAGTGTTTGAGACCTTACGAATGTTTTAGGCATAGAGAAGCTTGCTCACTTATGTTACCATATACATGTGGTAGTGATGTGTGTGAACACACTAGGACCGCCGGGGCATTTTTTCCCTCTTTAGGAGGTTTTTTTCCCCCGTGCATTGTATATACGCCCATCACTCTAGGGCTATCTATCTTTCCATTACACACTAAGTAATACACTCTCTGTTGTGTGCCTTGAGCTTCCTTCGTCTTCTCTAAGCTGTGTGTGTTTCTCTGCAACCCTAATTCCAACAATTGGTATCAGAGCAGGTTGCGTCCTCCCGGGCTTACTCGCCAGCTGCTCCAGTACACGCCTACTCACTTTCTCCGATTTCAGTGAGCTTTGGCAAGCGTTCGCAGGTCGACAAATACTTTGGGTAAGCTCGTAGAGCTTGGTCTGCTCAGATTTTCGATTCGGGCTCATTTCGGCCTCCATTTCCACTACAGGCAGGTCTGCACATGCAATTTCGTCATTTTGTGCAGAATTTCTGTCAGTGCCATTTTCTACATAACAGGTGCCTTATAGTCTTCTACGGTTTGTGCTATATAGCACGTGTTGTTCGCGCTCCGTTTCTCCTATTTTTGGGCAGTTTTCACATCAGGTGCAGCATTTACCATGGCTAACAACAACAACACAGATGTGTTCAAGATGTTTGCTACTGAGGACAGGTTGGATGGGGACAACTACCCTATGTGGGCTTATACGATGCAACATGTTCTTGTGTTAAAGGGCGTCTGGAACATTGTGCACGGCATTGATGTATGTCCTGGTTCTGTAGATGTAGGCGATGTTGAGGATGTTGCAGGTCTTGCTGCAAGGATTGCTGCTGTTAGAGTTGTTTTGCCTACGACAGAACAAGCTCGTTGGGATGTTAAGGATGCGCAGGCTCATGCATTGATTGTGTTGTCTGTAAAGCGCACCATTGTTCCTCACATCCGTTCAGCGAAATCTGTAAAACAGGCTTGGGATATTTTGGCTGGTCTTTATGCAAGTTGCAATGAGGCTAAAATTGCTTTGCTGCGTAAAGAGTTGGAGTCAAAGATTATCCATGAGGAAGATGATATGGACACTTTCCTTGCTAGTGTCAAGGATATCAATGAGCAAGTTATTTCTGCAGGAGAAGTCATTTCAGGCAGTTCCCTTGTGCAGACTGTTCTTCATGCCTTACCAGATTCTTACCAGACTTTGCTAGTACTTGGAGACTTATGACCCAAGGAAATCCAGAAGTTGTGAAGTTTGATGCATTATGCACATTGCTGTTGCAAGAGTCACTTTCCAGAAAAAACAGGACTAGATAGCGTGCAGTTGAACAGGCTTTTATTGCTTCTCAAAGAAAGGGTGGTAACAGCAATGCAGCCACTTCTTATGGTTCTGCTGCGAGTGGCAAAACTTCTGTTCCTAATGCTTCTGTTGGCATCACTTCGTCTGGCAATTCTGGTGATAAGGGCAAAAAGAAGATGCGTTTCCATTATTGTAAAGCTAATGATCACTTGATCAAGTCGTGTCCTAAGTTGAAGCCCAAAGAGGCTAAGAAGAAAGAGGGTGGTTCCACTACAAATGCAGCCATTGTTGAGTCTTCTGTGAAAGGAGACTGTAATACTGATGTTTATGCAGAATGGGATTTTAGCGCAGAGTGCACTTATAATCGTGCTATCCATGATGCATGCTTGTCAGTTGCTGCAGATTCACATGTGTGGTACTTCGACAGTGGTGCTACAAAGCACATTACCTCACATCGTGAATTGTTTACCTCTCTCAAGTCTGTCCCTCATAGGAATTCAGTCACTTGTGCCAACAATGCCTCTTATCCAGTTCAGGGAGTTGGAAATATTGTGCTCACTGCTAACTTGTTGATGCACTTTATGCACCTGGGATCAAGAAGAATCTCTTGTCTGTATCCGCACTTGCCAGACTTGGACTTGTAGTCAAATTTGTGGATGACAGATGTACAATTCATGATCTCAGTTTTGGTGATGAAATTGTTGCATCTGGCCTTTTGTGCCGTGGGCTGTATAAGCTCACTTTGTATGACAAGTGTGGACAAAATTCTACAAATGCTATTGCAGATTCAAGGGCTATTTCAGATGCAAAACTTTGGCATGCACGTTTTGGTTATCTGAATTTTGCCAGTTTGATGTGTTTGCAGAAATCTGACATGGTTGCTTCTTTGCCACCTCTTGAAGCACCTGTCAAACATGTTTGTGAAGGCTGTATTTTGGGTAAGATGTAACGTTCTAAGTTTCCAAAGGATAGTTCAGTTCGGGCCACATGCAGCTTGCAGCTTGTGCATAGTGATGTTTGTGGGCCCATGCAAACTCCGTCCTTGGGAAATTACCTGTACTTCGTAACTTTCATTGATGATTACTCCAGGCATGCATAGGTATTTCCGCTTAAAGCGAAGTCCGAAGTTTTTATGTGCTTCAAACAATTTCTGGCTATGGCTGAAAATGTCTCGAAATGTACTATGGACACCCTTTGTTCCGATCGAGGGGGGGAGTATATGTCTCATGAATTTAATGCATTTCTGGCTAGTTGTGGGATAAAACACCAATGTACAGTTCCTTATACACCTCAGCAAAATGGTGTTGTTGACAGGAAAACAGGTCACTGACGGAAATGGCACGATGTATGGTTAAAAGTCAAGCTTTGCTGCATTCTTTTTGGCTCGAGGCCATTATGTGTGCCACTTATGTACTAAACAGGTGTCCTATGAAAGCTTTGCAATCTATTACTCCATATGAAGCATGGCATGATAGAAAGCCTTCTATTGAGCACATGCGTATTTTTGGTTGTTTGGTATATGCTTTGGTGCCATAAACACAGCGCAGAAAATTGGATGACAAGGCTATCAAATGTATTTTTGTTGGTTATAGTGCTGAAAGAAAAGGTTACAGGTTGTATCATCCGCAAATAAAACGTATTCAGGTTTCACGGGATGTAGTGTTTGTGGAAAATTCTGTTCAGCCCTTGCTGTCATGTACTAGAGATAGAGAAAGTAATGTAAGCTCACAGGACATTTATGACACTTTGTTGCCTCTTTTTAGTGGTGGAAATACGAATGTAAGTTCCAATGAGGCAAATGTACAGCCTATGGGGTTTTCTGAAAATGTTACAGATCAGCCTATTACTGATGTAGATGTACATGATGTACTTGATGAGGAAAGGGCTAAAAATGAGCAGGCTAGAGGTATGCCAAAAGGACCGGTGCACACTTTGCATGACAATAAATTGGATGCACCTTTGTCTAGTAGTACTTGTTCAGGCTCTCGCCATGCATCTTATGCATCAGATTGTTATGCTTTGGCTGTGTCTAGCTTACATGATGTTGAGGAGCCTCTGTCTTTTGATGAAGCACAGAATTCAGAAAATTAGATGGCTGCCATGCAATCACAATATGATGCACTTATAGAAAATGACACATGAACTTTATGTGATTTGCCTCTTGGTAAAAAGGCCATTGTACAAAGTGGGTTTACAAGTTAAAACGCAAGTTGGATGGTGAGATTGATCGCCATAAGGCTCGACTTGTTGCAAAGGGTTATGCACAGCAAAAAGGCATTGATATGAAGAGACTTTTGCTCCCACTTGTCGTATGACTATTGTGCGTTTTCTATGTGCATTGGCAGCTCATTTTGGTTGGGATGTACATCAATCAGACATTGTTACTGCTTTCTTGAATGGTGACATATTTGAGGAAGTTTATGTAACGCAGCCTCACGGTTTTGTCATAAAAGGACAAGAGGACAAAGTGTGAAAATGTAACAAGGCTTTGTATGGGTTGAAGCAATCTCCTCGTGCTTGGTATGAGAAAGCTGACACTCATTTGGTCAAACAAGGCTTTCGTAACAGTCCAACAGAAAGCACATTGTATGTAAAGCGTGAGGGTGATATACTTCTCATTGTGGTTCTTTATGTCAATGATTTGCTGATCACTGGACCAAATGAGAGACATATTGCTGAATTTAAGGCTGATTTGAATGCTACTTTCAAGATGAAAGATTTGGGGCTGTTGCATCAGTACTTGGGTATACAGTTTAAGCAGTGTGATGGTGGTATTGCCTTGTGTCAGAAAAGTTACATAGAGACATTGCTATGTAAGTTTGGACTTGAGGATTGCAAACCTATTGCCACTCCCATGGAAACAGGTTTGAAGTTGAGTCTACATGATGCTGGGGATCGTGCTAATGTCACTCTTTATCAAACTGCTATTGGATGCCTCATTTATGTATGCAACACGAGGCCAGATATTCAGTTTGCAATCTCACAGGTGAGCAGATTTATGCATAGCCCAAGCATTGGCAGGCTGTCAAGAGGATTTTCCGCTACCTTAGTGGCACTTTACATCTTGGCTTGTTTTATCCCAAGGGGGGATCATTGCCGCTAGACTTACATGCTTTTTCGGACTCAGATTGGGCTGGTTGTTTTGACACGCGAGTGTCCACAAGTGGTTTTTGTTTCATTGTTGGAAGTTCATGTATATCATGGTTGAGCAAGAAGAAACCTACTGTGGCCACTTCGAGTTGTGAGGCTAAGTACAGGGTAGTCTTCATAGCTACGGTTGAGTGTATATGGTTCAGACGCCTTATGGTGGCTGAATTGGGTGTTGGACAGGACACTGCCAACACTATCTACACTGACAATCAGACCGCATTGGCAGTTGCGAGGAACCCAGTTTTTCATACTCGCACAAAGCACATTGAGGTGCATTTCCACTATGTCAGGGATAGGCTCTCAGCAGGAGAGATGAGCTTGGCTTATGTGCCAACACAGCACAACCTTGCAGATCTTTTCACAAAGGCATTGTCTCGTGAGAAGCTTGAAGTTTTCCACAAAGCTTTGGGCTTACTCCCCTTTGTGGACTGATCATGTCCTTAGGGCATGGCACTTCCCTTTACTCATGTGCCAGCTCTCGTTCACCGCATCACTCCAGGGGGGATTTGTTACCATATACATGTGGTAGTGATGTGTGTGAACACACTAGGACCGTCGGGGCATTTTTTCCCTCTTTAGGAGGTTTTTTCCCCTGTGCATTGTATATACGCCCATCACTCTAGGGCTATCTATCTTTCCATTACACACTCAGTAATACACTCTCTGTTGTGTGCCTTGAGCTTCCTTCATCTTCTCCTAGCTGTGTGCGTTTCTCTGCAACCCTAATTCCAACAACTTAAACAACAAAAGACACTATTGAGAATACGAAGGAAATTGAAGCAAAAAACATAAGTGCCACAAATGAAAAGTCTTACAGTGGAAGAAAAATCCTGGCTTAATTTGGTACTTCACTGACATGTATTGTCTATTGTACTAGAGCCCTACAGGTTCCCAGTGTGGGCGCTTTTCCTTGAGAAGCAAAAAGGCCCGGACATACAAAATAAGCACACACGTCAATTGATTGTGAACCAAAGTAAAAGAAAAAAGAAAAAAAACATTTAAAAGACTTCCATCGAGCTTACAGATAAAATTTCAAGCTTTTGTTTGCAGTTGTGAGAGCTAGTTGGCTAATCAAAGTTGAAAAGCACAATTATCTTGCATTTAGATAATCTTCTTAGCTTAGCTAGTACTAGAGTAGTTGTTTTAACCTTAGTCATAGCTAACTAATTGATAAACTCACCCATAAGCCCAAAACTCTTGATTAATTAATTTCATCAAAGTGCAATTTACTTGTCCTTAATGGCAGTTTAGCATTTCATAAATCTTACATTTACTCATTTCCACATGTACTTTACATTCCTCTCATGATTTATTGCCATATAATTCTGCTCGCATAAAACATTGACTTTTCCTTGCAGATTCAAATCAAGATGCTCTACAACATGGACACGTAAAAATGAACACCAAACAAATCATTAATGGGAAAATGGTTTAGATCAAGCAAAAAAATTTCTTTGTTTCTATGATGTCTTCATTAAAGTTCTAATTTTTCAAAGATTTGTATGCAAGTCAGCATGCTTGCACGAACTATGTCCCTTAAGCACCGTGTAGACAAGTTATCTACTACAAAAATTAGTTACATATATAGAAACAAGCGTATGATGGACTATATCCATGAAGCAGCAAGTAAAGTAGCCACCTACGGTGGAATGATGTTGTTGCCCTAATGAAATCCATGAACACCATGTCCTTGTTCTCCTCAAGATGACTCATAGTCGATGATGACTATGATGTAAGGGAAGGTTCATATTATCAAAGTTAAATTTTGGTAAGAGCCCCATCAAAGTTTCATTATTGGAATCCCATTCCACAATGTTTTAAGAAAATGAAATTAAAGTTTGAGGCTTAAAACATGATTTTCTCTCTTTAGGATAGAGAGAGAAAATACTCCACAATGCTTAATCGGAGATGCAAATGTAATTTGAATGGTCATGCTAGACTCTAAATGAGATATATGTTTTTGGAACATTCAAAAGCCATTGAGAATATATCTATGTGATTTAAAGCTAATTGAAGTTGAAGGATTAAGTGTGTTTAGTAATGCTTATAATATATTGCATGACAATTAATCATCCATGTAAATATTGCAAAAGAAATTGAAAATCCATCTTGTTTGACTTGTTTGTTTATATGCTCTTCAATTATGTTTCAAATATTCCAAAGTGTATGCATACAAAAGGACACACACTTGTGGCAACTATGTCTCTTGAGGACCATGTAGAATTGCTATCTATTACAAAAAGGTGTGCTAGCTATGATAAATAGATACTCTTGTGGAAGTTAAAAAAATAACTACTTTATTTCAAATAGAGTTTGCATAGTTTAAGAGGGGTTCCCTATGAACAAAGATCTATGTGAGAGCTAAATATACTTGCTCACTATTATAGAAGTAGAAGCTACCCAAAGTGCATGACACGTCTCATCCGCATCTACTTATTTGCCAATACACATTGATCATATTTCTAAGCAACAAAATATCCAAAGTGGATTAAAAATAAAAAATTACCATTTAGTTCACTTTCCATAAAATATTTTCAAGTGCAGAAGTAACTACCCTCAGTTGTATTGTTGGAATGGGGAATTCAAACATACAAACATATATTTCCTCGATCGATGGGCACATAGGAATAACCACGCACTGCCTCACTTGATGGTAGGAGTGCTATCCAATGTGTGTGATTATGATTGGTGGCAAATATGACTGATGGATCTTGAAGAGCAGAAGGTGATTCTTGAATCCATTGAGCTTCCTCAACTGAATGGTTTACATATGTCAAAACAAAGGTCCTAGCCAAGGATCATTGGGCAAGAACCAATGGCATGACCACATGGATGACATGTAAAGGGGCTCTCTCTAGGCCAAGGTTTATAAGTATACATAGGGGATGGTAGGGAGGAGTGTCAATTATCACCTTCAAGAGGCCACGAGCCTTTCAATGGGATCAAAGAAGGGTGCGACACACACCCTTTTTTTTTTGTAACTTGAGATTGAATTACCAATGGGAAACCTCAAATCGAGGAAAACCTAAGAAAAATATTATAAGCGGCAAATCAGAAACAATCAAAGTAGAGCTTTTGAGATTTCGATAGACTCTCAAGAGGACACTACCACCTTGTTTGATTCTATGGAACATCGGGATTTTGAGTCGACCAAAAAGGTGTTTGACAAGTTTATCGAGAAATTATCTCAAACAGGGATAGCTCATAACACTATCTCACAAGTCCATAAATTCAAATAGAAAGAAGGAGAATCTATATGAAAATTAGCCTTAAGGCTGAAAAGATATGTGAAGGTTTGTCTAGTAGAAGAGCTACCAACCCAGTCAAGGTTAATGCTCTTTTTTATCCAAGGACTGAGGAATGAAGATCTCTTGAAAGATCTACACATGAAAAAGAGCACTACATTGAACGTGTTAACAAAAGAAGCTCAATATTTGGTAGATATTTGTGCTATCTACAAGTAAGGAGATTACAAGAATTTAGATAATGATTCCTCGTCACCGCATAGTATATCCAAGTCTGCCAAGTCGATACAAAAATTTGAGTCTCCACTAAATCAAGAACAGGTCATCGAAGAAGTGCTCAAAAGGATTAATCCATTTGCTAAGCCACAAGTTAAGCAACCTGGTGGTGTGCGATAGAGTAGAAATGGAAAAATCACATGACTGAAGAGTGCTATTACAACAAGGGTTACGTAAAAGAATGTCAGTATGCTCCACAAGCCCAAGTAGTACAAGCACAATTTCCACCAATGGCGAGATACACAATACAAATTCTTTCGGGACTATTAGGAGTTGGAGGACCACAACCAATCTAAGGAAAACAACCGCCACTACCAAGAATGAAACCTGTAGGAGTCAGATATGCATCAATTGTAGAAGAGCTAGAGGAGCAGGCACTTAGCTCCTAATGGCTAGAGGGGAGCTCATCCAAGTTAATACATACTTCACTTGAATCTGCTAAGACATGAGGAAATTACATGCTCTCCACACTGTCCATAGTACCTAGAATCAAATTAGTCAAAAAAGTATGTATAATGTTGAAGTAGTGGCGAAAGCACTCCAAAAAGCCAAAAAAATTGAGCAAAGTGCATTCCAAGGAAACCATGTGAAGAGATGTAGAGATGCAATGCACAAACTGTTGCGTACGAGAACAAGACCACAATAAATGTGGAATATTCTCAATGCTTGCACCAGAACGAACACATTACAAGGAGGCCAATCTTTTGGAGCGCAAAAATTTGCCAGGTTGGAGAAACCCAAGGATGCATCTCCACATAAATTATAGCTCCTTTAAGGAATCTTTGCATGCCACAATTTCATAACTTTATGTCACCACCATGCAACACCCTTATTCATATTCCATACCTTATTATAGTGTTCTTCTACCCAGGAAGATGACTGCAAATGACAATACACCTTCTTTGCAGATATAGAGAGGATCGAAGAACCAACATAATGCCAATCGCAAATTTGATCCTCCGCATCCAACGACGTAATGGGAGGTATGGAATCAACCAGATTTTTCATGGTGTTACACATGTGTCTATAATGCATTCCAAGCCTAAAAGTAAGAGCAACCTATCTAAACGAGAGAACCCATCTATCAGTATAGATCACATATGATATTCTTTCAATGCCTTTTTGGGAGAGAAAATAAGCATGTTTGGGAGACCGTTGAACAAGAGTTTGATTACAAACCCTTGATTAAAAGCCGACTCCAATTAAACTCTCCATTTTAAGTGAATTTCCACTTGTGCCATCTAGACCATGCCAGAGCAATTCCTTTGTGAATATTTTCCAATCAAATACAAGACTGGAAGCAAGGGGGTGGCCAGGTACCGTGGCTTCAAATCTACCCAAAACCACATCCCATTATGAAGGTTGCCAATGCACAAAAGTTGGTGTAGAAACTGCATGAGAACACACGAATGCAAACTTCAACATCCAGAGCTGTTTTTGCTCTACTAGTACCAATAATTTGTGCCAAAGTTAGTGTGGCAACTTGGGGAGTTGGCAAAGAAGGCACTACACACGAGTGAGAGAGAGTCAAGCATCGTGTCCCAAGGCACTTCTTTGTGTTCCAAGCCTCAAGGCTCAAGGCACTTCATTTGCTACAGCACATGATATAAAGATGGAGAAGGAGTAGAACAAAGCTCTCGATTCTTGCCTGAGAGAGAGAGAGAGAGAGAGAGAGAGAGAGAGAGAGAGAGAGAGAGAGAGAGAGGGAGAAGCGAGGGAAATCGGGGTTGTTATCATACAAAAATAATGTTTTTTTAAATATCTGACTTCTCAAGTGTTTACAGAGATTCTTCACTTTCCGACAAATAGCTATGTCTTGGACACAGATTTTTTGTCCACCAACTCATGCTTCCACCCATAAGTGGCATTGTTGACACAAGTCATAGTATTCCCATTAGGTATAGTATCAGAGAAATGAACAATTCACAATGAGATGTAATGTGCTTTGTAGTACCAATGTCAAAATACCACACATGTGAATCTACAACCTCAATCATGCATGCATCATGGATAGAAGGGTCATATTAACACTACACACTAAAATCCCATTTTGTATCAACCAAATAATTTGTAGATTCCAAAATGGCTACATTTCAAGAAGATTCACTTACTTTCTCATGTGCCTCTTTAGCCTTTAGCTTAGGACATTGCTTTATCAAATGATCAAAAAATATGCAATGGCTACAATACAAATTAATAATTCCTTTCTCTGTAGATTTACCAAATGCATTGCTATTATGTGAAGTATTTTTGTGGATAAACTGGTTTTCTACCTAAAGAAGGAACACTAGAAGTAGTATCATTGTTATTGGCTACCTCTTCTTTGTGCAACAACAAAAGCCTAATCAATAGCACATTGCTTAGCCCTATTTTTCCTTGACACAGCCTCTTGTAACAACAAATTTTCCAACCCATAAAACTTAATAGCATTAATGGTCGGCATGTACAACAAGCCTCAAAGTTAAAGAAAATGCTTGATATGAATTTGGTAATTCATCTAGGATGGTCTAACAATTGAATGACTGAGAATGATATCACTTGTAACAATAAGTATTCATTGATATCTTTGATTTCAACAAGAAAAAGAGTGTACTTTCCAAGATTCTAACAACCTCTTGTAGACTCCATTCACTAATCAAGTCAACTCCATCCCACGTTATGACATTTATGTACGTGGTTCTCACTGTCCCTACAATAAGTTAGCATGGTGGCTTGGCAACCAACCAGCTCACATTTTGGCGTCGTTGACAAGGACAACAAATCGATAGAGAAAAAAAGAAACTTTGATTTTGTCTTTGAATTCGTTAAGGGTGTGTTCACACACTCTTGGTAGAGAGTGAAGAGCGATTTCAAAGATTGCAAAGCTTTGATAGCTCTTTGTCGGCACAAAAGCAAAAAGAGAGAGATCTTGCAAGGTCTCTTGGCACAAAGAAAGGGGGGGACACATGCACTCTTAGTGTGCATGCACATGTACACACATGCGCGCATGCAAACATGGGTGAATAAGCTCGGGCATCCCCTAGCATCGACTTGACATTCTTGGAGCTCTCGGATTTGAGCGCTTTCTCCCCGATGATTTTCTTCTCGACTTCTGATGTTCTTCTATTGCCATCGACACTTTCATTCGACGTGGTAGAAGGCGGCATCAAGCGTTTTTTGTCTGCTTCAACAGTGCAATAGTGAGAGAGCACTTTTGGCTCTCCTCTAGCATAGCTTCACCATCGACCTTCCTCCCATGCTCATTGTTGAGCGGTTTTTCCTCCGATAGATATCCTCGGCACCCTGACTTCTCAATTTTGACTTAGCAAGAGACGATCAAGCGAGAGTGGCATCGGCTCTCCTCTAGCCCGCATCCAAAGTAGCTTAGCTGCATAGTGTCTCCTCGACGACCCCTCTCGATCTTGATTTGACGTTTTGGCTTTGAGGATTCTCCATTTTCTAGCTTTGGCCACACATACCGACACATACGACTCAGACGGACCATTTCGGAGCAGTTTTCCCTTGAGAGAGCTTGGCTCTTGGACAACACTTACAACTACAGAAAGTTGGTTGTACTTTGTGTTTGGTTTTTGGTCAACGTATTTATCGACCGACGAGGTATTGTGTGCTAGATTTGAGATGTTTTGCTCATAGGTTACATGCCAATTTCTAGTACCGATTATGCGGAGGTACTGCTCATGTATGACTATGTGGATTGTTCCAAAGAGTTTTTTTAGCACATTTTTGTGCAGTTCATGCTATGTATGCATTGGTGAATACAGCTTGAACTATATATAGCTTGCAAGGTAGCTGATTCATAAGTTTACGACATTCTTGGATAGGTGCAGTCATCTATAGATCCACTCATTTAGGAGTGAGCTTCATTGCTAGGGTTTTGGAAGTTGCATGTATACCATTTTTGTGCACCTCATGCTATGTATACCATTTGCGGTTTTGGTGAGTTTTTTTGAGATTTTACTCAGTTTCACGGGAAACTCTGTCGGATTTTTTCTAGATTCTTGCCATGTTTTATGCATATCTATAGTTTTACTCTCTAATAAATTAGTGGTCGAGTCTGACTCCCACTTTGACAAGTTTTGTTAGCTTGGACATAGTTTAGTGTTCATGCATCCACTCTTGTATGAGTGAGGATTGCATATGCTCCTGTGGCTACAGATTACAGGTAGTCATAGGTTTTATAGATTTTTGCAGATTTTTTTTTCTGGGATGCGTTTTGAGCATGTTTTCTCACTACTTGAGTATATTTTATGTGCTTTACGCTCGATTGAGTTGTTTGTTCCAGATTGTATGCCTACACATTGCAGATTGTAGAGCTGGTTTATGCATATCCGTGCATCGGTTTGATGCAGTTGACCATGTTTTTCATGATTGTGTATTGGTTGAGTGATCTCCCACTTTTACATTCACTTATGGTAGCAGACATGTGTGACAATTTAAAGTCGGCAGTGACAACTCATGAGAGACAATGATCTCGTAATTGGGGATACTAGCGTTGTTGGCATTGTGGTCACACATAACACATTAGGCACTGCTGTTTCAGACATATGAAGCAGTGGTGGAGATCTATGTGTGATGCACGTGAGGTTTTGACACATGCTAAAGCGGTGGATTCATATGCCAGTGATGATGATGTCATATTTTCATTTAGCATTCCTCTTGCCTACGTGTCTTCAAGAGGTGCCACTTCTCCCTGTTGGTTGCTAGATGAGGATACATTTTTCCACGTCACACCACATCGAGTGGTTCAAAACTTGTTCTAGTGGGATATTTGGTTATCTACACTTGGCTGATGGTTTGGTCTTTGAAATTGCAAATGCAAAAGATGTCTGCTATCATTGCCCAATGGTGCATCCTATACGCTACGATATGTGCGCTATGTTCCTCAGTTGAGATAGAGCTTGATCATAGTGAGACAGTTAGCAGATTGTGAGTATCAGACATAGCTTAGAGAGAAATCTTTCTAGATGCATTGCAAATCACTAGTGATTTTTAGAGGAGCCCACAACGACTTCGTTTACCCTATGCATGTATCTGAGGTATGAGCAACATAGTCTCAATTTTGTTACTAGCATGTGTTGAGTGAGAGACGAGACATGTCTCCATTGCAGGTGAGCTCCACCATACTCACAAGACAAAGCATTTAGCTATGCAGGACATGCCAATAGACTATGTAGAGACATGGTAGAGTGTTAGTGTACTAGTGAGACACATCAGGTGTTGTATCTTGTCAGAGTCCACGCAGACAAAGATACAACGGGTCTTCTCTCTAAAGACATAGGTAGAGATGATAGAGATGGAGGTCTTTGATATGCTCATGCTAGAAGTTGATGAGTTGATGCCAGGACACACAATTTTGCCTATTGGTGAGAGGGACATAGCCATCCGTGTGTCGACGACGATGACACATCCATACGCAATGGGTAGTCCCGTTTGAATGTCTCATGTACGACATACTAGTGTCGAGGCTTGCCATATCAGCTACAATGGGAGCATTTGTAGTAGGGATTGTCAGTCGTACGGTGAATGACACTAGCATGATGCATCGTGGAGCTTTGTAGCCCATACAGAGTTGTCTGTGGCATTTACATGCAGGTTCTAGAGTGGATACACATACTCGCCTATCACTAGAGCCAATACAACTTTTTGTACATACTAGTAGTTTAGCTAGTAGCACTAACTTAGCAATGCATTGCCTTTAAGTGGGAGATTGTTGGGGTAAAGGCATCGTGTCTTTGCCCGGGGGCTGGATGACCAACGTCTAGCCACCCTAGTGACCTTTTCCTTATTCTTCTTATACCTAAAGAATAAGAAGCTCCTCTTATTACTTAGAGGTTTGCTCCACCCACACATGCATGCACTCTTGCTTCTCTTCTTCCCCACATGCACCATACCGTGCACACATGCATCTGAACACCAACGCACTTTCAACTTGAAGTCCATGCCTATAAAAGAAGCCTATGCTAGAAATAAAGTATTCTTGGGTCAGCTATGATCTTTGTAGGGTTGATGGTCCTGAGGTTCTTGGGCTTTTCATGCCCATCTAGCTCTTGATTCTTTTTATCAAATCCTCTTTCTTTCTTGCTTATCTACTTTGTGATTTGATTGTGTATAAGTGAAGTTGTATTAGTTGATTATAGATCTCTAACCTCTCTTCATTTAATCTTTCTTAGCCATATCATTAATTGTACTCTCTCTCTCTCTCTCTCTCTCCCCCCCCCCCCCCCCCCCCCCCACACACACACACAAAGTATGTGTGTTACTGTTTGTGCATGCAATGAGCATTGAGTGGTTGGACCATTATGTCAACGCTAATGGGACGTAGGCATGTTACTGGGAATTACTTTTGTGTGTAGGGTTAAGAGTAGTGATAGGGGGATCAATGTAGAGGTTAACTTGAATGGCATAATATATGCAATGTATGTTCATGAGTAGATTTGCAAGTTTGATTAGAGGAAGCCCATTCCATGACTTTTCTCTATAAGGGTAGAGAGATCCCTTGAATCCTCTGCTTTTATGTATTTAATGACGTGTGTGCCTCCAAGCCCAAGCTGGGATATTACGACTTAGATTGAGAATTTTGTTGGTCTTGGGTTGTGGATTCAACTCATGCTACGACTTCCCCCCAACAAATTTCCACTCATATGGAAATAAGTTTGAAATAAAGTCTACATGGCGGTGGAAATCTTGCATATATCATCCTCTAATAGATAGTTGGTGGTTTCCATGCATTACATTGCCAGATATTTAGTTTAGTGTAGCACATTTTATGCATAGCCCGGGGTCTAAACATTGGCAAGAAGTTAAGGGGGATTGGAATGGAGTGAGATTTTTGAGCGAGCTTTGGAGTAATCTTTTTTCAAATATAGCTCAAATGACCAAAGTTAGAAAAAAACTCACTCTAAAAAGCTTGCTCCAAAAACAATTTTTGGAGCGAGCTTCTCTCTCTCTCCTCTCTCTCTATCTCAGCTCAGCTTAGAGAGAGAGAGAGAGAGAGAGAGAGAGAGAGAGAGAGAGAGAGAGAGGAATTGAGAGAGAGAGACAAGGAGAGAGAAAGAGAGAGAGAGGTTTTATTATCGTCCTCGAAGGTCAAATATGACCTATGGGACCAAATATTACATGTGATGTAGTATGTGTGCGGCTGATGAGTGATTCTCAATGCTCCAAAATAGTGGCGATGAGAGTCGCAATGACAAAGCTCACACTGTGGATGGGAGAGAAAAGTGTGTAGGTCTAAGTCATGGCAAAAAATGTGGGAAGCAAGTTCGGATGTGACCAAAAGCTGAGCACTGTAGTAGTGTCTGGTACTCAGACTCTTGAGCTCGCAGTGAGCATAATGTGTAAGGTATGGGCTTTGTCCTATAGTCACTACAGTGTGAGTGAATGAGAGAAGAGTGGAATTATCCCACATGTAATGGTGTAAAGTTGTAGAGCTACTTAAAGCTCCTTTCATGAATAAACAATCATTCCAGTGTTGCATTACATGTCTCTTGTCTTGATGAGCTTATGATGGGCTAACAAACTACTCAAGGTTTGTTTATGAGTCCAAGTTAATCTATCTTGGAACGTAATTCGCTTGAGTAACAATCTAGCTTACACACACTCACTTGTGTGCATGATGTTTTTCTATCACCCACCTTACCTAGCACGATCCCATTCCCATCAGGGCCCCCTTCTTGTGGCCCAGCTCGTCTCAAGAGGCACTTAATCATCCATTTTAAAGCACCTTAGCTAGCACGATCCCATTCCCATCAAGTGGGCATCAACCTCTCCCCAAGAGCCGGAGCTCCCCAAAAGCTTAGGGAATTTAAAGGACTTTTCCCATGACCAACAACATGCAGAAAAGACAGAGTAGATGCGTTTCCCTTGGGCCTCAAGCAACTTCTTCCCACAAGCTAAGAAGTCAAAGAACAACCAATTCTTCCAAAAATCCTTCAATGGTCTCTTCATTTGAGCTTCAAATCCATCCAAAGGGGAGCTACATCAAGATTCAAGGAAGGGCATTAAAGTCAATAAGGGCATTTCTCTTTGGAGGTTTCCAAAGGTTTTCAAAAACACTCCAAAGCAACCAGGGATTGTGAAGAGGGCCTTCACTCTGGTGAAGAGGAGCTTCACAAAGAAAAAAAGCTCTCTCTCTCTCTCTCTCTCTCTCTCTCTCTCTCTCTCTCCCATTTTTTATAATAAAAATAATAATGTCATTGTGCACTTGTACGGAGTTCCAAACATTGGCCTTGGAGACTCTCCAAGAGAAAAGATTGCTCCAAGGCACCATGGGGAAATTCAAAAATTCACTTCGAGGGGAGGGAAAATCGACAACAACAGCAATAGCATTTGAGTCCGTGTTAGTTTTTGCATTGCACTTGTTTTTTCAATAAAGATCAAGACAAAGCGATGGCGACATCGACATTATTGGAACCAACAAGGTGTGGCTAGAAGACTCCGAGAGTTGAATGAAGAAAAGGGGGGAGGACAGACGTGTTTTAAGAATCAAAGACGAAGATTTCTACTTCAAGGGGAGGATTCCTCTTTAATTGCTATCCTGTGTGGATACCATTTTTTTGTCATCCTTTATGGATCAATCATCCTTTGTGGATATGTATTGATATCCTGTGTGGATACTGTGTCATCCTTAGTGGATATAAGAATCTTCAGTGTATTGTCCTAGTACAAACCCCAAGGGTAGGATTGTAAGATATGGACTTTGTCCTAGAGTCACTAGAGTGTGAGTGAATGAGAGAAGAGTGGAATTATCCCAGATGTAATGGTGTAAAGCTATAGAGCTACTTAAAGGTCCTTTCATAAATAAACAATCATTCCGATTTTTCATTACACATCTCTTGTCTTGATGAGCTCGTGATGGGTTAGCAAACTACTCAAGGTCGTGTTTATGAGTTCAAGTTAATCTATCTTGGAACCTAATTCACTTGAGTAACAATCTAGCCTACACATACTCACTTGTGTGGATGATGTTTTTAAATCACCCACCTTAGCTAGCACGATCCCATTCCCATCATAATGTACACAATCAATTTGACTCTTCTCCATTTCCCCAACGGTTTGTCTCACATCGAAGGGAGTGGAACCTAAGCCGAATGTTTGTGATAGTGCATATCATTGACAAGGGGATATGCTTAAGCATATAAGGTGAGTATGATTTCCTCATTGAGCTAAGAACATGGTTCTGTAGTTGGGGGCAATATGGGTGGTGTAATGTATGAATGTGACCCATCGGATTCCTCCCAACCCATAAGACACTAGCATTGTAGAAAAGCTTCATTCACTTGGGAGTCTATTGAAGCATCATGTAGAGAGAGAGAGAGAGAGAGAGAGAGAGAGAGAGAGAGAGAGAGAGAGAGAGAGAGAGAGAGAGAGAGAGAGAGAGAGAGAGAGAGATGATACATATAGCTTATTGGATCAAACATCTCCAGTCATGATCTACTCACATCTTGTAAGGGCCATACGTGTTCCAATGGAGCCTATTGCAGGATTCCTTAATCAATTCAAGCTATCTACTAAAGTACATGAGAGCATATACAATAGCATGCCATACAATGATGATGAGAGCGATGATGGTGCTCATGTACCAAAAGGGAGATAACCGGTACCAAAAGGGAGCTAACCAGTACCAAAGTGATGACAAGTAGTATCAAGTTTGGTACTTCATAGCACCAAGTTTGGTACTGTTCTAACACCAAATTGTATTGCATAGCACCAAGTTTGGTACTGTGCTAGCACCAAATTTTGTACAATTTCACCATTGTATTAACACTAATGTCAGGAATTTAAAAAAATATGCTTTTAGACTACAAACTACTAGACATCATAAGAAAAGACATTAGAGATCAAGATCCCAAGACATTGTACAAAAAAATGGGTTTCCATTATATATTATGTGATGTGATACAGCAAAAATGGGTTTCCATTATATATTATTTGACGTAATACAAAATTTCACCGAGTACAACATTTTTGGAATCTCCTGGTCAAGGGGATCAAATCTATAAGAGTAACCCTCCATCTATATGAAGTAATCAACAGCATACCCAGAAATATCATCTTTGATGTCAAAGATTGGATTCTTGTGAGTGTACTTTGCTTGGCACTAATCGCATATCCATCCGAGCAACCACGATAAAATGAAGTCCACCAAGTAAAAAGGGTATTCTTTGTCTACCACCACAGGGTAGTATGATATGATAGCAAGACAATTCTCATAGTTATTTTTGAGCACTTGTATCTACAGTCATCCACTAGAATTGTGTTGCTAGCATCAAAATGCCGATGCCTTGCCCACACTGTCCGTAGGTTCTTTTGGAAAACAAGCTTGTCACCCACTTTTTTGGGCACGTGTGGCACCTCCGCCATACTCTACCGCTAGGTCTCACAGTCTTCTTGGGAGAGTACATCTACCATGCCAAAAGCAGGTTAGAAGTATGCATAACTTAACCTTTGAAACACTCAAGGCTTACATGAGTTAATCAAATTCTAGGGGAAGCAAGCGTTCAAAATATCTATCATCTTTTTCCTTTTATAGTAGAACCACAAAATTATATTGGCTTTCTTACTAAGAGTTAGTATGAACTCGATAGAATCTAGCCTTACAAGAAAAATTAGCAAGCTATAGACATTGATGATCCGTGGTTGGAGCTGCTTGTTCAAAACCCAAAGGCCTTTTTGAAGCTCACTGCAGCTTGTCAATAACACCCCATTGAGATCAAGCACAATCAGCCACCTGAGTTTAGCAGCCACATTAGCCGCAAGCCTTGTGTTTACCGGTGGCTTATCTAGCCACCAAGATTTTACTACAATACCAACATTCCCAATGAGTGCAGACAAATAGACAGTGAAAACAGACAGTGCAATCATCATATAAAAAAAAGAGAATAGGTATGACACCAAAAATTACCAAATTTGGTGCTCAATAGTACCAATTTGACACTAAAAAGTACCAATTTGGTACTATTTTGTGCAGTACTTAGTTTGGAAATGAATAGTGACATTGTATCACATTTACAAGTTCAACACACTAGAATACCATCGAGAGAACAAGAGATGAAAGACAAAGGCCAAAAGTTGAATTAATCCGATGAAATGAAAAACACATTATGAAATATACATAAGCATGTAAGAAGGGCTACAATTTGCATGCATGAGATAATTGCCACAGGCGCGGTTGTGCTTCTTTCTTTGCATACAATAAAGCTCTAACAGGGTCATGTGCTTCTTCCCATTTCTTGGAATCATCTACCCCTTTACCCTTCTTGGCATCCACCTCCATATTGGCCTCCCCCTTATTCCCCTTCTTGGTCTCTTCCTCATCCTCCTTCTTGGCTTCCACCCCCTGGTTGGCCTGTTCCTCTACCCCTTTAGGTTCTTCCACTCCCTTCTTGGCTGGTACACCTTCCCCTTGCATGTTCTCATCCTTGATAGTTACTTGATCTCCAAGATTTGTGTGAACAATATCTAGTCGGACAACATCCAACTCCACTATATGTGAGGGACTTTACCTCCCACATTGTCTTTAGTCTTTTTAGCATCCTTGTCCTCAGACTCACCATTTCCTTTATTTTTTCCTTCTCTGTCCCCCCATAGTATCACAATGCTGTCCCTTCTTAGTCTCTTTCACAATGTTGTCCCTCCTTAGTCTCTTTCCTTCCACACTGCCATACTTTAAATTATGGATAACATCCTCTATCTCTTTAGTAGCATCCTCCTCCTCCCGTAGAGTACTTGTAGTAGACATTGTGGCACCTTGCCCTTCCTTGACCACCTCTCCTTTTATTCCACTGGGCCTAGCCCCGCTGCAACATCCTCTTCCTCTGCAAAAAACAAAGAAAGATAGCACATACTTACAAACAAACTCACATTCAGTGCAGGTAAGCATATGATTTGCAAAACACGCTCTTACTTAGTCTGCACAACACCATGCCCACTGACCCAATACTTTTCCACCTCAGAGATCACCATAGTACACCCAATTTTGGCACAATGATCTGCTTTGTAACAAAGCACTAAATCAAAGGGGGTGATACCAATGTTAGCCTCGAGCATGAAGGTTCCAACAACCCATGCAAACTCCAAAATCTCACCACATGTAGCACATACACCAAACACGTGGATCATAGCCACCGAATCAACAACCTGGGGACTAAGATATAACATGAATCTTTTATCAAGCCTAAAATCAACAATCATCTGCTTCACAAAGAGGGTGTGGCCTTGTGCATCCTTCCATGTTGCCTCCAACATATCAAACTCTACTACCAAGTAGCACCAAAAACTACCAAAATTACCAAAAACTACCAAGTCATCAATAACAAAAGATAACCATGAAGTTCCATAAATAGAACCAAATCAGAACCATGAGCTACCAATTAGTAGTAGAAACATAAGAAGAGAAACCAAAAACCCTAACAGCCACCAAAAAAACATTGTCAAAAGCTACCATAACACCTAAAACTACCAATACCACCAAAACACCATTGATGGAAAACGACCATAAACCACTAAAGGGGAACCAGAATAATTCCAAAAGCTACCATTTGTTACCAAAAGCATTATAAATACACCCAAGACAAAAAAAAACTACCCAAAATATCCAAAACTACCAAAAAAACCTTGTTAGATCCATGCCATAAACTACCAAAGCATAACCAAAAACTACCAATAGTAAGGATTTAGAGGTATTAGCAACACACAAAACTACCATTGCCTCTAAAACTTCCAAAACTACCAAAACAAAATAATTACCAGACTACCAAATGTCTAAAACAACATGATAGAAGATACCAAAACAGGAAAGTAGAGCCAAAAAGACCCAAAAGATACTAGTATGAACAAAAACTACCAAGTTACCATAGAAAAAATTTAAAAAATCTACATGAAGCTACCAATCTACCTAAAATATGCAACTACCATACAGAAGCAAGAGGACTAAACACTGACAAAACTACCATAATAGGATTTATAGATACTAAAAAAATTGCAAGAGCTTTGATGAATACGACAAAATACAAATAAACTTTAGAATTGCCAAACCTGCCAGAATCTACCAATACTACAAAAATTAACTGAAGTACCAAAAACTACCATAAACCACCAAATGTATTAGAATTCCCAAGGCAACAACAAATAAGCTATTAACACTACCAAAAGATGTCAAAAATACCAAGACAACGTTCTCAAGGCATGGATGTCAAGAAATACATGTTGCAAATCAACCTCCTTCTCAAGCTTCTTCATGTCCTCATTGTTTTCAAGTCGATGAAGCATGCGTCAATTGGCTCCCAAATTAGCCTCCACCTCTTTGATGTCCTCATCATTGCAAGGGTTTTCCTGCTAGTTTTGCAAGATGCACTTCGTAGTGGTCTATGTCATCTTTCATATGCTTCACAATAGCATAGGAACCCTTTGCTCTCAACACAGTTTCCTTGTTCTGCTACATAACTGCTCTCAACTCTTTCAGCCAATCGGATGCAAGTGCACATGTCTGAGCCACTCTCTCAACAATACTTTCCAGGTCTGTAACATAGTCAAGTGTCCACACATGACACTGCGGGGGGTCTATATCTGTACAAAGATTACTACTACTTTGTGTAATGTGGGGCTTCTCAATAGATGACGGGTGGTCTCTGTGGAAGGCACCATTTTCCCTTCACCAAGTTTCAACCTTCTGCTCCAACTTCCCCGGGCAGCTGGCACACATATTGAGTACGCTCTCTCCAAACCTCGCCCATGCGACCTTATGGTGCACAGGGTCCTTTGTTGACACATGGCATCTCTCGAAATTAAAATAGCTTGCAAACTTTAAAGTGACCTTCCCACAAGATGGAGGGGCTTGGTATACCTTGTAGAATAGGAACCTGCAATCATCAACCGGACTTGGTTGCACATGATTCAAGCAAGTCTTTGCTTTCTTCTGGTAAACAGTCATCCATTGGTCATGAGGGAGGTCTCCTTCCATAAGATCCTTTGGAAGCACACCCTCAATGCTCATACCATACTCCTCATGAATCTCTTTGGTTGTATAACAAAACTTGGTCAGAAGAGGGTATTCCTCCATTTTGTTTTTCCCTATAATGTGGAGAAACAAAGCTCATTGGACATGTCCTCATTCTACCAAACCAATTACCTAAGCATGCTTCCTATGTGCCTTTATTTTGGTGACATTTCAATAATGTAAAACTCAATTTAGAGATTTTGAACTACTCTTTATCACATGGATGACCTTGCCAATGCAGAATTTGGTATTGTACAATACCAAATTTGGTACTGCAATGTACCAAATTTGATACTGTAAAGTGCCTCATTTTATTTGTTAACCTTCACTACCCTATAGAGCTTTAAATTTGTGTTCGGCTCATAGAACATATACTAACATGCATGCAATGCAAAAAAAAAGAGCTCTCAAGATACCAGACATACAGTTGCATGCCTATAATTTAGGAAGAAAAAAGATAGAGCTCAAAACCTTAAAACCTTCAAATGACAATAGCTACCTTTCATGAAAGAAAATCAAATCCATTGACACATCACAACAGGGTACACATGCAAAGGAGGAACACCAATTTTTGGATTTGTAGATGATCGAGTCTCATCCTCGCCAAAAACCGCTCCAGACGTAGCTGATTTCTCCACAAAAAGCTCCCCTTGCTAGCTCTCATGTTTGGGGTGTTGATGCTCCCAGTATATTTTGTACCTGTGAAGAGAGGGGACCTTGCATCCATGGTCCTAGGATTCTTCCCCTTATCTGATCACACCCTGGTATCAGACTTTCTCGTGCAAGCGTCCCCATAATCGCGATAGTGCATAGTCAAAGACCTCGTTAGCTACATAGCAGAATTAAGAAGGTGCTACTTGTGAGAGGGGTGCAAAGCCTTTGCTCGAAAAGGCTTGGACCTTGCATCCATGGTCCTAGGATTCTTCCCCTTATCTGATCACACCTTGGTATCAGACTTTCTCGTGCAAGCGTCCCCATAATCGCGATAGTGCATAGTCAAAGACCTCGTTAGCTACATAGCAGAATTAAGAAGGTGCTACTTGTGAGAGGGGTGCAAAGCCTTTGCTCAAAAAGGCTTGGCAAGGTTGCTGTCTATGAGACAAGTTCAAAGCTGTTGCTTGACAATACCAAGTGTTACTTCACTAACGCAGGACAGACCGTGACAGACTGAGTCACATGAATTCAAACATGCAACTCCCATCCATGATTGCCCCACCCACGTTTTCTTTCAATTGAGTGGTTCTTCAATTTTCAATACTTTCCCTCCTAGAGTGATTAAATTTAGAGGACAAAAAAGGTTTCCTCCAAAACAACGTGGACATACGTAGAAGTATCAACTAGGTAGAAACAAAAAAGGTCCTTTTTTTGTACCACCAATGCATGCTTTTAACCGTAAAAATCTCTCTAATGCAAACATAAAATGCTGATATTTGAACTTAGATCTTCTTAATGCATAGCTCCTTGGTGTATGACTTTGTACAAAGTGGATACCATATGACCATATTCTAAGTACCGGACAATTTGTCCCACTTCGCGCAGAGAGAGAGAGAGAGAGAGAGAGAGAGAGAGAGAGAGAGAGAGAGAGAGAGAGAGAGAGAGAGAGAGAGAGAGAGAGCTTTGTATTTAATGAGAAGCTAGATATCCTAGTCCTCCACATTTTTGTAATAAGTATTGCTTTCAAGCCCAATCTACCCAATTTTAACCCAGAGTATATAAGCAAAAGTTTGTACTTATTAAAACATTGATAACTATTGAGCTTACGTGGTGAAGAGCTCGCCTACACTGGCTGTTCACTACTCTTTGTATGGGTGAGCTTTGCTAATGAAACTTCTTGTGTTGCTTCCTTTCACTTGGCATCATGTATATGTCTTGTGTGTTGTTGTTAACCCTCACGGCTCACGGACACCCTATTACCTACGAGACGGACGTTGTAACCTACGGTGGACATTGTATTATTTATTTGGTAGAGTCAGGTACCGGCCTTGTCGGTCCAATAGGAAAAGGGTAAGAGTGATCGTCGATGAGAGGCGCACTCTAACTGGGACATTCAAGGGATTAGTTGGCTAAGCATGGGCGCCCAAGTGTGAATGGGGTGAGCTCATATAAAAGCCAACTAAACCTAAAATTCACTCATTCTCTCATTTGTGCAATAGAAGAGTGCTCTTGCTCCATCTCCATCTCCATCTCCATCTTCTTCTTCTTCACCTCCTTGTGTGTGTGTGTGTGTATGCGTGTGTGTGTGTGTGTGTGTGTGTGAGAGAGAGAGAGAGAGAGAGAGAGAGAGAGAGAGAGAGAGAGAGAGAGAGAGAGAGAGAGAGAGAGAGAGAGAGAGAGAGAGAGAGTGCGATCGAGCATTGCGGAGGCACGACGGCGATGAAGCGGTTGAGCGCGACGTAGCGGCGTCTCCTTCTTCTTCGCGGCGAGGAATCCTCCACGGCAAGAGCATAGAGCGGTGAGTGACACACCATTGCCCTCTTTTGAGCTTACTAGTTAAGCTAGTTGTGTGCTTGGATCCATTTGTGACTCGCACACAGTGTTAGGCAAGTCCCTTGCTTCGACAGTGCGGCAAGGAGCGCACATTTTTGGCGCCGCTGCCGGGGAATCGCTCTGCACTAAGCCCAAGAGGCACTTTGTGCTTCTCCTATGAGTTGTTTGTAGTAGGAAAGAAGAGGAAGAGGAAGAGGAATGACTTATTTTTCTGCAAGTTGTTAATTTCTGTATTGTCTGCAAGTTCTGTGATTTCTGCATAATGTTGTGTTTTGTGTTTGCACACAGTCTTTGCACAATTAGTAGTCGTTAGCTTGTTCGCAGTGAATGAATAAGTAGGTAGACAGTTAGCAATTTCTATTTGCACACAGTCTGTACACAGTTTTCTGTCAAGGTTTGCCTGCACACAGTCTTTGCTCAGTAAGGTAGTGAGAGAGGAAGTAGGTGGACAGTTAGTCCACTGTCAGTAAGCAGTTAACAGAGTGGTTAACTGATTAGTTAGTGGTTAGCAGCACTGTTAGTAAGTAGATAAGGTAGTGAGCTGTTGACGGAGAGGTTAGGTAGGTGTTGACAGTGTGTGTGGCCAAGAAAGGGTCACCTAAACCGCGCGCGGTCGTCGCCTCAAAAATAAAAATAAAAATTTAATTAAAAAATAATAATTAAAAAAAAACCGAAAATATTTAAGCATGAGTGACTGGGGGGCTACACTAAAATTTTGATCAGGATCGGTTCCCCAAGCCCAAGCCCAAGCCCGGGCCTCAGTCCTATGATATATACTAGACTCACTCTTATATATATACCCTACCCCCTCAAGAGGGAATGAGAGCATGTGGGGCAAGTCCTCCACTCTCCTCCCTTCTCTTCCCACTTGCACCCTTAGACTTTCTAATTTGGGCCTAGTTCCCTACTAGAAATTGACGGTTTTAGGGATTCCGAGGGCATAAAGTGACCAAACGGAGGGCTGTAAAGCACGGCACGTCCCTCTGTCCGAGACGCTCGTTTTGAGCTATCATACGTTCTATTCTATAGCTGGGTCAGAAAAAAAGGACCAAAAAATCAAAAAATAAATAAATAAGAAAAGACATGGGTTGCAAAACACCCAAAATTACTAGGTGAGCAGCCTTCACGGGCACTCATTGACACTTCTAGGGGATCCAAGTCATATGAACCTACGCTCTGGACGAGTGTTAGAGCACGAGCATATTGGTAGTGCCTCCATTTACGCGGGCACCCATTATTCCTCCACCCTAGGTTCTGGACCTTCGGTCGGGACTCAAGGTAGCGCGACCGAAGATCCTCATATCGCGTTTAGTGATTCTTTCTCTGACTACGAAGTCATGGAGGGGTATCCTACACCAAACCCTTATAGTTCAAGTCAAGACATGCATGCCATGGGCCCACGGCCCGGGTCCAACGTGTTTAGCCGCTTAAAAGAGACCCTTAGTAGAGCTACTCGCTCCGAACATGCGGTTAATGAAATAAATGAAGGGATTGGGGAAGTAAATTCGTCATTCATGCCTAAAATGGACCCTATGCTTCTTGAGAGTGTGCATGTGAATATTCCATCCACTGCACCTCCTGATCCTTTAGGACTATCTCCCTCTGAGGTTTTACTACCCGATGGTAGGAGTCTTGCCGAAGTACAAGAGAACGAACGCTATATGGAAGCAACAAGGGAGAGGGAAATTGAGAACCTACGAAGGCTAGAACAAAGTCGAGCCCTGAAAGCAAAGGCTCCTATGACAACAATCATGCCAGCCGAGCAACCGAGTGCTCCCAAGGTAGCAGTCACGGAGGGGCAAGCGATGGGGAGCAATAATTCTTCCACTTCGAGAGAAACCTCCAGCACGCCAGGCCTAGATGGGATATTCCTAAACGAAAATTGGGAGTATGACCTACAAGCAGAAGCTTTAACTGATCGGTACATAGGACACACCTATCATGTGGGTTGGTTAGATGTTCTACAATCCACATCGGGTGCTACTAGCATAGATGAACAACAACAGAAAGTCTGTGATGTCCTCCATAGGATTGTCGAGTTAGAAAGACAGAACACAGGGATCAACATGCCTTCAACAGGCCTAATGAGATTCTTGGATACGGGAAAGGCCAACCAACCAACCCTATCACAAATGGAGACTCCCTCAGTGAGCCCCATTGATCCTCCATGTGTTGTTTCGCCAGGAGCCTCAGTACAATCTGAGCCCACAAGTGGCAGCATTACCTTCCCAGATCTAGCTCATCTTTCTCTTAATGACACTACGGCTACCATGCATATCCCAGTGGTGAGCATGACAAGAAGTACACCATGGAGTTCATTTGTTAACACTACGCCGATGCCTAGTAGCACAGTGCCCCCAACTATACCTACATGTATGTATCAATCATGTGCACCTGTCGTACCTCAGCCTCATGTAGCTCCTACACCTCCGATTATTCCAAGAGCTTACAATCCACAATGGCATTATCCAAGCTCTTATACAAGTGGAGCCATGCCATTTAATAATAACATGCCATATCAGGCACCCCCTATGCCTAGGGCCACGCCTATAAACTTTGGACCACCGTCTGGTACACCACCATACGAAATATGGGACCCAAGAGCCGCGCGTATGCCAAGGCCAAGGCCAACTCCCATCTCACATGTAGTTCCAGGAGCACATACACCCATTATACCTGATCAAATAGGAGATTTGGTAGCATTTGCTCAAACTATCGATCGCTCTATTGCGGAAAACATGCGTAGTGCACCTGATAGAGAGCCTAGGAGCAAGGCAGTTCAAGTAGCTAAGCTCACACAGAAATTCAGTGGAGACGGAGATGCTAGAGAAGAAGGTGAATCCGTGAGAGACTTCATTAGTCGCCATAAGAATTTGAATTCTCGATGCAATCCAAACGAGCGATTCAACAACAACCAATTGCTCGATAGATTCATTAGGGGACTACGACATGAAATTATCTATAATGGCCTAGTCATTAGAGGTATCACTACTTGGGAAGCAGTCACCATGAATGCAATCGAATTGGAGGATAATTTAATGATTGCAGGAGAAAGAGTGTCCGCCGAGCCGAAGTCTAGTAGCTCGCAAGCGTCAGGGCATGAGCCAATGAAGATAAAGCCAATCGTGAAAGAGCAACCGATATCTGAGATGACTTTGGCAGATCTCACCAAGGCCATCCAAGAAAGCCTTAGGGGTAATCGTGCTCCACAAAACACTCATATGTATCCAAGAAGGGAGCAACAATGGTGCTCAATTTGCTTGGGCCCACATACTACGAGTGAATGCCCTACTTTCAGAGTAAAGTTTAACGGGACTTGTAACACGTGTGGTAGGTATGGCCATGAAGCGAAGGACTGCCTAATGCTTAAACGCATCATGAAAAATAGACCGCCTATAGCTTGGGCAGACTCACCTTGAGTTCCTGCATTGATGCCTACCCCACCCATGGAGCAACAGTTGCCATTACAGCACATGGTCCCTAGAACCCAAAATGTGGTCCAAACAACACCGTTGCCACCTCCAGTGCTAGGACCGCAACCCCCTCATCCAAGAGTTACACCTATGAACCAAATAGGTTGCGAGCCATCTAGTACTTATGTAGATTGCGAAGAGGACATAGACTCTAGTATCACCTATGGAGTCGACATGCTTGAGGAGTCTCCCATGTACTATATGGAAGACCATTGGGGACAAATCAAACCGGTATATCAAGCTACTGCGCTAGCAGCAAGAGGCCAAAACATTAATAGTTTTGCCAGGAGACCACCTCTTCAGTGCTACGAATGTGGTGGACCACATCGAGTAGCTGAGTGCCCCATTAGATGCCCCATTAGAATGCAAAAGAATGCTGCACTAATGCAAACAAGTCAAGGGAGTGCATTGGCAATTCCAATACTCACTTGTAATCGTTGTGGCATAGATCATTTGATCGCACAGTGTCCTAACAATCCAAACGCATTGAAAATCACACCATTGAACTTAATAGAGATTGTTGATGGGACACCACCAACTATAAACATAGCACCAGTGAATGCACTCACATGGTCGATGCTCCAAAAGCAAAATTACATCCTCGAAGAGAGAGATGCTGCATCCATTGGCCGAGCGAGAAAGAAGAAAACACGAAGAAAGAAATCCCTTAATGCTTCTAGCTCAAAACCTAGTTCAAAGACTAACATAGGGACAGGAGAGGATCCAGTGTATATGAATGACCATGAGGATGACTCAGATTCGATAGAGACCACGGAGACCAAAACTGTTACTACAAAGGAAAAAGCCAGTGAGGAGGATCACGAGAGGGAATTACGACGAACACCAAAAGAGTATTCAAAGTTAAACCACCCAGTTGCGAACCCCCAAGATAAGCCACGAGAGACAAAAAATGATGATTGCAAGAGAAAGATTGGAACCTATCCAAACCCAACAGTGGAAATTGAACGAGTCCAACAACTGAGGGGTTTGGTGGAAGAAACTCAACGAACATTAGAACCTGAACCCACACATATCTAGATGTCGGACACAGTGTTTCCCACACAAGTTCAACCTCACAAGAACTACAGGCCGTTAGCTATACCTAGTATCATTCGGGAAGAGAGTGAGGGTAGGACATCTGAAAGTGGACACACACCTTTCCTACTAGAGAGAATGTTTGGTGAGGGAATTCCCGACCCCCTTGAGGAAGTGGAGATTCCATCTTCACCATTCTCTTGTCAGGGTCCTACGTCCCACAAGATGCCATTAAATGTTTCCAAATTGATGGATTTCATGTCTTCAGAAGTTAGAACCACCATCATGTCCAAACTATATAAAGACCCCGAGCTAGTCTCAGCTCTTCGAGCCTTCCTCAATGGAGAATTACAGGCCGGATTACTACAGTTTGCACATATGAACAAACCTGACTCGGTAATGAATGATGAGGAACATTTAGCACCACCATCTGACCTAGCGGGACATGAATCTGTAATTGAAATACCCGTTAACAAGTTGGGGCAATACTTTGAAGGTGATGAATCTAATGCTACTCTACCAATCACTACTAAAGGATTAACTGTAAAGGGGGTCCTTGACGGTGGTGCGGGAGTTAGCATGGTGACAAAGAGTTGTTGGGAGTCTATGGGGAGACCTCACCTTGAAGCCACAAGCGTAGTGGTAAAAATGGCTAATGGATCTATTGTTACGCCTATTGGAATGCTAAAGGATCTCAGGATCAAGGTCTTGGGACACAAGGTAAGGCAGACTTTCATTGTTATGGATTTTTCCAAGCATCCTATGTCATTTGAGATGATCTTAGGGCGTCCATTCATGAGGGAAGAAAAAATGGTGCATGACTGGTCCAAAAACCACGTCTACTTACAGTTCCAAGACTCTGTCATTCGAGTTGATCTTTTAAGTGGTCGAACGCATCCTCTAGGAAATAAATTCATCATTGATAATCGATCAGACACAACAATTCACTCAGCTCCATTACAGTATTGTTACATGTGTAACGAAGACACGGATATTGGAGAGAACTCTCCTTATATGGATATCCTACCCGGAATGGCTGAGTCAGACAATGTCGATTGGGTACACCTAGTGGAAACTATAGATACATGGGGAGCTAGAGGAACAACCTGGGTAACACCAGATGGAGAAGAGATACCACACATTGCACCAGTAAACATGTTAGGTGTAGCACATGTAACATCCGATGATAAGAAAGAGGCACCCCTACCTGAGAGTGAAACCGATGATTCCTCAAAGGCTTCAGGCCAATACACATCAGAAACGGAATCTCAGGGAGAAATGGATTCAGAACCTGAGGAAACATCGAGTGAACCAAGTATAGAAACTGAACACTCAAGGCCTAGTACGACCATCTATGGTAATTTATATGAGAGTGAAGAAGATACAAGAGAAGACCTATCATGCGAGTCGAGTTCAAACATTTACCAAAATCAAAACCTTAACAAGAAACAAAGGTCATATAAGAGAAGACGATATCGAGAAAATGTGAGAGCTAGGATAAACAAGGAAAGATCTACTGCAGAATGGCTTAGCTATCTAGGGGCATGTGATGCTCATCGAAAGCTAGTAGACAATTGGGGTGAATATCTCCAGAGTGTCATGTGGTGCAGCCCGCGACCCATTGACCTCGCTCAATTGGAGGTTACAAATCGAAATTGAGTCGAACTATAAGAAGGCGTCAAAACCGAGAGTTAGCACAACAACAAAAGGAGGTAGAATTAAAAGAAAGGTCTCTGTCAGGACAAGAGCCTGCTGACTTACATACAGCTCTTGAACATTTTAAATCTTATACCACGGGGGAGCGAAAGGTTGTGTATGCCAAAGCCCAACAAATACCTACCAATGGAAGCAGTGGAGTCTATGATGGTCCAACGGTAGTTGAAGAGTTAGAATTAGCAGAAATAGGTGAGGAGTCTAAACCAGTCTTTATTGCTCAAGACCTTACCGAAACTAAAGAGTCTGTACTTAAGGAGCTCCTCAAGGAATACAAGGATATATTTGCTTGGACATATCATGACATGAAGGGCGTTCCACCTTCTGTGGTGCAACATACAATTCCCATGATCAAAATTGCTAAACCCGTCCAGCAACGACCCTATCCAATGAATCCTAAGTACGCCAAAATTGTACAAGAGGAGATTGAAAAACTTATCCAATGTGGATTCATATACCCTATTGAGCACTCAGAATGGGTTTCTCCAATAGTCATTGTGCCAAAAAAGAATGGGAAACTAAGAGTGTGCGTGGACGTCAAGAAAGTTAATGCAGCTACTAGGAGAGATCATTATCCCTTGCCATATTCACAACATGTGCTTGAAAGAGTTGCGGGCAAGGAAGCTTATAGCTTTTTAGATGGGTACTCTGGTTACAATCAAATCACAATTGCATTAGAGGACCAAGCTAAAACTGCTTTTATCACAGAGTTTGGAGTGTTTGCATTTCGTGTTATGGATTTTGGCTTAACAAATGCCCCTGCTACATTCCAACGATTAATAAACACTGCGTTTAAAGAATTTCTAAGGGAGTTTTGTGAAGCTTTCCTAGACGACCTTTGTGTTTATTCTTCTTGGGAGAAGCATTTGTTATATCTACGAAAAATATTTGAAAGGTGCAGATTTTATCGCATCTCATTGAACCCTTTCAAATGCCAATTTTGGGTTAAGCATGGAGTCATTCTAGGGCATATAGTGTCCAAGAACGGGATATCCACAGATGAGAGTAAGATTAAAGCCATTGCCGATTTGCCACCACCTACTAACTATAAAGGAGTTCAAAGATTTATGGGCCATGTTGGTTATTATCGAAGGTTTATTTTAAACTTTGCCGAGATAGCGCGTCCATTGTACAAGCTTCTTATTGAGTTTCACTAGACGGAAGAATGTCATCAATCTTATGAGTTATTAAAGAAGGCCCTAACAAGTGCTCCAATCCTGCGAACATCTGATTGGAATGTACCTTTTCATGTGCATATTGATGCATCAAATTTTTCTATTGGGTGTGTTCTAACTCAACCAGGAGAACATAAATTGGACTACCCTATTAGCTTTGCAAGTCGCCAATTAAATGATGCCGAGATGAACTACACTACTACAGAGCGCGAAGGTCTAGCTATGATTTACGCAGTAAAGAAATTTTGCTATTACCTTCTTGCTACCAAGTTTGTGTTTTATGTTGATCATCAAGCATTGCTATATTTGGTAAACAAGCCGTGTTCCACAGGTCGAATTACACGATGGTTGTTAATTCTTCTTGAGTTTGACTTCACCGTTGTTGTGAGGCCTGGGAGCAAACATGTCATGGCGGATCATTTATCTCGTATCCCTAATGGCAAAGCTCCTACGGGGGTTGATGATGAATTGCCTGATACTCCTTTGTTCATTGTTGAGACAAGCCTGAATGGAGTGAAAAGATTGTTAACTTCTTAGTTAATGGTTTTCCACCCAAAGAGCTGCGAAAAGATATAGCTCGAAAATTAATCAAGGAATGCGAGCCCTATTGCTTACTGGCTGGAACTCTCTATAAGAGAGGAAAAGATGATGTTCTTAGACGTTGTGCCCGCGAGGATGAGTATTTATATATTCTACAAGAGGCACACATGGGCGTAGCTTGTGGTCACTTTTCAGGAAAGTTGACTGCCCGAAAGATCTTACAGTTAGGCTATTGATGGCCCACTCTGTTTAAGGATGCATCACTTTTTGCAAAGGGATGTGATGAATGCCAACGCTTCAAGAAGCCACAAAGAAGGGATAGGATGCCTCTACATCCCATCAAGGTAACCCAACCATTTGAAAATGGGGCTTAGACTTTGTAGGACCGATTAGTCCGGCTGCATGTAACACGCAATCATGATATATCATTGTGGCTACCGACTATGTAACCAAATGGGCTGAAGCAAAAGCAACACGAAAGGCGGATGCAAAAACAACAGCTAAGTTCCTCTTTGAGAACATTATCACACGTTTTGGATGCCCCTTTGAACTTGTGAGTGACAATGGAACTCATTTTATAAATGAAGTAATAAAAGAACTCACATCAAACTTCATGATATCTCACCACAAGTCTACACCCTATTATCCCCAAGCAAATGGCCAAGCTGAGAGTACCAACAAAACTCTCATCTCCATTTTGACAAAGACAGTTGAGGCTCATCGCACTGATTGGGACCTAAATCTTACATCAGCTTATGGGCTTATCGTACTGCGTATAAAGTTGCTATTAATTGCACACCGTTTAAGATGGTGTATGGCCAAGAAGCAGTTATGCCATGGGAGTTTGTCATTCCTAGTCTTCGAGTAGCTTCTCAAGAAGGTTGGGATGGTAACCCCTTAGTTGAGCGATTATATATCCTGGAAAGGCTAGATGAAGAGAGGAAATTAGCGGTGCGAAATGCTCTAGTGGAGAAGGATAGGAGAAAGAAGTGGTTTGATAGCCATTTAAAGGATAAAGACATCAAGGTTGGTGATAAAGTTCTTATGTACGGGGTACGTAATGAAAAGAAGAAATTGAAATACACTGGTAAGGGACCATATCGAGTGTGTGAAATTACCCCGCAAGGTACCATTCGTGTGGAGACTCTAGATGGAGTTGAAACCATTGGATTCCTTAATGGGACTAAATTCAAAAGATATTATGATCCTCTAAGCCAGGAAGAGTTGCAAGCCATCCATCAAAAGAAGGCTGCCAAGGAACAAGCAGAGCTTAAAAAAATCCAAGCAAGAGTTGAGGCTCGAGAACGACTACAACGTCTTAGACGCCAATGAGAGGCTAATCTGAGTATCACGCAAGCATTTTTCGAGGACACAGATGACGACTCATTAGAATCTGAGCCACCCCTACGATACCTAATTGAGCTAAATAGCCCCTATGGGAAAGTACTATACAATGCCTTATTAGATACGGGAGCTAAACACAATTTGTTGTCCTATGGAGTTTGGTGTCAATTAGGGAAACCGACCCTATCCTCGAGTACGATGCAAGTCAAGGACATTAATAAAAAGAAAACTGCTATTCTTGGAGTTCTTCAGACCCCTGTTGTCTATGACAATGGAAGCATAGTGCAGAGGTTTCTAGTCATGCCCGCGGGAGCTATGGAAGGCAACGTAAACCTGGGACGCACGTGGATGTTGGCAACCGGATGCACTATTGATTGGGATACTGGTAGTGTCACGACGCAACCACCGACTCTTACCCCTATCATTCAAGCAAAGTCACCTACGTTGCAAACTCTAGCAAAGTTGAAGGATAGCCAACATTCACAAGCCAAGGTGGTTAACTCGTCTTTGCCGGCTACCCATGAACCTAGCACTTCAACACTTGTAGTTGCAGCAAGCAGTAATATTGCAAGTACTGAACCTGCACGACCTAAGAGTACATATCAATGGGTCCCCAAGGCCTTACTTCCAACTACCTCAACCCTCCCATCCATTCCAAGAAAAAATTTCCCTGGAAAACCAAGAGCGCGCTCTAGGAGAGTCAAGACCAAACCACGATGGATTCCAAAACGACTATTAGAAGCCCAAGGCTACTATGATGGAAATGAGCAAATTTGGGTACCTAAACGTAAAATGTGTCCTTCCCTATCGACAACAAACCCATATGAGTCAAACAGTGTAACGCTAAAGCCAATGGCAGACCGTGGGAAGGGAAAGATCACAGAATGCTACACACCTAGTCCAGAGCTAGTTTGGGCTCCAAGGCAAAACCAATTTATTCCACCTAGCTCAGGAAGGGGGGAGTTCCATGAAGCTTCTAGATCCTCATGTAATACATCCATAGAGGTAAAAGCTTCTACATAGCCTCCACCAACAATAGTGGACCTCCATGAAGCTACAAAGGAATCCACACCTTCCAGTGTTCAAGAATCACCTGATGAACCACTTCAAGTTCGATCCTGGGAGAGTACCTTACCACCCTTGCAACTCGACGAGGCACCTAAGGTAATAGAAAACTCCTAGCAAAAATCTTCACCTATAACAACTGGTTTCAGAGGGTGACGACATCATTTCAAACGGTATGATCTACCCAAGGAAGGGGGGAGTGTTTGTGGACATCCATTATTCACTTGCTTCCCTCTCAACCTTTCTCCCTGACCTCTTAATCTCCAATCTTAGGGAATGTATATATAAAGCCTTATACTCACAAAAACGAGATAAAAAAGTAAAAGAGCAAGAGCCATAACACAAAATCATAAAACAAATTATGCACAAGAGCATGACCCTTCTAATATTTGCACTCTAACCATCATCTATTTGTGTATACAGATATGGCTAGTACGTTAGAGTCATCCACTCCTGTCTTGGGTGAGAGGTACCCTCGTTACTTTTCACAAATATTTCACATGGTCTTTCTAGTGCTTGCATGTGAATGGGATTTGATAGGTACGCTAGCATGTGAGAGGAATTTTGAGGAGTTAGAATGGCTGATACGTCTCTTGACCACGTCTGATCCATACTTAGTAGAGAGCGTTTCTCCCATTGCACAAGCCTACCCTTTTGACCAAGATGACTATAGGCGTCTAGTGACCTTCTTAGTAAACATGGGCACCTATGATGAAGAAGAAAATTTACAGGACTACACGGATGGCACATATGGTCTCATGGATGATGACTTTGTTTATCTCGACGACGAGGATAGGGGTTTAGCCTTAGGGTTTCCCCCCAACCTCTACAATATCCTATTCCCTTGACTCTCTAGGGGGAGTGCAAATAATTAGGTTAGGGTTCCTTATGTTTTTTGTTGTGTTCAATAAGTGTTGGTACCTTTTTCCACTAATGTGCCTCCTGGAGATATTCCTTTTGTTTCCTAGTGTGTACAGGAGCGTGTTGCTATTGATATGATCTGGAACTTCATGGAATCTTTATCTTGACTCACTCTTCAAATCAAGCGCGACCATCGACACAAACAGGTGTTTCTTGTCCATTAGCATTGCCCCTTATCTTTTTTGCATCTATGATTGTCTGCTTTAATTGTGATTGGTAGCCTAATATTCACCGCATTTGCTTAGTGTCAAACATTTAATTCAATGTAATTTTTTGTCATAATCACTTGTCTAGGTTTAAAAATCAAGCAGTCCGACTAAGCTAGTTTGACCAAGTTAGGTGTTAGAGATCTTCTCTTAATACCATGGGGAATGCCTTCCTAATAATCAATGGTTACTTAGGTTCTTAATCCAATTTAGGCAGCATTGTGTGAAATGTACTAGGGCTTTCTAGTGGGCTTGACCCTATTGACCTTTAGCTTAAGTATTATAAAGGGAGTTTACTAGTGTGATGAGCCTGGGGAGGTGTATCAGTGTTATATGACCCCCCAAAGTTACAAAATTAAAATGCTGAAAATGAACAAACAAAAAATCAAAGTGCCACAATGTAAAATCTTAAGCTAGAAGAGAAATCTCAGCTTGATTTGGTACTTCACTCACATGTATTGCCTATGGTACTAGATCCCTAGAGGTTCCCAGTGTGGGCGCTTTTCCTTGAAAAGCAAAAAACCCAAGGCATACAAAATAAGCACACACATAAAATTGAATCACTCTGAAAAGACTTTGGGGGGTCAAAGAAAAGGACATCAGTCAGGCCATGATTTCATGAGAAATTCCTTTTATCGTAGCTTAACTACAAGGTCCTCTAGGTATAGCCTCTAGTCAGCCCTCGAACATGAAATACTTGGCTCTCGCGATTAAACAACTTAATTGACCAGAGAAAATTAAGAAGCTTACCCATGGTATTAATAGTCGATCTCTAGTGCCTTTCGACCGTTAAATTAGCGACCCCAGACTTGTTTAATTTTTTACCTTTACATCTGTTTATGCATTTGATTACATTGCAATTTAATGCTTATTGCTGACAAATTGTTTAAAATTTTGTTACCAATCAATTCTCTGCCTAAAATTGCATATGCTTTTTAATCGCTTATGAGAATGCAATTACTGTGCAATGTTGTTTGATTTTGCAGTGACTAATGAAGGCTAAGGACATTCATCTCAAATGCTCTTCCACCTCGACCAATGAGCTTCAACTCAATAGCTTCCGAGGACGGAATCTACATCAGGAAGGGGGGCATGTTAACCCTCACGGCTCACGGACACCCTATCACCTATGAGACGAACGTTGTAACCTACGGTGGACATTGTATTATTTATTTGGTAGAGTCAGGTACCGGGCTTGTCGGTCCAATAGGAAAAGGGTAAGAGTGATCGCCGATGAGAGGCGCACTCTAACTGGGACATTCAAGGGATTAGTTGGCTAAGCATGGGTGCCCAAGTGTGAATGGGGTGAGCTCATACAAAAGCCAACTAAACCTAAAATTCACTCATTCTCTCATTTGTGCAATAGAAGAGTGCTCTTGCTCCATCTCCATCTCCATCTCCATCTTCTTCTTCTTCACCTCCTTGTGTGTGTGTGTATGCGCGTGTGTGTGTGTGTGTGTGTGTGTGTGTGTGTGTGTGTGTGTGTGTGAGAGAGAGAGAGAGAGAGAGAGAGAGAGAGAGAGAGAGAGAGAGAGAGAGAGAGAGAGAGAGAGAGAGTGCGATCGAGCATTGCGGAGGCACGACGGCGATGAAGCGGTTGAGCGCGACGTAGCGGCGTCTCCTTCTTCTTCGCGGCGAGGAATCCTCCACGGCAGGAGCATAGAGCGGTGAGTGACACACCATTGCCCTCTTTTGAGCTTACTAGTTAAGCTAGTTGTGTGCTTGGAGCCGTTTGTGACTCGCACACAGTGTTAGGCAAGTCCCTTGCTTCGACAGTGCGGCAAGGAGCGCACAGTTGTGTTTGAGTGTGTGTGTGCGACGCAATGAGCGATTTTAGCTCTAGGTCACCTCGTGTGTTTATTTGATCTTTGTGAGTTGTTAATGGTGTTTTAAGTAAGCTAAGCATGGAGAGAGGTAAGTAGGCCCTAGAAGAAGCGAAACGACCTCCACCCGTCATTTTTGATGAAGGTAAGAGCTGGCAGCGATCACGGTTTCTCACCTACCTGACTGTGACTTTTGCAGGTTTGGTTGTGAGGAAGCCATTGCCTGTAGCCTAGAGATCCCCAATCTCAAGTTTCATGTCATTTGGAGTTCACTTGACATCATTACGACCATTATTGTGAGAGATAGACCGCACGGGAGACTTAGGCGTTTTCCCTTTACTAGTCGAGTCAGCTACATCCTCGGATTGATATATTTATGCTGGTTTGAGTTCTTGCTAGGCTACTCCGTCTAATCATGGTGCTCTACCAACATTGGCAATGTTGCCGGGGACACAGGACTTACACTACCGAAGGAGGTTGTGGTGAGGTTCTTCTTTACCTAGTGCGCACGTGTTATAATTCATTACCTTGATCTTTAGGTAGGAGAGTTGGTGAGGCAGGTTGAGCTCTCAGGTAGACCAAGGACCCGTGTGTTCTCTTCTGGTTGCCTTATAGGTTAGGATGACCTTAGTTGGCATTATTGCATTATGCATTAAATCTGCGCTTTGAGTTTTCTTGTAGTTTGTGTTTAGTAGGTGGTTGCAGTGAGTTGTGATTAGAGTCAAAAAAATTTCTATCTTTTACCCTGATATCACTTCATTTTATTTTAGTTTGTTTTGTTTTGTGTTGTGTTTTTGTTGCTTTATTGTTTTAGGTTAGAGGTAGGAGTAGTATTTAGGTTAAGACATAGTTTTGGTGTTGCATAAATCAGCCAAAGTTGCTTTGGGATGCCAAATTGCAACTCTTGACAGTTAAGGTGACTAAAGAAGCAAGAAATGTGCATAACTTGAGAATTGGAAGTGTGAATTGAGAAATTCTTGTTTGTGCACTTGCATATACCTTAAAAGGACATATCTAGAAATTTTGGTTGTTGTTTGAGTCATCAGCTGTGAGTTAGAGAAGATTTTGCATTCTTTGGCCTAGTTTGGACTCGAAAATTGGATCAAAATTCAAAAAGTGGTCATTTTAAATGATACAAGGTGTCAGTGGGAAGCCCTAGAGGTAAGAAACCTACATGAATTGAGAAGACAGAAAACAGGTATAAGTGGCAGCTATCGCGAAAACTACCACCTGACACATTTTGATCTCCAAAGCATACCATCAGAATTCTCAAGCCCTGTACTTGCCAAATCCACTTTCCATAAGTTAACAAGTTTTAGAAATTGGGTGAGTTCAACCAAAAATGCCTAAGTGACCAGACTTGGAGAGAAAAAGTGTCTTTTGACAAGTCAAATCTTATTATTTCAGGTCATCTATAGGTTCTACAGACTCCACACTAGATAGGGAAGTTGGAAGAGGTGTCAAAACTCACAAAGCACACCAGTGGTACAAACCACAATTGCTCCCACGTGTGGCAATTTGGGGCCTGATTGGTTCATGTAGATTCCTAGCAGTGCAAGGATCCTAGATATACCTTCCTAGACTCATTTGAACAAGTAAAACACCCCAAGATCAACCAAAAGTTGAAGTCTAAAGATAGATTTTGATAATTGGGCCAAACATACATCAACATGCATCAAAACACTTCATACAAGGTGTGTATAGACTCACCAAATAGTGGTCAATCAGTAGGAAGTGACTAGGTTGAAAAATCTTAGTAGTGGGTGGCTATCTCGGCCATTACTATTAGGCTCAAATTTAGGTTTTGACCATACCAGCACATACGCCATCCTACAAGATTTCCAAAAATAACTTGGTTGAGTTAAATAGGCTCCAGAATCATTGTCAAATACCTTGTGGAAGTGAGGGCTTGAGTTTTCAAATTTTGACTTGAGTTTCAAATTTTTTGGAAGTTTTGTAACTTTCAGTGAAGATTCCAAAAGGGAATTTGGACTGAGCACTCAAATGGCAAAGAGGCAAAGTGTTGGATTTTGTGTATACAGGCATCCACGTTATCCAAACAACAAGGCAATAACCAAGGAAGATTGCAAACAAATTTGTAAGGCATAAGGTTTGGATTGATTGTTGAAGTTGTGGTAATTTGACGTATGGCATGTATCTTCAGAGGGATCATAGAGCATGTATAGACCAAACCAGCCTAGTATCAATAGAGAAGAGCATGAATCAAGCATGGATAGATCCCCTCGCTCCAATCATAGAAGAGGGTAATGAAACTGACACTTCGTTGGACAAATCTCTTTACGTAATGGCAAACCAAAACACTGTAACTCATCAATCAACCCAAGGTGAAGAGGGAATCACCTCAAGGAGTATGTATCAGGCACCAAGGTGTACAAACATCTTTTTAGAAGGATCGAATGCCCATGGAGTGTTGGTATACTTTGATGCAAGAGGATGTAAAAGTGTATGTATTGAAGAGAAGCCGGCCGTAGGAGTGGAAATAGTTCAAGTATACGATGATGGAGATAGGTTTTGAGATGACGAGGGAATCCATTACCTCTTTGTCAGAGATATGAAAAAATACAACAAATATGGGGATAATATTGCAAAAGGGAAGATGATTTCGGAGATGGCAGACATGCCACCTCGAGTAGATCTCCCGAATGCCATCATGATATTTGACAAGAAGGCATAGGAATCTACAGGTACAAGAATGGTAGGGCCAAGTCATATTTCAGATGCATGACACCCTATGCATTAGAGCTAAGCATGAAAAAGATTCTATTCTCGTATGCGTACGGCTCAAACAAAGGAAGTCACATAATCTATGTGGAAAAGTATGGATGCGAATATGAGCCAATCCTTCCTAGGCATGCAGATAGATTAATAACCCTAGAAATGCTGAATCATGCTTCTAAAGAGAAGCTAAGGCCCATACAAACCCCTAGAAAATCCACAAATCCCTTTGAAGATGATTATGACACCATGTTGCAAGTAAATAAACAACCCATGCCCAACCCTCAATACCAGCAAGCAACACCACCATCATTGCAAGCATAACAAAACATAAAAAGAGGTGGTTATCAAGCCATGTCAGGGCTAGGAGCACCACCAATATCACCACTCCATCAAGAATACTAAGATGAAAGTAGGATGAGAACGCAAAATCCTGCTGGGACAGGAGGCCCACACCGAGAATGAGAGCAAACAAAAAGGGTCAAAGAGAGGAACAACCACCTGTGAGACCAACCAGGAATTATGGATTAGGAGCACCTCTAGGGGAGGAACCCTTACATTACTTGAGACTAGAAAGAGCTCATAGAGGAATATTGGGAGACCTATGCTAAGATTTGTAGATGACCATAGTATCAAACCATCCCAGGTCCAAAAATGGGTAAATAAGAAGTATTCCAAGAACAGAGATCCCAGGATCACGTAGCATCATTTTTGCATGTAATTAGAGCTGAGGAAGTCCTAGACTTTCCCATGCAATTTACAAGATTTGGACTTACCCTTGAAAAGGATGCTGCCACTTGGTTCGATTTCGTGGAATGTAGGGATTATTGATTCGATCGAGGAGGTGTTTGACAATTTTATTGAGGAATTCTATAAAAGAGGGATAACTCACAACACCATCTTGAAAATTCATAAATTCAAGCACAAAGAAGGCAAATCTATACAAAAAGCAGCCTTAAGGCTGAAAAGATACGTGAAGTTCTGTCCAGTAGAAGAACTACCAACCCAATCAAAGTTAATGCTCATTTTCATCCAAGGACTGAGGAATGCAGATCTCTAGAAAGATCTACACATGAAAAAGAGCACTACATTGAACAAGTTAATGAAAGAAGCTCTATATTTGGTAGATAATTGTGTTGTCTACAAGGAGGGAGACTACAAGGATCTAAATGATGGTTCCTCATCACAACATAGTGGATCCAAGTATGCCAAATCTGTACAAAAATCCGAATCTCCAATGAATTAGAGCAGGTCATCGAAGAAGTGTCCAAGAGGATTACTCAATTTGCTAAGGCACAAGTTAAGCAACACATCACTTGATTGAAGAGTGTTATATTACAACAAGGGGTATGTAAAAGAATGATAGTATGCTTGACAAGCCCAAGTAGTAGACGCACAAGCCCCACCAATGCCAAGATACATAACATGAGTTCTTCTGGGACTAGTAGGAGTTGAAAGATCATAGGCAGTCTTAGGACAACAACCACCACTACCAAGGACAAGACCTGTAGGGGTCAAATATGCACCAATTTTTGAAGAACTTGAGGAGAAGGACTTGTGCCAATCCTTGCATATTACAAGGAACCTAGTGGATATATGACCAATACGGCATATTATCTATTTGAAGAGCCAAAAGCACTTGAACCATGAAGCATGATTGGATTTTTTGGACCATCAACAATTGCCCATGCTTCAAGAGAAGGTACTTATAGTTTGGACGAATGCACATCGCTATTTATAGCTAACAAAGGATTAGCAAGATCAAGACCTGCTTATTAGTAGAGAGCAAGTCAAGGAGCACCTCAAACCTAAGGGACCATGTTATAAGTGTGGTTGTGACCACCTGAGGGAAGATTGCCCTCACACGAAGATCATAAGAGTGAATGCATATTGCTTGATTGTGGAACTACTCATTTGATTTCTAATTTCCCAAAAAAACCCTAACAAAGGAGAAAAAGTTCGTTGAACATACTAGAGGCAATACCATCAGGTAATGGATCAAAGAACAAAAATGTGATACCAATTCAGGTAATCACAAGAGCACAAGCTCAAAAAAAGGCAAACGAACTTATAGAAGAACCAAAAGCAGATACACCTAGCCTTGAACGTAAGAGTCAAAGAAACACATGGAAAGCTAGGAAGGGTAGAATGAAAACTAGGAAGGAACGTGAGCTGAGGAATTGAAACAAACAAAAGAGAAAGTGAGGAGACTTGAAGAAGCAAACAAGGAAGAGGAAAGCACCCTGAGGTAATACCAGAGCCAGACATAGTTGAGAAACCCAAGAGTGATAACTCCAGAGGATTGGTTTTGGTAGAAAAAAAAAGAGCCATTATATGCCCTCCTAAAAACCTATGACGCACGGCTCAAAAATAATCAAACTCAAGAACAAAGGTGGTTGATATATCTATATGTGGAACGAGAGAAGAAAATTCTTGAAATGTGCAAAAATATGATTCAAACGGCCTAAGCTTTACTAGAACCTCCTGTTGAGAAACCAAAAGATGTGATAATTGTCCCACCAGCACCAGGAATCCCATCAAACTAGGAACCAATAGAGCCAGATTCTAATTAGAAACACAGACCAAATCTCAAAAAATCAGTGCAAGGGCCAAAGATTGTCATAAAATCTAATATCTAACCAACCCAAATGATTTCTCATATTAAACTGATCATTTAATGTGGGAGAATAAACGGGAACAACGGTTAGAATATAGATATGTGCTTATGGATCTGTCTTAACATGGGGCCAAGGTTAAAGGGGTCCAAACGAGAGATGGTCTGTTAAAGAGAAATGCTACCTAATGGAGCTTAAAGACCTTAGGGTTAGCTTCATTAAAGACCTCCAAAAGTTAGTGTTAAAAAGTCCTTTGACCTTACGCAAGCTGGGGCTGACCTTGAGGTGGTAATCCTACCCAAGCATGAGGTGCTTGTCGTGCTTGCGAACTAAGGTTCTTAAGGTGTTTGTGGGAACCTTGCCCAAGCTTGAGGTGCTTCTCATGCTTAAATAATTAAGGTTCTTGAAGTGTTCAATTCAAACATGATCTTTCAAGAGGCATAAGCAATTTTCATGCTTAAATGACTAAGGTGCTTGAAGTGTTCAATTCAAACATGATATCTTAAGAAGCTAAAAGACACATGTCAAGATCCTCCCCATTTGGCCCCCATGATGTGCTTGAATTGTGTTGGATAGGCTTTAGAGGGTTCCAATGAGAATTTAGATGCATAAAAATAAATAATTAAGTCCTTTATCTCAAAGAGGAAAAAGAGGACACATGTCCAAATGATATAGTTATATAATACGAGAGAGAGAGAGAGAGAGAGAGAGAGAGAGAGAGAGAGAGAGAGAGAGAGAGAGGGAGAGGTGGACCAATCATGGGAGGAGGTATACTCTCTCTCTCTCTCTCTCTCTCATTGTGTGAAGTGCAAAGTGCAAGAGCCCCATCTCCTTCTCCAAGCTTGTTGTTGTGAAGTTGAGAGCCTACACCAACACCCTTGGCTATGGAATGAAAATCCAACCAAGAGCCATGCTTCAATGCTTAAGATTTCCATCTTCTTCATCTTCATTACTATGCTATTATGCTATGCTAGGCAAGAAGAGTGATGATAAGTGAGGAACTATTTCTTTCTCTTATCTTCCCTACCCTCATTCCCCGCTAGCTCTCTCCACCTTCGAAGGTGTTTGAGGCCTTGGGATCATTAATGCTTTTTGAAAAGTTTATGTTATTCTCATGATGCATGAAGCTTTCAATCTTCATTGCATCACCTAGGTCACAAGGAACACAAAGATTGTATTGTACCAAGTCTCTCTTGATGGGAGAATCTATAATACAAACGCCTTTTGAAGGGGGGACCGGCTCCAAGTAAATCTGGTCCTCAACTATTGTCATGTTCTCTAATACTCTCTCTTGCAAAATTAATGTTCATGCCAAGTTAATTAAGTACTATGTTTATGTTGCTACCATCAATTAAGTTCACCCTCTATGTTCTCAAAGTAATCTCACAAGAATGCTCACTCTAATTCTCTTTATTCCGCTATTCTCAAAGTTCATAGGCCATTTACATTACAAAGATAGTGATAATACCATGGATCAATCTTTCGATAAAAAGATTGAATTCCACCCAGGCATACCAGAGGAGTGTAGAGAAATAGATAGTCTTGACAAATTGTGGAAACAGGTCAAAGAGGTCAACAAAGCTAATGAGCTAAGAAAACGTGTAAAACAGACTAGTGATGGGAGAGGAGTGTTTCTTCCACTTATAGAGGAATTTCATGTAGGATCTCAGATGAATCTAGAGATGAAATCGTATGGGGAGACCAAGGATCTGTTCTATCTATAGATAGCCGATCCCATTCACTAGGAACACTATTGTCCTATATGGGAGAGCATGACGTCAAATTGGATGTTGTTACAGTTCCATCACAGTGACTCTCGTCCAAGAAATCCATTAACTCTAAGGGTCTAATAGAAATTTTGTCGACACCAATGACCTATACAATAACGTTAGTTGAGTAGGATGCTTTCTAGAAAATTCTGGTGTGAAGGACTCTTCATCACAGAGACTCTCTTTCAAGAAAGTCATTAATTCTAAGGGTTAATAGACATTTTGTTGACACCAGTGACCTATACAATAATGTTAGCTGAGCTATTAAGAATACGACCGAACATGTGGCAGAATGTAGGAGGCTGTCTAGAAAAGTTTGGTGTGAGGGCTCTTCATTAACAAATTCAAGAGGGAATCTGAGAACTTAAAAATCCTCACCTAAACACCATGCCGATACCATTAAACAAAGCTAGGAAATTTCAAGGAGTCAAGGAATACTTTGACGGAGAACAAGCAACTCTTCCTATGGAATTTCAAGGAGTCACCACGATGGCAATTCTTGACAGTGGAGCTGGGGTAGCCATTGCTACAAAAGAAACATGGAAAAATTGGGAAATGACTGCTTTGAGAGTAACCATAATAAAATTATAGCTCCTCACAGATGGATATATGGAGAAACCCCTAGGACTTCTAGAGAAAATAGTTGTCACCTCTTGTGGAATTGAATATGAACCTACATTTGCTATTGTTGATTTTGGAAAGAAGAACAACTATAACATCATACTCAGAAGACCATTCATGAGACATTTTAAAACGGTCCAAGATTGGGGGTATGACCATATTTACCTAAGAAATGTGGAGACCACAACCAAGATAAATTTAAAACACCATAGCTACAAGGATGTGACAAGAACCCTTGTTGAAGAGTTTGATTCATCTACATTAGCCGGATCTGAACTTCCAACATGGTTAGGTCAATCCAAACCGTTATGGATGAGCGGAGCTTCAAATTGTGGCAGCTTAAAATGAGAGGAATGTATCCTAGAAAGGGCTTTAGAAGACAAAGACTATATTCCAAAACCTTTTCCCGAAGAGGCACTGTAACCTTTGGAATGGGGACATATTCTGAAAACCTTGGATGTGTGTGACATTGAAGACGGTTCCACGAGAAAGTTTTGTGACAAGGATGGCTATGATGTGATACCATATTCCATGGTGACTGCAATTAAAGGAGGAGATGAGTGTCAAGCATCCAAATGAACCCAAAATGATTAAGCACGATGAGAAAAAGGAGGAAGATTTGTTCTACGACTTTCATGGCACTTTGAATTCGACAATAATGCAGACAATGAGTGCTCTAATAACCCTTGTGACCAAGAAGAAAGCATAGCGGATGTTAGGTTTTATGACTTTCCAAATAAAAAACCTAGACGGCAACAATGCTATACAAATAAGAGAACCTTAAATATGGTAAGAGAAAATCCGATGCCAAGGGTGAAAGACAAAACACAGTTCTTAATGCTTCTAAGGGCTAAAGATTGTGTAAAAGACAAAATCTCATAATGATTCACATAAAATCAAGACAAAAAAAAAAAACCATAGGGAGCTTAAGGAAACAAACTCAAAAGATGGAAAAATAAACAAAACATAAGAAACCAAAAGAACCAAAGTGGGTTGAGTTCGAAGAATCAAAATGGACCAGAGTGGAGTGTAAGAAGAAATATCGAGAACTCAAGAAAACATTGAGTGAAGTATGGACTACGGAGATAGAAAGCAAAGAGAAAGAGAGCACAAGAAACAAAAAAATGGGTGTCCCTTCCCACTACCAGTAATTTTCCATCCAAGACCGAAAAATAGTGATGACACAGCCAATAAGGGAGAAAAAAGGAAATGAATCATATGGTGGCCCTGAAAATGACAAATGAATAGATCTAGCAAAACCCGTAGAAGATGCAAGACCAATCTACATAGCAATAAATTTGAGCACAGAAGAAGAAGAGATGTTCATCAGAATCCTCAAGGAATATAGAGATGTTTTTGCATGGTCATATAAGGACCTCAAAGGAGTGGATCCATCGATATGTCAACATACGATCCCCTTGAATCTTGATGCCAAACCATGCAAATAACGTCCCTATACCTATAATGATACATTTTTTAAATGAATCAAAGAGGAGATCGATAAACTTAAGGAGGCATAGTTCATTTATGAGATTGAACACACAGACTCGGTGTCACCCATTGTGGTTGTCCCCAAGAAAAATGGGAAATTACATGTATGCGTAAATCTCAAGAAAGTGAATGCGACAACAATAAGGGATAATTATCCCTTACCAATCATGGAGCATGTGCCAGTGGATAGCAAGCAATCCTACTCATTCCTAGATGGATTCTCGGGTTACAACCCATTGACTATCGCAATAAAAGACCAATACAAGCCAACATTCACCATGCAATGGGGAATATATGCTTATAGAGTGATGTCATTTGGCTTAAACAATGCCTCTACCACAATCCAAAGGCTAATGATGCACATTTTCAAAGAGTACTTGTGGACCTTCTCGGAGATATACATGGATGATCTTTGTGTTGACTCTATTCATAGGGCAAAACACATTGAGCATCTTAGAAAGGTATTCGAGAAGAGCAGGACTTATAGCTCACTTAAAGAATGTGCCTAAATCCAAAAAAATGTGTCTTCATGGTGAGATAAGGTAGAATCTTGGGACATATCATCTTTGAAAATGGAATATCTACTGATGTTGACAAGACCAATGTGATTGTAGAAATGCCACTACCTGTTATTGCCAAGAAAGTGCAATCCTTCATGGGACATTGTGGGTACTACTGGTGGTTCAAATACATGTATGCTACCATTGCACAACCCCTGTATAGGATAATAGTTGTCTTTGATTGGACTGAAGAATGTGAGGGATCATTCAATAAACTTAAGAGTGCACTTAAATCAGCACAAGTGCTTAAAGCACCAGATTGGGACAAAACATTCCATGTCTACATAGATGCCTCAACATTTGCAATAGGCTGTATCTTGGCTCAACCAGGAGAAGATACAATGGATTTCCCAGTGTGCTATGCTAGTAGACAACTGAATAGTGGAGAGAAGAGCTACAAAACCATAGAACACAAAGGGTTAGGTATGATGTATACCGTAAAGAAATTTAGGCATTATCTTTTGGCCAACAAATTTGTTTTCTTCATAGACCATCAAGCCCTCTTGTATCTAGTAAAGAAACCTTGCAATACAAGGAGAATCATTTGTTGGTTCATCATATTACAAGAGTTTGACTTTATGGTAGGGGTAAAGAAAGGCCAAACACATCTTAGAGAGGACCACCTCTCTAGATTACCAAATAGAGAAGCACCCGAAGGGGTAGATGATGGCATGCCTGATGCATACCTCTTCACCATCAAGATGGTTCCTAAATACTCTCAAGGGATAGTCACACTTTTGACCTACAAAGGCGCGTCTGATAGGACTGAACATGACCTTAAATAACAAACAATCAAGCAAGCCAAAAACTTTCAGCTTATAGGAGGACGCTTGTACCATATGGGTCCATATGAAATATTGCAATTATGCATCAGTTTAGAGGGATATGAATGTTATCTCATGGAAGCCCATGTACATGACATAGCCTTCCATTGTTCCCAAAAAAGGACACACCAACACCTAAAGCAACTTGGAGTGTATTGGCCGGATATGCATGATGATGTACATAAATATGTCATGAATTGTGCTACATGCAAGAACAATCCACCTGTGAAATATGCCGCATTTGAGGTAACAATTGCACCTCAATGGACTCAATATATGATTAACTATTTAACAACAAGGACATTCCTTGAAAACACAACAAGCTCTAGACAAAGATCCAGCCATGATATCCATATTCTAGATATAACTTTAGGAAAGCTCATAAGAAGTCCTTGGAAGCTACAGAAGGGACTTGAAGATGGTCAGAAAACCATAAGTTGGACAATTTTACTGGCAAGGGAAATCCCTAGGTATGGATCATAATAGCTAGCTAACTGTGGCATATAGTGCATGTTTGCAAAATACAAAGCCAAAAGAACCAGATAATATCACCCTTGCCCAGATTGGACACACATGTCAGCTATTGTGGTTGCTGCCATGACACTTTTTTTTGAGAATTGAAGCACCAAATGAGCTCAGAAGCATATCAAGTGGGTAGTTCAGAGAACCAAAAAGATGAAAGGAATCCATAAATGGATTCACTTAACAGGTTAGGTGAAAGTTGGCACTGTTAGTAACCAAGGATGCTACCATACCCAAAAAATTGAAACTAAGGAAGAGCATTGAAAAGTGTTCAGTTAGAAGATTCCATAGACACCATGATTGCATAAACTAGAACTCATAACACAAAATTATGACATAACTAGCAAGGAGGGCAAAACTGACCATGGCTGGACTTATCATAACTAGAAATCTTGCACTAAACTGTAAGATTTTACTTTTGACGCACAGGTTTGAGCACTCCAAAAAAGATGAGGCACCAAAGCATTTACCACCTAGAAGATAAGGATAGCTACCAAGTCGATATGGAAAATATCACTAGATCAAGGGCATGCTTTGTTGATAAGTCCATTCAATAGCAACACGGCCTCAGAGTGTTCATCTGTGTTTGGAAGGATGAGCAGAGAAGAAGATGGCACAACAAATGCCAAAAGAATTCAACACAATTGCATACACACCCCAAAATGTAGACATGGCAATCTCCATGATGGGACTTGAGGACTTCCTGTCAAAACGTATAGTCCAAGCTAACTACAGGCAAGCTCATGATTAATCATAACTCTATAAAAAGTAGATGGAGACAAAGCTACGACAACACTAACGAGAAAGGATGTTAGTCGAGATAACCTCGGATACCTTGGCGAAAATCACTAAGTTACCAAGGGGAAGCTTGTGAAGCCTCAAGGATATGTAGATGAATACATCAGCATAGTGAAACTCCCTACTTTTAGTAGTGTCAAGGAGAAAAGGATTGAACATCTCATGAAAGTCCTACTCCAACATTTGCACTTTGATCGATAGACCTATACAAGACCTGAAAGAAATATAGCCTCTACTTTACACAAGCTGGTACTCCAGCACAGAAACATACCAATGATCTAGCTAAGTGGGGGTTTGACCGAATGGTAGAAGCAATAGAAAATAAGCAATGGGCAAAGTAGTCAGTCATTCCCCACCTAGGGGGAGCTGAGTTCTTGACCAAGACAACGGCTTGCCTTGTCGGAGGAAGAGATGCATTAAAGGATGCTCTAGAATGAAACAAGTGTGCTATAATGATCAAACAACCCAAGCCTAAGAAAAGGGACAAGGTCTTCTACATCAACGAGGCCCACCAAGGCAAAAAAGACCACACAACCACAGTACATTAGAGATGAAGGGGCCACCAGCTCTGAGTCCGTTGAATCAAAGACTGACAAAGAAGAAGTGGAATTGCAACAGCTAGACCCAACCACTCAAGAACAAAAGCCCACATCCGTTTATGCCCAAAGAATAGAACAAAGGGAAAGGAAGGCTACGGAAGCGAAAGGGAGAAAACAATGTGCCAAGGAAGAACGAAAGCAAAAGCAAATGGAGGCCACCTAGGAAAGAAGGAAGATGGAATGACTTAGGAAAGAAGAACAAGCCCAAATCTTGTCAGAGATGATGAGAGAGAAGATCAAAGCACAGACTAGTCAGACATCAAAGAGACCAGTTGAAGAGGAAGTAGAGAGGGAGGAAGCTAAACGAACTAAGATCCAAGAGCAACATGAAGAGAGTGCCTCCTTCAAGGAATTAAGGACCAAAAGGAGAATTTACCATCATCAGACATCCAAAACTATGGGGGAGGAATCTCTTGATAAGTCCCAAGAACACAACATGATAAAGATAATGGAAAATATCTATCAACAAGAGGAGCAAGTAAGGCAAGAGGGGGAGCAACAACAAGACACACATATTGAAGAACCTAAAATACCAAGTCCAGTGCATAGCTCCTTGATCCATATGGAATATCGGACCACTAAAGTAGAAATACATCTCGATCAAAATAGCCAACACCATGAAAAAATTAAGAAGGACGAGATCCCAACTTCACAACTCACACCTGAAGAAACAACCAAGGAGTTAATTAAGGACGGGATTTCCACCGGTCTAGAGGAGGCCCATGATGCAGTGGAGTTTCCAATGTCTTTCATAAAAGAGCACATACAAGAGCCAGAAACACAAAGAGAATCGGTAGCCCCATGTGATCAGTCAGAGGGCTTGCTAAAAACGCAAGAAAACCTTGTGTCGTGACTGATCAAGAACAAAAAACTAAAGATGAACAGGTACCAAGAGAAGTAAATCAGCTTATCGGACCACTAAAGTAGAAATACATCTCGATCAAACCAGCCAACACCATGAAAAAATCAAGAAAGACGAGATCCCAACTTCACAACTCACACCTGAAGAAACAACCAAGGAGTTAATTAAGGACAGGATTTCCACCGGTCTAGAGGAGGCCCATGATGCAGTGGAGTTTCCAATGTCTTTCATAAAAGAGCGCATACAGGAGCCAGAAACACAAAGAGAATCAGTAGCCCCATGTGATCAGTCAGAGGGCTTGCTAAAAACGCAAGAAAACCCTGTGACGTGACTGATTGAGAACAAAAAACTAAAGATGAACATGTACCAAGAGAAGTAAATCAGCTTGAGGGCTTGTTAAAAATACAAGAAAATTTAGGGATGGTTGGTGTACATCTCTCATAATGAATACAGGAACAAAAACAAGTTCTCAAGGCGGTATCAAAGATACAAGAAATGTGAAGAAGGCATCAGAAGGCAGGGTTGAAACCCTTGCCTAGACATTCATATAAAGACACTCCACATGAGAAAGGAGCCGACAAAACAACAGTTATGCCCTTTGAACCAGCAATCACACTAGCAAAGAAGAAAGATATCAAGGAACAAAAGGGATCAGCTCAAGTAACAATAGAAGAAGCTACAAGAGAAATTTCCTAAGGGCCTTCCATTCAAGAACCAATGTCCAATAAGACCAAGGCAACTTTGATCTCAATTGGCCGATGAGTTGAGCAAAGAAGTTATGCGAGTAACTCTTAAATATAAAAAAGAGGAGCAAGATAACACTGAGCTGAGTTTGGCTGTGGTAAGTATCAAGCAAGAGATGGACAAAATAGAGGCCGAGAACAAAGAGTTGGTCAAGACCAACACCAGCCTAGTGGAGGATTTGCAAAGGAGAGATGCACAGATAGAACACATTAGTGAAGAACTTACAAAGTAAAAATAGCTGTATAAAAAAGAAATGATGGCCATGCGCATACAAAAAAATATAGCACAAAGCAGTAAGTTGGCCTTGGATAAAACAGAGAAGAAATATTAGCAAGCTCATCAAAGTGCCAAAGAGTCAGCAACTCTGGCTCAAAAATAGAGGGTGTCTATCGAAGTACTTAAAGGCCATATAGTTGATCAAAATTAACAGCTAGAGGCATTCACAGAAGACCCAATGCTTATCCCTGCAAGTAGCACTAAATAGATTGACGGGTACAAGAAGTAGATCGTAGACTTGTAGCAGGGGCTCAAAATCTTACAGACGACAAAGATAACGTTAAAAGAGGCATTTCCCACCAAAACCAAATCCATGGAAGATGAAGGGAAAAACAACGATGAAACAATCAAGATGCCAATGAAGGAAGTGGAGGAGCTGAGAAATCAACATTCAAAGATTGAACACATTTGCAACCTCCCTCCTCGAGAGCAATGACCCTTGGAAACAGGGCAAGAATTCAAAAACATAGAAGAAGAGACGGAACAGGAGGCAAAAATAGCATAAAGGCCTGGTAGATGTAGGTACTTCAACTGAACCACAAAAAATATCCCTAGAGTACTCACAGCTACCAAAGGAGCACTAGAAAGTGACAAAGCAAGTTGTGGCTAGGAACCTCCTCTACGATCTGCTAAAATATATCACTCCTGAGCAGTTATGAGAGGAGGTTACCAAACCAGAACTTCCCTATCCACTACTCAAATGGTTGGCAGCAAAAAAGAAAAAGGAGCTATTGTTGGGAATTTTTCCTCATGCCAAGGGTAGCTATAAGAATGCAACTTTATCAGAGTGGAGAAATGATAGATCAAAGAGGTTAGACCACAATGAAAAATCAAATTCATGGGCAATCAAACAAATGATCAGCCTAGTTCGAGGGAAAACCAACATTGCCTAAAAAATGATGTTAAAAATTTGCTACATGCTCTCAACATGTATCAATACATTCAAGAACATAGAAGCCACAAAAGCCAGATGGATTTCATTCTTGGAGGGATACAAAGATCTCATCTTCAATCTCAATGATAACCCCAAGATGAAGGTCATCTACGGCCTCTTCTCACAAATTATATTCCTTCCAAGCCATTACATGCAGACATTTGAAGAAGCCTTCTTCACATGCTATTTTGAAATTGACTCCACAATCTTGATGCCAATATGTAAAGATCTCCGGCTCAGATTTGTAGCCTATACCCTCCATGAACAAGAAAATATACTTACCAGAATCTACAAGCTACATGAGGAGGATCAAGTACAACAAATGATGTTGGCCTTCTAGCAATTTGTGGATGAACATAAATAAAGAAAGTCCCTGCTTAGAGAGTAAAGTCTTGTCAGGGATGACAAGAAGCCGGGAGGGGGAGTGTTGAAGCAAAGGACCAGCACATGCCAGACCTGATGGGTCAACAAAAAACTCATCTACTTAGTTATTCATTTTTTTTTGCTTAAGCCGGCAATGTAATTCATAAACTCGGGCAAAATCTGATCTCATCGGAATAGATTTGTACTTGATGAGAAGCTAGATATCCTAGGCCTCCACATTTTTGTTATAATTATCTCTTTCAAGCCTATACTCAATTTTTAACCCTAGGTATGTAAGACAAAAGTTTGTAATTATTAAAAAACTGATACTGATAACTATTGAGCTTACGTGTGGTGAAGCGCTCACCTACACTGGCACGTTCACTACTCTTTGTATCGACGAGCATTGCTAATGAAACTTTTTGTGTTGCTTCCTCTCACTCTTAGCATCATGTACATGTCTTGTGTGCTGTGTTTGAGTGTGTGTGTGCGACGTAATGAGCGGTTTTAGCTCTATGTTGCCTCGTGTGTTTATTAGCTGTTAGTGAGTTGTTAATGATGTTTTAAGTAAGAGGTGGAAATGATCACGGTTGCTCACCTACCCGATTGTGAGTTTTGTAGGTTTGGTTGTGAGGAACCTATTGCATATAGCCTAGAGATCCCCGATCTCAAGTTTCATGTCATTTGGAGATCATTTGACATCATTACAACCATTAGAGTGAGAGATAGATTGCACAAGAGACTTAGGTATTTTCTCCTTAGTTGCTTCCTGACTTGAGAGTGACACCTTTTTCCTCAAAGCATTGTTGCTAGGACATTGCATTCGACGTTTTCATGCACTAGTTGGGTCAGCTACATCCTCGGATTGACATATTCATGTTGGGGTATAGGCGTCTGTGCCTTGCCCGGCCGCCCAGAGTCTGGGCACCCACTGACTTGTATACCTTATACATAGCATAAGTGTATAGGGGGCTGCTCACTCTTTTGAGTCTCCCCACCCATATCTGTGTGTCGTGTGTCTTCTTCTCTCTCTCACTCTCCGTCTGTGGTGCTCCCCGATCCCCTTCAATTGGTATCAGAGCGTAGGTGCGGAGGGAGCGCGTGTGTGCACAGTCACGACGACAGCGGAGAGCCAGTTTCATTCCCGAAATCGCGTCCGCATGCGCGCGCACTTTCAAGAGTGCAAACAGGGTTTCGACTTCGGCATCGGCAAATTCAGCTTTCCGAGAGCGTTTCCAGCAGGCGTCCTAATGTTTTACCCCCCTTTCAAAGCCATTCGAGCCATCAGAAACCTCATTCGAGCTACGGTTGAGGAGCTGCATTTTTCAGCCCTCTTTTGGCAGTTTATGCTGCGTTTTTGGGTCAAAACGGAGGTTTTTTGGCATAGCTTTCACACCCGGACTTGGATACATGTGATCCAAGAGTCTACCTTGCGGTTTTGGCACGCTCCGGACGCGCTCCTCATATCAGAATTTTAAAATTATGAATGCTGAATTTTCTGCAGCAGCAATTGTTTATTGTGTGTCGAGGATTCCACACATGGTTTGCTCTCAGATGTGAGAGTGATATTTGCTACAAGTTTCCTCACAGGTGGGAGGATACGATGTATGCCTTATGTGGTTTGATGCTGAGGGAGACTAATGTGATTGCATTTTGAGCTCGGTAATGTATGCCTCGAGCATGTTTTTTGGCAGTCATAGGTAGAGCAGATATTTGTGTACTAGATTTGCAGGTGTTTGCAATGATGTATGCAAAGTGTGGAGATTGGTGCATGCATTTGGAGTGCGGTTTGATGCGCTTTGGTTGCTCATGGTTTTGAGCGTGCAGTCAGTTTGGTTACTGGTTTTGTGGCAGTTTTACTGACGAAACTCTAGCGAAATTTTCCCAGGAGTTTTATGCATATCATTTATGCGATCTAGGTAGAGATTGCGGGTTGCACTCAGCATTTGCGTGCGGTATTCTCTGCAAGTGGGAGATTTATGCATGTGTATGCATCGATACCGCACAGTGTGGGCTTGGTGATTCGCTCACGGTTTGATAGGCGTACAATTATCTTGGCACACTCATAGGAGTGAGTATTGTGAGGTATGCTCGTGTGGCTACGAGCTAGGTAGCCGGATTCGAGTACTAATGGCTTGAGGTTTTTCAGCAGGATTCAGCTACAGGTTTACAAGTTTACAGGTAGGTTTGAGGGCTTATTTGGGCGCTGAATTTTCAGCCATTGTTTCCTCTTTGCAGGTGTCATGTATGGCTCAGTTGTAGGCTGATCTGGGACACGTTTGTGACTTGTTTATGCAGCTGTTTAAGAGCTGAATTTTGGGGCTGATTTGCAGCCATATCTTACAGCCATATTTGCAGACTTTTGTTGATGCGATTCGAGCCAGTTTAGGGCTGATTTGGTTGACATTTGCTACTCATTGTTGGTTGCTCTTTTGCGAGCATTATGGCTGATTTTTCATTTGACTTTCAGCGTTATGGTCTGACACAGTTTGATGGTGCAGATTTTGTTGCTTGGAAGGAGCATATGCTTGTTGCATTGACGGATTTGGGGCAGGATAAACCCTTGCGTGGTTTATCGGCGAAGCCCAAGTCTATGCGTGATGATGATTGGCAGGATCTTGATGAGTTAGCAATGTCTACGATTCGTTTGCATCTGGTTGAGTCTGTTGACTGGCAGGTCTCGAGGGAGACTACAACTCATGCTTTATGGCAGAGTTTACATGCTATGTACGCGACATCCATGTCTACAGGGGAGTCTAGTCCCACTTCTATGTCCATGGGAGAGATTGGTCCCACACGCAAGTCTCGACGGCATAGAGACTTGACATGTTGGCATTGTGGACATAGAGGGCACATTAGGCGTCGATGTTTCAGGCATTTGAGACAACAGAGGCGACAGATGCGTGATGCAGATTTGGGCATGACAGATGCTAGTGAGATCAGTACGGTGGTTATTGAGTATGCTTGTGACGACGATGTCACATTTACATCTAGCTTGTCTTCAGACGATCTTATGTCTACGGATTGCATATCGGATTGCACATTGTCTTCACATTGGTTACTAGATTCAAATGCTACTTTCCATGTCACGTCGCATCGTGAGTGGTTTAGCAAGTTTTCTAGTGGGAGACTTGGTTGTGTGCACATGGCTGATGGTGTTGTGTATGACATTGAGGGTGCAGGAGACGTATGTTTGTCCTTGCCCAGTGGTATGAGATTTACCCTGCGTCATGTGCGTTATGTGCCAGATCTGAGATGGGATTTGATCTCAGTCAGACAGTTACGGGATAGTGGATGTCAGGTATCGCTGCTTGAGCGATCTTTTGCGTTGCATTTGTGTTCAATGGTGATTGCGAGAGGTGCTAGAGTTGTCACATGGTACCCATTGCACGTAGTACTGGTGCGAGATGGTCGAGTCTCAATCTTGTTACAGCCATGCAGAGAGCGAGAGACCCACACAGTCTCTTTTGCTCATGGGTTGCAAGGTGCTTTGCATGGAGTGCAAAGTAGTGAGCTCGTTGTGCACACAGTTAGGGTACAACTTGAGCAGTCACACAGAGAGGTGACAGAGTCAGACATGCATGCTTTGCTAGTGATTGAGCAAAGCAGAGAGTCAGTTGTGCGAGATTATTCTATGCAGGATAGACAGGTAGAGCGGTCTTGCTCTAGTGAGTCACGACAGGAGGACGTTGTGCAAGAGTCTATGCATATGGAGTTAGAGCATGAGAGCTCTAGTGAGTCACAGCAGATTGAGCGGTCATGTTTATAGTGGATGATTGCAGAGGAGGTTGAGATGTCAGCGATTATGCAGTCATTCCTTTCTATGCTCGACAGTGAGCATGGGGATATAGGTGTGCAGGATATGTCTTCCAGCAGACACCTAGAGCAGTTGGTTTGCTCTGAGGTTGCACGACAGGTTGATGCGTCTTTTGTGGACAGTCAGGAGATGCATGTGGCTGACACGCCTTGTCAGTCAGAGATGCCTATTGCTAGGGATATATATGTTGATGCATGCTCCATAGAGCTAGCAGGGCCCGCTAGCATTGCATCGGCATTCGGTGGTCTCATGTATGAGATGCTGATCTTGAGACCGGATATCGCAGCTGCAATTGGGGTTGTCAGTCATTTGTTGACTGATGATGGCATAGTGCACGAGGGAGATATGCAGGTATTGCGTACATACTTGCAGTACGTGTGCGGTACGTCTGGTGGTGTATGGACTTACACGGGAGCAGGAGAGCCGGATGCACACGATCACAGCCAGCCAGTGGACATTGGTTGAGAGCGGTTTTCTCTCGCCTTTTGTAGTCTTTAGACTAGGTTCCCTTGTTTAAAGGCACAGTCGCCTTTAAGTAGGAGGTTGTTGGGGTATAGGCGTCTGTGCCTTGCCCGGCCGCCCAGAGTCTGGGCGCCCACTGACTTGTATATCTTATACATAGCATAAGTGTATAGGGGGTTGCTCACTCTTTTGAGTCTCCCCACCCATATCTGTGTGTTGTGTGTCTTCTTCTCTCTCTCACTCTCCGTCTGTGGTGCTCCCCGATCCCCTTCAATTCATACATCATTACACTTCTATCATTCTCTCTATTTTTTTTGTCATCCCTATTTATTTATCTCTCTTATCCCTTAGTTTTGATTGCACAAGCTTACCCTTTTGCCAAGATGACTTTAGACGTCTAATGACCTTCTTAGTGAACATTTATGCCTCTAGTGATGAGGAAGGTTTACATGATTACGCGGATGGCACGTATGGTCTCATGGATGATGACTTTGTTTTTCTTGACGATAACAAGGATAGGGGTTTAGACCTAGGGTTACTTGCCCATCTATTCAATATCCTATTCCCTTAACTCTCTAAGGGGGTGCAAATATTTAGGTTAGGGTTCATTATGTTGTTTGATTGTGTTCAATAAAAGTTGGTGCCTCTTCCCACTCATGTGCCTCCTAGAGGTATTCCTTGTGTTTTCTAGTGTGTGCAAGAACGTATTGTAGTTGTTGGGATTTTGAATCTTTGTCTAAATAACTCTTTGAATCGAGCACGATCATCAATATGAACATGTGTTTCTTGTCTATTTGCATTGCTTCTTGTCTTTTTTAGCATCCATGTTTGCCTGCTTTAACTGTGATTGGTAGCACATTATTTATCACATTTATATAGTATTAAAACATTAGATTCAATATAATTTTGTGTCATAATTCCTTGTCTAGGTTTAAGAATCAAGCAGTCTGACTAAGCTAGTTTGACCAAGCTAGGCATTAGAGATCTTCTCTTAATACCATGGGAAATGCCTTCCTAATAATCAATGGTTACTTTAGGTTCTTAATCCAATTTAGGCAGCATTGTCTGCACTCTTCTAGGGATTTCTAGTGGGCTTAGTCCCTATTGACCTTTAGCTTAAGTATTATAAAGGCAGTTTACTAGTGTGATGAGACTGGGGAGGGTAACAATGTAATATGCCCCCCCAAAGTTACAAAGTTGAAAGGCAATGAAAAACAAACAAACAAAAGTGCCAAGAATGTAAAATCTTAATATGGTACTTCACTCACATGTATTGCCTATGGTACTAGAGCCCTAGAGGTTCCCAATGTGGGCGTTTTTTTTTGAAAAGCAAAAAGCCCAAGGCATACAAAATAAGCGCACACACATCAAAAATTGAATCAGTGTGAAAAACTTTGGGGGATCAAACAAAGAGAATAATTCAGGCGATGATTTCATAAGCAATTCCTTTTATCATAGCTTAACTAGACGGTCTTCTAGGTATAGCCTCTAGTTAGCCCTCAGACATAACATACTTTGCTCTCACAATTAAACAACTTAATTGACCAGAGAGAATTGAGAAGCTTGCCCATGGTATTAATATTTGACCTCTAGTGACTCTCAATCGTTAAATTAGCGACCGCAAACTTGTTTATTTTTTGACCTTTATAACTGCTTATGCGTTTGATTATATTACGTTTAATTTTTACTGCTGACAAATTGTTTAATATTTTGTTACCAATCAATTTGTGTGCCTATTCACTGCATATGCTTTTTAATTGTATATGAGAATGCAATTATTATGCCAATTTTGGTTGATTTTATAGTGTTTGAAGAAGGCTAAGGACATTCAATCTCAGATGCTCTTCCACCTCGACGAACGGATTTCATCTCAATAGCATCCAAGGACGGAATCTACATCAGGAAGGGGACATGTTAACCCTTACGGACACCCTATCACCTTCGACGGACACCTTATTATTATTTGATTGAATCATGGACCGGGCTTGTCGATCCAATAGGTGTGTAGGTGATCGCTGATGAGAGGTGCACCACTTTGTCCATTTTTACATGATTTTTACTATGACCGGCCACTGTGGGCGCGCGTGTGTGAATGGGTTAGACTCTTATAAAAGGTCCATTTGACATAAAAATCCTCATTCTTGGAGGTGCAAGCTAAGAAGTGCTCTTGCTCTACCTCTTTCTTCTCCTCCCTCGTGTTCTCACGTGTGTATGTGTGTGTTCTTGAGAGAGAGAGAGAGAGAGAGCATTGCAGGCACATTGCTGATGTCCAGGCAGTTGAGCACGGTGGCGGCGGCGGCTCCTTCTTCTTTGCGGCACATGATCCTTCTCGATGGAAGCATTGAGCTTCAACACGTGCAACAAAGCGCACAATGTCTATAAGTGGGGAAGAAGGACTTGGAAGATCATCTTTTTTATGGATGACTTGATCTTGGGAGGATGTGGTATCCAAACACAAGCCGTTTTGATGATCAAATTCTACTACCTGAACGAGGTATGGAAGTCCAAGAACCTTCGAGTCTTTGAGGGAAAACTTGATGTAACTCTCTTTGATGGTATTGTGTGACTGAGTATGGAGGGATAGTCGACAAAGATGAAGGATGGGTGCATGCTTTAAGCTGCTTAGAACATGCAAGACGGTAGGAGTAACATCTCTGGTAGGCATCCTCTTTCTTTGTGTACAAGTCTCTGATGGAACCCTAGCCCGCTCAAGGCACATGTAGTGCTTGAGGGCAATCGTATTCTTATCGGGTTAATATATATTCCCTCAACTCACAATTGTGAGTATGAAAAAAAAAGGATTTGAGAAAATCGGTAAAGATTCTATATAATAGAAAATGGGATTTGGAGGAGCGAGGAGGTAGGTGATACAATCTTTGCAAAAGAAAAGGAGAGGAGAATTAAGATAGATGCTCCTCAAGCAATCTGTGAGGAGGCGATTTCATCGTGTGGAGAGAGAGAGAGAGAGAGAGAGAGAGAGAGAGAGAGAGAGAGAGAGAGAGAGAGAGAGAGAGAGAGAGAGAGAGAGAGAGAGAGAGAGAGTGATTGAGGAGCTTCCTTTCCAAGACGTCATCCCTTGGAGTCCACGACAAGGTGGTGGGCAAAGCAAAAGGGTGGGCTACAAGCTTGAGTGGTTAGGTCAGGGTGCATGAAATCAATGCTACTCTTGCGTGAGTTTGAGTTCTCTCATCTATTCCTCTTTATGAGGCAAGGGCATAGGCCTATGATAACCTTGAGATATAAGTAGGAAAACGTGATGAATACTTCTGGAAAGCTGAGAAGGAATGAAATTGTAAGGGTGAAAGTGGAAGGGTGGAAGTTTGAGTGGAGTCCTTTTTGGAAAAGCCACTTATAGTGGGTTCGTGTTATCGTTTTCATGGAATGGTGCATGAGATTTTTTTCTTAAAGGCTGTGCATGCATTTGCATGATTGCACTGGGTCAATTTTACAACACACATTGTACATGATTTTGTAGCGCAAATGCAGGTATGTTGAGGCAATTGCATATGAGGTGCACAACAGGATGGCTGAGGCGGTAGAGTTTGGGTAGGCAACACATTATTGAGCTGAAAATGCCATCTTGTGTTGTAGTCTCGACCCGCTGCCAATTGCCCTATGCTGCCTGATTGTAGCAGCACGGGAGGCGTTTATCGCAACAGGGCATCAAAGAGGATCAACGTAGGGAGCCATCCCTATTCAAAGATGGTTGGCTACAACGGTTGGGTCTCTTCTTTCATGATTTGCATTGGTGCGTGTAGGTAAATGCACATACCTTTTTCTCCTTGCATGTATTTGTTGGGAATGATTGCAGTACACAAAGTGATGTTCTTTATGCATGTCGGTACTGTGCTTGTCAAGTGGGTTGTGTCATTAGGGTTCTTCTGTAATGGCAAGGATGAAGCATCTCGCTCAGTCAGCGGAGGCCACTCCCTCCAATTCTAAGAGAGGCCGAGGTAGGCCAAGGCTCTCGAAATATGAGAGAATTGCTCGTACAGAAGGCAACAAGCCCAAAAAGATGCTTGAGCTGAGCGTAACAATATCTATAGGCGGCAGCAATGTGGAGGTCACTTTGTTTCGAAGGCTAAAAGCCTTTTTGGAGGAGGAAGAGATCGCTAGCATGTGCTCGATTGAGCTTGGTGGCATTGTCTTCCACCTCCACTTCCAGATGGTTGTTCAAATCATGGCGACGTCCATTGTTGCAAATGAATTAGAAAATGTAGTACCTAGGGTGGGATGTTGATAGTCTTGTCGAAGCAAACATTCTGTGTCATACTGTGACGTCCCAGGTTATCTAAGATCGGTGAATGGGAGAGCTAAACACATCCACTCCGACTCTGCAATGCAAAGCGGAGGAACGATCAAGTGAGCTGCCCTAACTCTACGTATCCTTTAGCAAGGTCACCCATTAGGAAAAGTTAGGACTCAAATTTGGGCCTTGTAAGAAATGCCATGTCAGCATAGAGAGAGATAATAAAAAATTCATTTTAATCCTTTTTCATACGTGTTTTCTAAAATTTGGATATCTTATTCATGCAAGGTAGGTTTATTAAAAAACCCAAAAAGTATTCCAGTCATGATAACACTTCACTGTGCAGGGGCTACTTAATTCAATGCCGAATATCTCAATCTTCTGTATTTTTAAAAACTAAGCTCTATTTCCTCACCTCCTTCTTCCCCCCATTCCCTCCCGTGTTCTCTCTCGCATGCATAATATTCAAATTTCCATTCTTCAATCGCCCCCACCTCCTTCTGCACACAGTTTCGATTAGTCATATCTCAATTGACACTTGTAGCTTCTCCATGAAGAACTTCTACGAGGAATAGGAGAGATGTATATCAGATGCACATTAAGCTCTCACGAGAGTATGAACCCCTCTGCAAGAAAAACAAACAGCAAACACTTTCTTAAGCTTCGAAGGAGAACTTAAGATCACACAACATGAAAAATGTGGACCTTTGGCTGGATGACAGAATGTATCCAAAGCATCCCATCACAAACTCCACTCCACCTTTTAAGGATATTACATCCTTAGTGAGCTATGTCGGAGATGGACACCATGGCTTGTATAATTGGCTACAAGAAATGACATTCTGCAACAAGAGAGAGATATTGTATACAACGAGAATCTTCGCTTACATCAGAAAGTCATGCAATGTGCTCAATAGGTTGAAGGCAGCAAGGAGACCATCAAGAAGCTTACACAACAACTCAGAGAAAAAAAATAGTGCTAGGTCTTTGCCAAAGAGAAAGAAAACTAAGAGACATCGAGGACTTGAAAGTTGGCTGCAGAGGAATTAAAAAAAGAGTGCAAGCCATCAAGTGAGTGCATCTATCCTTTTTAGGTTTATATTCATAAACTCTCACATCTCTTACTGCTAATATGCTTGCGCAGATCTTTGCTTCACCTGACAAGGAAGTGGAGCATAGCACAACCACCTCCTCGGCCCATTACGGGCTCATATTGAATCGCAAATGCATAGCTGGCCTCTTGGATGATAAGAGCTATGGTAAGATCCTTGCTAAACAGCTTGCCAGCCTTTTAAAGGAGAACCAACTCCGTGCACGTGACGTTCAATCAATTTTGGATGAAGCTGGTATATCCAATAAGGGATATGCTGCCATTTTCAAGTATGTAGCATCATTTGCATTGCTATTCCACTAGAAAATGGTTTTGATTCTTAACTCCTCTTACTCAGGTTTGTTCAAAGACAGGTCAAAAAGTTCCGCATCAAGCACACGCTTCTTTCAAATCCTTTCTCTATTCAAAAAATAAGATGGGAAGTCAATGAGGAGGTGCTTCAAAATCTAGGAAGTCCTTTCCACATTGAATCGACATACAGATCGCCAAAAGGAGAAGAAATGGTCTATGACAATTATAACAATATTTTTTATGTTATCATCGTGTTGCAGTCATACATTGTGCAGTTTTTCGCTGTCACACTGCTGAAGAGTGCAACAACGTCCTGAAGTTTATCATCAAGCTAGATGAGTGCAAGCTTGTAAAGGAGACAAAGGTTGAGCAAGTCACAATCACACTTATGAATAGAGCTTTGGATGCAAGCATTGGACCAGATCATCCCTGAAACTTTAGTGTACAATCTGAGCACAAAATTTTCCTTCTTGCGACGTTCAAGGTTCGTAGAAGTTATGTTTAAGATAAATTATCGTTATGTTTCAGTTGAATGCTTTCAAATGTGCATTGTAAAAAGTTGAAAATTATCCTTTCAGGTACCCACTGAGAACTTCGGTATATTGAATTGGGTTTTTAATCAAACAAACGTACCAAAAACAATAAGCAAACAAGAAATGGAAAGATATTGGATGTGGAGGGCATGGGATCCTACAATCTTCAGTGGCACATGATTGGAGACCTAAAAACCTTGAAATGCATGTACAACATTTCCAAAGGAGAAACAAGCAAAAGCCCTTGCTTCTATTGCATGGGAGGGGTTCACATCCTTGCCAAACCATTTTGGAGGAGAGCTCTGGATAGGCATCTGCACGACCCTAACTTTCGACCCATTTTGGATATCCCACTATCTAGAGTACACATATGCACAATGCATGCACTTTGTAGAATAATAGAAAAAATAATGTTTCTCTACATCTATTTTGCCTAGACCACTCAACCTCTCTCTGCGAAGCAAAGGGAAATCTAAGCCTTAGAGATGGACTTCTCAGAAATCGGTTTGCAGGGAGGACATATTAAGATAGAGTAGGATAGAAGAGATAAAAAAATGGCCGGGATGTTCCAAAGAAGTTGTCCATTGGTGGTGTGAAAGCCCGACTCTTCCTTTCAGTGCCCACAACTGGACAACAACGCAAAAGCCAAAGTGCACAAAAAAGACAAGCATTAAGATACAACAGGTGTAAAAATCTACACAATGCTATAGTTGACCATGCAGACAATGGTGCAGCAAGGACTCGCAAAGTGAAGGTATGGAAAACTTTGGATGCAATATTCAGGTTTTGCAAATTGAATTCATGGACTGATGGCGACTATAAAAAATTATAAGAAGTCGTGGAGACCTACCACAAAACATTCATAAGTGTGTGGATATTACTCACTACATGGTACTGTAATTTGTTTGAAGACATGATAATCTTTTGAAATGAGAATACTCATCCTTATAATGTCTCCATGATTTGTGTGTAGCACATCATTTGTAACCATATGCCTTGGTTTGCAAGGCAATATGGAAGCTTGAGTGTTTGGTCTACACATGGCATGGAAAAAACCCACTACCAAACTCATACTCGTTATTTCAGTCACACTTGACATGGAGGTGGTGCAGACAAAGCAAATAGCTTAGAGGAGCTACACCCATGGACGTATCGAAAACTAATGCACATGTCACATTGCAAGGAACAAGTCAAACAAAGTCAGATTGGCCATGCGGTGAGATTAGCCGGAAAACAGCAAAGAAAGGAGATATGGGAGTTATCGTCTACGGCTAGGCAACATGCGGATTGGCGGCTACAAAAACAACACGTCGGAAGGATTTGGATAACATCATTGCAAGTTATGCCATAACTCTCATCCATAGAAAAATCCAAACAGCAAACTTAATGTATCTAAAAGAATTGATGTAATTTTAACTTTTCAAATTGTGAATGATGGTTGCAATAAAAAAAATACATTGCAAGACATTGTTACATAATCAATCTAACTTTGATGCATTAAAAAAATACATTCTATTTATTTTTAGTCATCTGGAAATGATACAAAATATTCTAGCCTCTTGCCCTTATATGAAGGACCCTCTTCCTTGTGCCTTGGTATCTTTGAATGACGCGTTTCATCATCAGTATCCATCATAAGCACGTTGAGGTCAAGAAATTGGGTCTCCTCAGTTGCTTCAACCTGTAGGGCCTCTTCTATAAGTTGAATGATTGGCTGCTTTTGTTTCAATAGATCATATTTTCCATATTGTGGCAATTGGCATGGGTCTGTGATTCCACAAGCTAGACCATACACATCATGTATCAAAAAGTAGCAGCTACGCATGCCATGCATGCCAGACCCTACACCAAAAATTGAGACCGCTGCTTGCTTGTCTAGCAGCATCACCTTGTCTGTGTTCCATTTGATGGCCGCACCTCCTAGATATCTTGAGAGTGTTTTCAATACAAAAAGGGAAAATTCAGCCTTGTCTTTGGAGAAGCTGGAATGGAAGCATAGAAAATTTGGAGCGTTCAAATTCTCCAAGTACTCAACAAGAGGGGAATTCTTTCCCAAGTCTCCTTTACCTCGTCCACGGGGATGAGGAATGAACTTATCATCATAGACTACGAGATACAAGAAATAAAAGCCAAGTGACTGTATATACACATGAAAATCTCATACAGGGAAGCAAAAAAATAATTATACAGGAGTATACCATTTGATTTTCGTCTTCTTCGAGTAATGCAACATTCCATAAGTCAAGTGTACACTCATTTTCAAAGGATGAGGATGACGTCAATGCTGTTGATTGAGCACTTCTCCCCATCTCTGTGATTTGCATTTTCTGTACCACCCTAAAATCCGACTCCGTTGGAAGCGTCGTGGTACATGTGGTTATATCCTTGTATATCATTGCTAGTGCCTTTATTGGTTCAATAAATTCACCCGCCGTTACATGTGCATCCATGACAGAATACTTGTCATTGGTAGGGTTGATTATACTTCCATCCTCTTGTAGATTTTGAGCGACTATAGCAAAGCAGTAGTCATCTTTCAAGTCAAACAGTTTCATGATGTCATTGAGCCTTACATAGTGATGATCATCGATGGGGACGATAGGGAGCACATTTGTTGGCAAAGCTCCCTCTAACAGCTGAACACCTTCTGAAACACACAAAGCACCACTAGGTGGTTGCACCAACTCATCACCAGTGATTGAATAGTGACTGATCTCGGCCTCCTCTGCTGTGTCTCGGTGATCGTCCAGATTAACATTAAAAAAGAGTATGAACCTAGCATAGTATTCTACAACTCGACACTTTAAATTATGTACGGGACATGTGATGTCATTCCTGCGAGACTGCAGTGGCAACTTGAGGATGCTTCTATAGAAAATATCTTTCTTTAAATGATTTAAATTTATATCCTTCATATGAACATATCGACAACCCCCAAACTCAAATGTGCCGCTGATCATTTGTTGATCGTATGTTTGATAAAACTCTGCAAGGAAATGTGATGCAAAAGCCAAAAAATCTTACAATGAGAAGGCATGATTGAAAATAGGTTGAATTTTTGCTCTCATTGCTGAAGCCGGATTCTATATAGACAATGGTACAACTTTTCTTTGAGTGCCTCGTTAGAGCAAAGCAGCTCCTCCTCTATCTCGATCTAAAAGGGATCCATTTATGGAGAGAGGTAAGAAAACTTGGGTTGTTGGTTAGGGTGAAGGTAGGAAGGCACTGGCTAACACTAAAGAGTACGAAGGGGGAACTGGCTGGCCTCCTATATATAGAATCCTTAGGAACTCAATTAGGTCATTACAACCACCCTTATGATTGCATTAGAAGCGGTGCAATAAATGTAGCACAAAGACCGAGGTAAGCTCCACCATCCCTATGACACATGTCCTTCATGCAGTGAGTACCGTAGCTATATAAAGCACCTTGACTGCACATTCCAGAACTCGCTCACATCTACACAATGCAGGTATGGAGGACAAGAAGAGAGGAAAGGCGAAGCTTTTCTAAAACATGATGGCGGAAATGAAGGAGGTAGAGAAAACGATAGTTGAGGCAAAAGCTCTTTGAAAGGAGCTGAAGAAGAAAAACCAAAAGGCAAAGGTTGAGGAAAACAACACCGTAAAGATCGAGGACGAGAAACCACTACCGATAAAGAAGGAAAAATAATAATTGAAATGGACAAACAAGATTGTGCTTTCTTGAAGTTGTAATGGAGTCCTTGAAGATAATGCAAATGTCTTCATATATTGAGACAAAGTTGCATTGTCTTTGTCTCTTTGTTTCTTTTTTTGGTTAATGATTGTGAAGGAAGAGCTTTTATCAAAATATATCGCACCACAATGCGAGTGGTAGGTTTATGTCACACAGCCATTGACCTGCTTGCACTGTGCATTGATAAAAAAATGTCGCGCCACAACGCGATAAGGAGCTCTCTCCATGATATGGGTGGTCCCTATAGCGTTGTGATGCGACATCCAAATATCACACCACAATGCGATAGGAAGGCGTGTCCACAATATGGATGGTCCTTGTCGCATTGTGACACGATATCCAAATGCCACGCCACAACGTGATAGGGAGGAATGTCCATAATATGGGTGGTCCTTATTGCGTTGTGACGCGACATCCAAATGTCATACCACAACACGATAGAGAGGCATCGCCACAACATGGTTAGTCCCTATCGTGTTGTGGAGCGCCTTTAAAAATGTGCGTCACGACGCAATAAGGAGGTCTGGCTGTGGTACACTCCCCCTACTCGCGTTGTGCTGCGATAATTTTCCTTGTCACGACACAACGTAAGGAGGGGGTTTGGTCGTACAAGACACATCCCATATCGCGTTATGCCACGTTAATCACATAGTCGACCTCATGCCCTAGTCGACATGCAATATGCCACGTGTTGTTCATGCGGTGATGCAGTCTTTCCAATGATGATGAGCGACTCAATTAATTGTGGCCGCCACACGTTTGGTAATGATGATGATGTCCTTGACGATTATATAACGTTTCTATTTTTGTATACTCCACTGCTGTTTGAGGATTGTCCTCATCTCGCAAAATCAGCTTTTGTTACATCTCATTGCTCAATCTTCTTCTTATTCTTCCCCACAACGCTTTCCAGGGTAGACACAAGGAAGGTTTACCCGCAAGACAACCGACCTTCATCCTCAAGAGTTGCAGGAAAAAACCTGCCTAATCTTCAGGCAACAATGTGTAGTCGTCGAAGGTACAAGTAGAACCAAAGCATTTTACTTGAGCTGCACAAACTCTAGAGGCATAATTTTCTTGCTATTCCTAAGTTACCCTTTCAAAGAGTAGTTCACGAAATTTGTGAGAGCAAAAATTTGGATTTTCAGTGGGCCAGAAGTGCAATGGGTTGCCTCCACGAGGTAGTCCAGGACTTTCTGATCGAGCTGTTCCAAGACAACTATGTCCTCACAGCTCATGCCCACAGAGTGAGAGTGATGCCTCGGGATATCAATTCTCTGAGGTTGTTACAATTTAGGTATGACAAGACACTTGCACCTGTCCATCTATCTAAGAATGGACAACATTTTGGCAATCCCTCCAATAACCAAAGTGAAGGTGACGGATGTGAGCACCACACAACACACATACGTCACACATTTGAATGTGGAGCGGACCCAAGAGGCACTTGTGGAAGAGCCTTTGGAAAAGTCAAATGAAAGGGAGATGTTGTTAGCAATTGACCAAGCTAACAATGACACCTTACTTTTCCTAGGCCTAGCTTTCGACGGAGCACTTTTTATATGGGGTAAATTTTGTACTTTTGTTTTGGCCCTCACAAGATACGTGTTTTTCAAAATAGTAGCTTATGTACCAAATTATCAACTTCGGTCTCTGGTATGTTAAATTATTTTTGTAGAGGTATTTATTTGATTTTGGCTTATTACATATTCTCATCAATTAATTTTCTCAATTCGCAGCATGCTGGTTTTGACCCTTGCATGAAATCTATAATCCGAGGTAGCCGTTTCGGACGCACAACTCTTAGTCATACTTACCTTGGAGGACACTTACCTGATTGAAGTCGCTGATTAGTTTGAACGAGTGAACATGGACCCATCAAAAGTTTTACTTTTAGCTTACAACAAAAAGTAAGTATCTTTTATACCACTAGTCTTCAATATTTTGTATACTACGAATAGCAAACTAATTCCTTTTTTTGTGCAATCAGTTCACATTGAAGCCTTGTAGGCTTAAACATTGAGCGTAAGCGTTGCTACCTTCTTGCAAACACTGTGCATGGTTTTCATGGAAATGTCCGAAGGTACGTAGTTACTTGTTTCTTGATTCTGCAATTTCGATGCAATGTGTGGTCACCATATGCTATATATTGCAGGTTTGTTCAAAAGATTATTGCTGCATGGGAAGCATTGACCCACAGTTTTTGGGAAGATATGATGATTTTGAGTTGCAAGGTTCCAAAGCAAGACAATGCGCATTCTTGTGGATGGAGAGTTCTTGCAAATGCGGAGCTTCTTTTGGAACGCATTTATGCTGAGGAGCATAGAAGTGTAAGTGCAATGTTTTGCTTTTGTAATCCTTATACACATGATTTCTTTCAATTACATATAAAAGCTATGGAATTCATTTACAGGCAAGGAACCTGGCAGATTATTCAAACTTGCATGTGGGCATTCAGGACGGCGATAATCCAGAATATGATCAATCTTATGGAGACTCGTCCTCAAGGAGTCGCCGATGCATTTGTCATGCCACCGCCACGAACACAACCTCGGCCTCCACCTCAGAGGTATGAAGCAGCACCTCCACCAATGATAGACCAAGCGCCTGGACCTACCTCCTCTTGTGTTTTTGGCCACTCGATCTCTAGTCCTTTTGTAATACCCAATTTTATTGAAGAAGATGAGGCCACTGCACAATCTTTTCCTCAACCCCAAGCCCATGACCCAACCCCCAGACCGTCTCATGAGCCTTTACATTCTAATCATGATAATCAAGCCAGGGGGAGCTCCCCTCAATTGTAAATGAGAGCTGCTAAGATTTAATTGGACATTATTACAGTGTACATTATTACAGTGTACATTATTAGACGCAATGTAAAGACAACTTGAGTCAATTTTGAAAAGATAATTGTTCTCATACTTTATTTGCAAGAAACTCCTTAACAATGCATTTTTGCATGAATGTAGATTGCAAGCTTGCTGTCAACAACTTTCTATAATATTTGCAGTACAGAGCAATGTGATATATTGTGTGATCTGCCTTCTTCAATCAAGAGTTGCATTGCACTAGAAATAGTCGGTCATCCTTTATCTCTGTGCACAATGTCTTCTTCTCCTTTCTTTGAGGCACCTGCACGATAGTTAATCAAACAGTTCGATTAGACCAATATTTTGTGATGATAACCAGCAGGGAAGTAATTAACGCAACATTATTGTTTACATATAAAACATACTACCTTTCACATGTTGCACTGGAAAAGAAATTTTGGAGGCAAGCTGAGGTCAACCTCATTCTCTAAATCCTCACGCACTTATCGTAGTGTCACATTGCCTCGAATGATAAGAATAATTAGCAGATCAGGTCCACACCATACCTCAAGTAATTCTTAAAGGATTGTTCAGGTCATCAGTTAAATCATAGTTCAAAGCTACCAGATGACCATTCACTCGGTGCCACCTTATGTAGTGGATGGAAGCTATGAAATTTTGAGAAGCTATCATATGCACTTACACACAATAGACTTTGTATTTACCTTGCATAAGATGCCATCAGAATAATTAGCAGATCAGGTCCACACCATACCTCAAGTAATTCTTAAAGGATTGTTCAGGTCATCAGTTAAATCATAGTTCAAAGCTACCAGATGACCATTCACTCGGTGCCACCTTATGTAGTGGAAGGAAGCTATGAAATTTTGAGAAGCTATCATATGCACTTACACACAATAGACTTTGTATTTACCTTGCATAAGATGCCATCAGAATCATGGACATCCCAAGATTCATCTAAAAAATCGAGGCATTTCTCTATCTTGCACTTACACACAATAGACTTTGTATTTACCTTGCATAAGATGCCATCAGAATCATGGACATCCCAAGATTCATCTAAAAAATCGAGGCATTTCTCTATCTTGCAGAGTAGCATAGTTATGTCTTCTTAATCTCTTCATCATGGAAAAAGTCGATCAACACATGCACGGGCATGAAGATTGAAACACGTACCAACCGACTATCATTATTTGGTCTTGAGGACTTTTGTATTTCTTGATGGAGCTTTAGTCTGAAACACTCACAGGTTTCAGATGAAGGGACTGGCCACTCAGGACTGTCCCCTTCAAAGAAACCGAGAGATATTCTAGAGTGCCAAAGCCAAGCGCAAAACGCGGAGCATTATAAAAGTGGTCGAAGAAGAAACCCCCCCTTTCAACCAACAATCTTTGCTCACTGGTGTTATAGAGTAGCTCTCCCACAGTTTCATGAAATGCATCAAAAATGCCAATAATGCAATCCACTTGCCAATCTTCTTTGTCGAAACGATAAATATCTGTAACTGGCAGGTTAAACACACAATAAATGAGTGACAAGTAAAATATGGATGTAAGAAAACTTACAATTTGGTCGGTTTGTTGAAAATCCTATCGGTGATGCGTGTTCAATGAGAATCTCTTTGACTGTTTTGTCCGTTTATGACAAGCGAAAGTTTTTCACCCTACCTTTATAACTGTTCACAAAATTGTTGCCCGTGTGCTTTCTCTTCTTCGTTGGCAGGAGAACCCAACTTCCAATTGTAATGGTGGTGGAAAGCCATTGACCGTTGTCCAAATTGAAGCTATTGAGATTTTTGACAGACTTAATACTTGCGGATGGTTGTGAAGGTCTTTTGTTCTCCATTAGTGATTCATCTATGTATGGCAAGATGCACATCACATATGTGAGAGGGGGAGTATTTCTGAGCATAAACACAATACAATCAAATGCGGGCAGAATAGTTAGTTGAGCGCAAATGAATGAGAATGAGTGGGAACACTATGAAGTCTCTCCTATTGAAAAAGTACACACAGCTACATTGAGTGTGAGTTATGGTACATTTGTCCTATATTTGGTCCTGACAAGAAAGATTCGAGCAAATCATAATGTATATTATTGCTAAACTTTTTTATGCAACTAAAAACTGTTTTTATAAAATGCTAAAATTTGAGATAAAAACAATGCAAATCCAAGCGATCGTTACGGTAGCCCGCCATCCATTGGTTGCATTGCATTCTCTCCCTAGTGCTAAAAGGAACAAATTTGAGTCCGCAATTTCCTAATGCTTTCTCCTTCTCCAATTTTTCTCTCTATTCTCTCTCTTTCTCTTTTTCAACTCTTTATCCTCTCTTTCTCCACTCTATCAAGTCTCTATCTATTAATTTGCTATTGTGCAAGTCTGCTAGCGTTGGAGGATGAGTTGCGAGGCAGGAAAACCACTACACCTAGGTCAAACCAAACCCGAGACAAACCCATAGGAGCATGCAATAACTTGGAGCATGCCATTGGTGTTATGTTCTGAAATGTGGAAGTGTGACATAGTGGATGTGTGTGAATGAACTATGCCACACACATACAACTACCTGTGGATGTGTGGCATTGTGTTTTGGCAGATTGACATCTCTTTGACCTCACTCTTGCATGCTTACAATCTTTCACCATCACCAGCTCTTATTTTTCATGTTTCATGTGACATACAAAGTGTAGATCTTTATAAGGTGTGGTGATGTTAAAGTCTCCAATGTTGCCCCACACAATAGAGTGAACCTTGCATGTGAGCGCTCTTAATGCTCTTGTCAATTTCAACTCCCTTTTCTTGAGTGTGGTCTTCTTAGGCCTGGCATTTAGTAGCAACACCATAAGATTAGTGGAATCAAGCACTAATGATCCTTGCACCCCATTGTCCAACACGGAAAGACATGTTGTACTCTTCGAGGAGGAGGGATTTTGTAGACTTTTTGCTCTTTGGCTTGATTGCGCAAGGATTGAAGCTATAGCTAGCTTTGATAGGGGCAAAGATAGTGGTACCAAATGCATTGGTGCTCACTCACATCAGCCTCTATCCATGAATGACTGAATAACGACTAAATCCTCGGCACTCAAGCCATCCACATCCATCATCGTATCCACAAATGACAAACCCTATTGCACAACTGTTTACTACACAACTAGCTCAACATGCTCACAAACTATAACATCATGCACCTATCGGAAAAAGAGACATGCCTTGTCTCCCTTCATGTGACTGCGTACTTACAAAGACAGTGACATCTTGAATCACTATGACATTTGGAGCACATTACCGCTCAGATAGACGCACAAAAACAAAGGAAAAGTTCAAGTCAAAAAATCTCGGAGGCGGTAATGCTTGAGTCAATGCTCGCGGTAATGGTCCTCCAACAATGCACACGGTAATCGGCCCGGCTATATTTCCGCTGGATTTACAACAAGCATTACCGCAAAAATTACCGCGCACGCGAGTATTTAAAAAAAAAAAGCAGATGACCATTTGGATGGTCCCTAGTAGGACCCATCCAAATGGTCATTTGCCCTTTTTTTCCTATACATTTGATAAATTAAAAAACAACAATTTCATTGCACAAAAACCAACAATTTCATTGCACAAAAACTTTGGGCCAAAATCAAATGTTTAATTATATTGGAGAAACTGTTCATTACAAAATTGCCCAAATAGGCGATGCATGGCGGCTATACAACTATGGCCAAAAGAAGACTTTGGGCCAAAATCAAGTGTTTAATTATATTGGATATTACAAAATTGCCCAAATAGGCGATACATGGGGGCTATACAATTGTGGCCAAAAGGGCCCAAAAACACTCGGAGGATTGAGCTACTCAGATCCTGGGACCTCTCGAGGGACTCCCTGACTCTGCAAAAGAAAAAAACAACAAAACCTTTAATTAATAAAAATGGATACATAATTCTGCATGCACTCATTTTAAAAAAATTTTACACTTACAGGCTGTAGTGTACGGCATGCATTTTCAAATACTTCGCGATTGATTTTGTTGTTTTCATACAGCCATCACCATGTCTGATATTCGGAGTGGCTCTCTCTGTATCTCTGGATCTCTCGGCTTGGGCGGGTCATAGTAATATTTTGCTATATATCAATTAAAAAATATCACAAACCTAACCTTATTACCACAAATTAAATCAATTCAAATGAAAATATGCGCACTCACAAGTTTATGTTTCCATGCTGCTTTTCCGCTCGAGCCGTAATGCGTGGGCATTTGCTGCGCCCTCGCCTCCACCTGCCGAGTGTGCGCCCTAGCACCTGCCGCTCTCTCGTCCTCCAGCTCGCCCTGGGCTTTCTCCCACTCCTCGTCCTCGTGAACATTTCCAGGGTTGTGACCCTCAGATTCAAATGTTCGCTTTGCCGCCCTCAGCACATTGGACTTCTTATTTTTCAAGAAATTCTTGACTTACTCCTCGAGCCACTGCCTGGAGAACTCTTCCACTTCCGGATTAGGGAACTGCATGAGCAATGTCGTGTAAATGTACGTCAAGTCGTCTGGGTCCTGATTTTTGAAAGATTTAAAGTAGTCTTGGTATGTCGAGTGGACTATCGACATCTGGACATAGCGCATGCCCAACTTGTGGACCCTCACTCGTGACAGAGAGACCCGCTCTACTTGGTAAGGTGATCTACCCCAATAACCATCGCTTCTTGCCGCCCACACATCGATCTTATGCTCCACCGTGCAATGGGATGGAGCCACTCCATTGGACCATGGCCGATTGGGCAAGACATTGGAACGAGCATCACAACACATTGCCTCCTCCCAATGATCCACCTAGGGGTATGTCTAGGTACTCTATTTTCTTATCACTACCCTATTGGGCTTCATTGAAAATCCAACACCTATTGGATCCAATGCATGTGTTCAAAAATTTTGGGCAAGCTATATGGGATCACATAGTAGGCAAGAAAGATTCATTGGGGGCTAGAGAGGACATGAGGGCCATAAGGAGGCTCCCTCCTTTGACCACACCTCGCATGGGGCCTTGGGGGAAGATGGTTCTTCCAAAGGCACCTTGGATTCTATCAAGGGTGGATCAAGAGCGGATGAAACAAGTCATTGCATCCATTTGTACTCCAACAGGTTATATGCGTTCGCTCAAGGGTGCCTTCACTAAAACTAAGAAAGAAGGATCCACACAACTATATGGGCTCAAATCCCATGATTGGCACAAGATTCTTCAGGTAATGTGTGTGTGTGTGTGTATGTGTGTGTATTCGGTTTAGGGTTCTGGATACTAATAAGTCTTTTTGTTTATGCAATAGTTTGTGCTTCCAATTAGCATTATTGGATTTGCGGACGCGAAGGTAAAGGCTGCAATATTCAAGGTGGGAGAAGTTGTCAGGTATAGCACATTTGATCCTCCCTCCATGTGCGCGAATGTCACACATGTCAATGCAAGGAACTTGCCGATACACTGTGTGCGAGCCACAAATGGCTCCAAGCACACAACAAGCCTAAACTAGTAAGCTCAAAGAAGACGATGGTGTGTCACTCACCGCTCTACACTTGCTTCGTGGAGGATTCCTCGACGCGAAGAAGAAGGAGCCGCCGCTTCGCCGTGCTCAACTGCTTCGCTGCTGTCGTGCCGTCGTCGCAACGATCGCACACACACACACACACTCTCTCTCTCTCTCTCTCTCTCTCCCTCTCTCTCTCCCTCTCTCTCTCTCTCCCTCTCTCCCTCTCTCTCTCTCTCACGCATACACACACACACACAAGGAGATGAAGAAGAAGAAGATGGAGATGGAGCAAGAGCACTCTTCTATTGCACAAATGAGAGAATCCATGAATTTCAGGTTTAGTTGACTTTTATATGAGCTCACCCCATTCACACTTGGGCGCCCATGCTTAGCCAACTAATCCCTTGAATGTTCCAGTTAGAGTGTGCCTCTCATCGGCGATCACTCTTACCCACTTCGCCGTGCTCAACCGCTTCGCCGCCACCGTGCGGTCGTCGCAATGCTCGATCGCACACACACACTCTCTCTCTCTCTCTCCCTCTCTCTCTCACACATACACACACACACACACACACACACACACACACACACAAGGAGATGAAGAAGAAGAAGATGGAGATGGAGCAAGAGCACTCTTCTATTGCACAAGTGAGAGAATCCATGAATTTTAGGTTTAGTTGACTTTTATATGAGCTCACCCAATTCACATTTGGGCGCCCATGCTGAGCAGACTAATCCCTTGAATGTTCCAGTTAGAGTGCGCCTCTCATCGGCGATCACTCTTACCCTTTTCCTATTGGACCGACAAGCCCGGTACCTGACTCTACCAAATAAATAATACAATGTCTGCCGTAGGTTAGAACATCCGTCGTAGGTGATAGGGTGTCCGTGAGCCGTTGAGGGTTAACATGCCCCCCTTCCTGATGTAGATTCCGTCCTCGAAGGCTATTGAGTTGAAGCTCGTTCGTTGAGGTGGAAGAGCATTTGAGATGAATGTCCTTAGCCTTCTTCAGTCACTGCAAAAGCATATGTAGTTTTAGGCAGACAAATTGATTGGTAACAAAATTTTAAACAATTTGTCAGCAATAACGTTAAATTGCAATATAATCAAATGCATAAACAGATGTAAAGGTAAAAAATTAAACAAGTATGGGGTCGCTAATTTAAAGGTCGAAAGGCACTAGAGATCGACTATTAATACCATGGGTAAGCTTCTTAATTTTCTCTGGTCAATTAAGTTGTTTAATCGCGAGAGCCAAGTATTCATGTTCGAGGGCTGACTAGAGGCTATACCTAGAAGACCTTGTAGTTAAGCTACGATAAAAGGAATTTCTCATGAAATCATCGCCTGACTGACTACCTTTTCTTTGACCCCCCAAAGTCTTTTCATAGTGATTCAATTTTGATGTGTGCGCTTATTTTGTATGCCTTGGGTTTTTTGCTTTTCAAGAAAAAGCGTCCACACTGGGAACCTCTAGGGCTCTAGGACCATAGGCGATACATGTGAGTGAAGTACCAAATCAAGCTGAGATTTCTCCTCCAGCTTAAGATTTTACATTGTGGCACTTTGATTTTTTGTTTGTTCATTTTCAACATTTTAATTTTGTAAGTTTGGGGGGTCATATAACACTGTTACCCTCCCCCGGCTCATCACATTAGTAAACTCCCTTTATATTACTTAAGCTAAAGGTCAATAGGGACTAAGCCCACTAGAAAACCCTATTACATTTCACACAATGCTGCCTAAATCGGATTAAGAACCAAAGTAACCATTGATTATTAGGAAGGCATTCCCCATGGGATTAAGAGAAGATCTCTAACACCTAACTTGGTCAAACTAGCTTAGTCGGACTGCTTGATTTTTAAATCTAGACAAGTGATTATGACAAAAAATTCATTGAATTTAATGTTTGGTACTAAACAAATGCGCTGAATATTATGCTACCAATGACAATCAAAGTAGACAAACATGGATGCAAAAAGATAAGGGGCAATGCTAATGGACAAGAAACACCTGTGTGTGTTGATGGTCGCGCTTGATCTGAAGTGTGAATGAGAGAAAGATTCCATGAAGGTCCAAATCCTAACCACAGCAACACGTTCCTGTACACACTAAGAAACACAAGAATACCTCTAGGAGGCACATCAGTGGGAAAAAGGAACTTTGTTAATCACTCAACTCTAAAACAAAAACACTCCTATCGTACTAATTCTACCTACCCTCCATCACTTGAGTGCTGAGGATCAAAGGTGTTTTATGGCATAGGTTTCTGTTTCAGTGCACCAGATGCGAATGTGTAGACATGGTCAATGTTTTGACTTTTATTGTGCATACTCGTTTGCTAATTGCTCTTGCTCTTTATTATTTTTGTTTTTTGTGAGTATAAGGCTATATATATACATTCCCTAAGATTGGGATATTGAGAGGTCAGGGAGGAAGGTTGAGAGGGGAGTGAGTGAATGATGTCTATTAGCAAAGACTCCCCCTTTCCTTGGGTAGATCATACCGTTTGAAATGAGCTCGTCACCCTTTGAAACCAATTGTTCCAGTTGGTAATAGGTGAGGATTTTTGCCAGTAGTTTTCTCTTACCTTAGGTGCCTCGTCAAGTTGCAAGGGTGGTAAGGTACTCTCCTAGGATCGAACTGAAGTGTTTCATCAGGTGATTCTTGAACACTGGGAGGTGTGGATTCCTTTGTAGCTTCATGGAGGTCCACTATTGTAGGTGGAGGCTATGAAGAAGCTTTTACCTCTATGGATGCATTACATGAGGAGCTAGAAGCTTTATTCGTTTTCTCTATGTTTGAGTTGAGCAAAACAAGCCTCTCTCGCTTGGGAACCCATACTAGCTCCGGATCCGGTGTATAGTGTTCTGTGATTTTTCCTTTCCCATGATATTTCATCGGCTTTGTCGTCACAGAGTTTGACTCACATAGGTCAGGTGACAGGTAAGAACACAATCTACGTTTTGGTACCCATATTTGATCATTTCCTTGATAGTAGCCTTGGGCTTCCAATAGTCGTTTAGGAATCCACCGCCACGTTTCCTTACATTTCTTGGAGCAAGTGGTACGTTTCTTACAAGGCTTTCGTTTTTTAGTACTAGCCATGGTCACTAAAAAAGCTTTAGGGACCCACTTGTATGTTCTTTTTGTTATATGAGGATGAGTCTTGTCAAAAGCTATATGCATTGCTTGTAGTATATTTAAGGGTACGTGTGGTGGCATTTCATCCCCCTCAGGTGTTACCCAGGTCATCCCCCTGTTTCCCAAAGTGTCTATGGTTGCTGCTAGGTGGACCCAATCCACATTGTCCGACTCAGTCATCCCAGGTAGTACATCCATATAAGGAGAATCTTCCCCAACATCAGTGTCCGCTTTACGTGTGTAACAATACTGCAATGGGGCCGAGAGAACTGTGGTGTCACATCTATGATCAATTATAAACTTGTTTCCTAGAGAATGTGCTCGACCCGTCATAAGATCCACTCGAATGACAGAATCTTGGAACTGCAAGCAGACATGGTTTTTAGACCAGTCATGCACCATTTTTGCTTCTCTCATGAAAGGACGTCCTAAGATCATCTCTGATGCCATAGTGTGTTTAGAGAAATCCATAACAATAAAGGTAATCCTTATTTTATGTCCAAAGACCTTATTCTTGAGATCTTCTAGCATCCCAATAGGTTTAACAATAGACCCTTAAGCCATCTTCACTACTATGGTTGTGGTCGCAAGGTGAGGTCTTCCCATAGTTTCCTAGCAATTTTTAGTCACAATGCTAACCCCAGTGCCACCATCAAGGATTCCCTTCATAGTTAATCCCTTAGTAGTGATTGGTATGGTCGCATTGGATTCATCACCCTCAAAGTATTGTCCCAACTTGTTAACAGGTATTTCTATAACAAGGTTCTCATCTAGGTTGGGTTGTGGATCTAAGTGTTCCTCCTCTATTGGCATCTCTCCAACTCCATCCATCTGTGCAAATTGTGGTAGCCCAAACTTCAGTTCTCCATTGAGGAAGGCTCGAAGAGCTGAGACCAGCTCAGGGTCTTTATATAGTTTGGACATGATGGTGGTTCTAACTTCTGAAGACATGAATACCATCAATTTGGTAATGTTTAACGGCACCTTTTGGCCTTGAGTCCCTTGACGTGGGGAAGATGGGATCTCCATTTCTTCGATAGGATCAGGTAGTCCCTCTATAAACATTCTTTCCATCAAGAAGTGAGTACGCCCACTTTTCCATGACTTTAAGTCACTTTCTTCTTGGATGACACTAGGTATGTCCAAGGGTCTATAGACTTGGTGAGGTTGTTGTTGCGTAGGAAACACGGTGTCTGTAATCTGGATCTTCCTAGGTACTGGTTCTAGATCCCTTTGGGTATCTTCTACCAAACTCCTTAATTGCTTGACTCGCTCAATCTCCTCTGTAGGGTTTGAGTAAGTTCCTATCTTCTTTTTGGATCCTGGCCATTGTGGCTCATGAAGATCTTCCTTGTTGGTTTCTATGTTAGTGGTCTTTTTGGTCTCCATGGTTTCTTCTGAATCAGAATCTTCTTCAGCGTCGTCCATATATACGGGGTCATCACCAGTCCCTATGTTGGTCTTTGAACTGGGGTCTGACTTCGCTGCTTTGTGCGATCTCTTTCTTCGTGTTTTCTTCTTTTTCTGAGATTGGGAAATTGATGCCGTGTCTCTTTCCTCAAGAATATAATTTTGTTTTTGGAGCATCGATCGTGTGAGTACATTTACTGGTACCACGGGTGTACTTGGTGATGGCTCCTCGGTAACTTCAATCAAGTTTAATGGTGTGATCTTCGGTGCATTTGGATTATTTGGACATTGGGCAATCAAATGATCTATGCCACATCGATTACACATGAGTATCGGCATTGTAGACGTGCTCGCTTGATTGGTTTGCATTAGTGTGGCGTTCTTTTGTAGCCTAAAAGGACACTCGGCTACACGATGTGGACCTCCACACTCATAGCATTGAAGAGGTGGTCTCTTAGCAGTGTAATTGATATTTGGCCTCTTGCCACAAGAGCAGCTACTTGATATACAGGTTTTACTTGTCCCCAATAGTCCTCCATGTAGTATTGTGGACTTTCTTCAAGCACATCCATCCCATAGGCGATATTAGGATCTATATCTTCCTCATAGCCGTCACCACCAGTCCCTATGTTTGTCTTTGAACAAGGGTCTGACTTTGCTGCTTTTTGTGATCTCTTCCTTCGTGTTTTCTTCTTTTTTTGAGATTGGGTAATTGATGCCGTGTCTCTTTCTTCAAGAATATAATTTTGTTTTTGGAGCATCAATCGTGTGAGTACGTTTATTGGTACCACAGGTATACTTTGTGATGGATCCTTGGTAACCTCAATCAAGTTTAATGGCATGATCTTTGGTGCATTTGAATTATTCAAACATCGGGCAATCAAATGATCTATGCCACATCAATTACACATGAGTATCGGCATTGTAGACATGCTCGCTTGATTGGTTTGCGTTAGTGTGGCGTTCTTTTGTAGCCTAATAGGACACTCGGCCACACGATATGGACCTCCACACTCATAGCATTGAAGAGGTGGCCTCTTAGCAGTGTAATTGATATTTTGGCCTCTTGCAGCAAGAGCAGCTACTTGATAGACAAGTTTGATTTGTCCCCAATAGTCGTCCATGTAGTATTGTGGACTTTCTTCAAGCGCATCCATCCCATAGGCAATATTAGGGTCTATATCTTCTCACAGCCTACCAAACAAGCAATAGATGACTCACAACCCACTTGATTCACAGAAGTGATTCTCGGATGTGGTGGTTGCGGTCCTAGCAATGGAGGTGGTAAAGGTGTTATTTGAACAACATTTTGGGCCCTAGGGACCATGTGTTGTGCTGTTTGTTCAAGAGGTGGGGCCAGCATCAATGCAGGCACTCGAGGTGTGCCTGTCCATGCTAAGGTTGGTCTCTTGGCCATCGCACGCTTAAATATTATGCAATCCTTAGCTTGATGACCATACCTTCCACATGCATTGCAGTTCCCATTGAATTTTACTCTAAAATTAGGGCATTCACTGGTACTATGCGGTCCATAGCATACTGAGCACCATTGTTTCTCCCTTCTTGGATACATATGATTGTTTTGCGGAGCATTATTGTCTCTAAGACTCTCTTGAATAGCCTTGGTGTAAAGTCATCTCAGATATCTTTGGCTCCTTAGCAATAGGCTTTAGGGTCATTGGCTGATGCCTTGATGCTTGCGAGCTAATAGATTTAGTCTCAACAGACACTCTTTCTCCTTGAATCATTAGATTATCCTCCAATTGGATCGCATTGGTGGTGACTGCTTCCCAAGTGGTGATACCTCTAATGACTAGGCCATTGTAGATATCCTCATGCCGTAATCCCCTAATGAATCTATCAAGCAATTGGTTATTGTTGAAACGCTCATTTGGATTACAACGAGAATTCAAATGCTTCAAGCGACTTATAAAGTCTCTCACCGACTCTCCTTCCTCTCGTTGGGCATTCTGAAGCTGAGAGGCTACACCCCAAAGCACTCCCTCTCGTATGTATTCTTTTAAGAACAGTATCCTAAGAGTAGGGTAAATTGTTTTTTCTTCCACCCTTAGGGTTCTATACCAATCCCCAGCCTTTCCACTTAAGGTTAGGCTTAAAGAATTTCTCTTATGTAGGTCATTGTGTTCTCCTAGAGAATCGCATATTTGTTCAAACACTTCGATATGCTTTCTCACATCCCCGTCTCCACTAAATTTTTGTGTGAGCTTGGCTATTTGTAGTGCCTTACTTCTAGGCTCTCTATCAGGCGTGTTACGCATATTCTCAGCAATAGATCGACCAATAGCTTGAGAAAATGTTGCCAAGTCACCTAAGTGAGCAGGCACCGTGGGTGGAGGTGCTCCAGAGACTACATGTGGAGTAGGTATTGGCATTGGGCATGGCGCAAAGGAAGCCCTTGGGTTCCACATTGGGTACAATGTTGTGCCATGTGGTGGTCCATAGTTCATATGAGTGGCCCTAGGCATAGCAGATGTCGGATGTGACATGCTAATGCTAGCCGGTATAGTCCCATGGACATAAGAACTTGTGTACTGTGGTTGTGGAGCATAGGTAGTTGAAACAATGGGAGGGGTAGGGACTACATGAGTACATGGACCCATAGGTGCATACGATTGGTACGCACTTGTAGGTACTATTGCAGGCATTGAGCTACCATGTAGCGGTGCTTTACTAACAAACGAGGTCTATTGTGTGTTTCTTGGCATGCCCATCATTGGGGTAGGCATGGTATCCGTGGTGTCATCCAGGGAAAGATGCGCTAGACTTGGAAAAGTAAAGCTATCACTTGTGGGCTTAGATTGCATTGAGACTCCTGGCGAAACAACATATGGGGGATTGATGGGACTCACTTGGGGAGTCCGTGATAGAGTGGGTTGTTTCCCTTTGCCCGTTTTAAAAAATCGCATAGGACCCGTCGAAGGTATGTTTATTCCTCGATTTTGCCTCTTGGACTGGATAACCCTATGGATGACATTGCAGATCATGTGTTGTTGTTGCTCTAGACTAGTGGCGCTAGATGTGGATTGTACAACTTCTAACCAACCCACATGGTATGTGTTGTTGTTCCTCTAGACTAGTGGCGCTAGATGTGGATTGTACAACTTCTAACCAACCCACATGGTATGTGTAGCCCATGTATAGGTCGGTCAAAGTCTCCGTGTGTAGGTCATATTCCCAATTTTCATTGAGAAATAGCCTGTCCAAACTTGGTGTACTAGAGCGTTGCAGTGAGGTGGATGCACTGTTGCTTCCTATGTTTTGAGTTTTAGTCACCGCTACCTTAGAGGCGACTTTGGAAGGTGGTAGCTCGGTAGGGCCCTCATTAAATGAGGTAGGTAGAATGTCCACGTGGACACTCTGAGGGAGTGTGGGGTCTACAGGAGATGTGAATGGTGATTCTACTTCCCCACCCCCTTCGTTTACTTCACTAGCCGTAGGTTCAGAGCGCGTAGCTCTACTAAAAGTTTCCATCAAACGACTAAAAACACTAGTTCCAGGTTGTTGGGCCCAGCTAGGTACAATTTCATTTGTTCCCCTGGGGCTTTGTGTAAGATACTCTTCCATAATATCGTAGTCAGAGGAAGAGTCGCTAGCCACTATATTTGGGTCTTGGGTTGCACTACCTTGGGTCCCCGCCGAGGGCGTAGACCCTAGCGTGGAAGGATAGTGAGTACCCCCGTAAATCGAAGCACTAGCTAGTTGTTCGGACTCTAGCACACGACCAGAGCGTAGATACATATGCTTTGGGTGCCCTACAAGTGTCGGCAAGTACCCTCAAAGGTTACTTGCTTTGTTTTGTGGGTGTTTTGCACCCCGTTTTCTACTTGATTTTTTCTTGTTTTTGATATTTTTTGAATGTTTTTTAATGTTTGATTTTTTTGATTAAAGTGTGTGATAGCTCGAAACGAGCATATCACTTAGAGGGTCGCTGTGTGCTTTACAACACAATTTTCGGGCATCTGACGTTCCGTTGGTCCTCAAAAAATCAATTTTTAGCTACGTGTGTAGCTAAAATTCCTTTTTTAAAATTTTTTTTAAAAGGCAACTGAGGCCTAGGCCTAAGCGTGAGCTTGGGCTTGGGTCTGGGAGATATTCCCGATCCCGATCCTACCTTTAAATTTTTTTAATTATTTATTATTATTTTAAATAAAGGATAAGGTCGTCGCAGCCTGCGCGAAAGCACACACACACTCTATCTACCTACTTCTAACTAATACACCTACTCTTACACACTAACACACTCTATTAACTCTCACTAATCTACTTCCTACTTAGTGTACACAGAAAACTAACTACCTTAATACGCAGATAATAAACACAGAACCTTTGAAATCTGCATTAACAAAGAAAACTAACTACCTTAATACACAAAGAATAAACACAGTACCTTTGAAAACTCCATTAACAAAAAAAAACACACAGTATAACACCAAATCCCTCTTCTCAACACACACACACTCCTTCCCTACCTTTCCTATAATTGAAATTGCACCACGGAGAAACACAGAGTGCTACTCGAGCTTAATGCACGGCATTCCTCGACAGCGGCGCCAAAAATGTGCGCGAATGTCGCACGTGTCAATGCAAGGAACTTGCCAATACACCGTGTGCGAGCCACAAATGGCTCCAAGCACACAACAAGCCTAAACTAGTAAGCTCAAAGAAGGCGATGGTGTGTCACTCACCGCTCTATACTTGCTTCGTGGAGGATTCCTCGCCGCGAAGAAGAAGGAGCCACCGCTTCGCCGCGCTTAACCTCTTCGCCGCCGCCGTGCCGTCGTCACAATGCTCGATCGCACTCTCTCTCTCTCTCTCACGCATACACACACACACACACACACAAGGAGATGAAGAAGAAGAAGATGGAGATGGAGCAAGAGCACTCTTCTATTGCACAAATGAGAGAATCCATGAATTTTAGGTTTAGTTGACTTTTATATGAGCTCACCTCATTCACACTTGGGCGCCAATGCTTAGCCAACTAATCCCTTGAATGTTCCAGTTAGAGTGCGCCTCTCATCGGCGATCACTCTTACCCTTTTCCTATTGGACCGACAAGCCCGGTACCTGACTCTACCAAATAAATAATACAATGTCCGCCGTAGGTTAGAACATCCGTCGTAGGTGATAGGGTGTCCGTGAGCCATTGAGGGTTGACACTCCAAACTTTATTTTGAAGACTAACTTTACTATGAAGATTATGAAGGGTTTTTTGGTTACAGGTTTGTGAGTTCCAAAGAAATCGAAGTTTCAGCCATTCCAACAGCTCGACTTCTAGCGATTGAAGAAACTTGTGCTATTGAGGATGCATTCCCACGTTCTATCCTTGTTAGCCAAGTTCACCTATTTCTTCATCTTGTTGAGGAGATAGCCATTTGTGGTGTGGTTCACTCTAGGTGGATGTTCTTTCTTGAGAGGTTCTTAAAGACCTTGAAGGACTTTGTAAGGCTACGATCACAACTAGAGGTATTCATCAATCTTAAGCCTTAAACCTTATTAGGATTGGATTGTATTCACAATGCTTTTTATTGGTTACTTTAATCACTAATGGTTTCATGTGTTCAGGCAAGCATGGCAGAGGGTTGGGTTGTACAAGAGGCTTTTGTGTATGTCTCTCAATATCTCTTCACAATAGACCCATCATTGCCTCGTTTAAAGACGGAGGAAGAGGATCCAAAAAAACACGCAAACATTCCAAGTGGGAAAGGTTCTCTCTTGATTTTGGATAGGGAATTTCAAACCATAGTCAACAACCATTGTCTACTCAATGCTCCCATCATGGGCAAATGGGTGGATATGTATGTGGAGGTGCGTACAACGAGAGAAAGGGAGAGGGAAGCATGGAAGAGGTCGCATGGCGGTAGGCGAGCACCTACCTTTCCTAAAGAGCTTGCCAAATACCCTGATCTAATTCCAGTTGGGTGGATACACAATGCCATGACCAAGGCCAAGGCACAAGGAGAACAAATAAGCCCTAAAGAATAGGAGTACACGCGAGGATGTCTACCAAGGGTCATATACTCAATGTGTTTAGTGTGTGTGTGCGAGTGTGTGTGTGTGTGTATGTGTGTCATCTCTCTCTCTCTCTCTCTCTCTCTCTCTCATCTATCTTGATTGGTTTTTGCAGGCCTTCACATTCAACTCTATGTGGTCCAAAGGATGTCATTTTCGAACCCGCAAGATAGATGAGCGTCGAACCACTCACGATAGTGGAGTTATGGGAAACTTTGACACGACAACACAAGAGGTGAGGGAATGTGGAACAATAGAGAGGATAATCAAAGTGGATTTCAGAACATTTCACAAATATCTCTTTGACTGCCGATGGTTTGCGGGTGAGGTTAAGAGACATGAGAATGGGCTCTATATGGTAGACTCCGGGCAATTTCATCGCGGGAAGACTGACAACTTGGTGCAACCTAGTAGTTGTGAGCAGGTAAAGTCCATGTGTAACTCACTAAAACATTATATGATACATATAAAATTACATTCACGTTGTTGTTTACTCTATGACCTACATGTGTTTTATGTGCCTTGTATGTATCGAAGACGACTTTGGTATGTTATTCCAGTCACACCACGGAGCAGATCTATCTTCGCAGATACGAACATAGAGACTTTGGCAGATCCCACCATACCATCTCAAGAAGACGCCAATGACGATGATGCAATTGAGGTCGAGGAGAACCAACCATTTCCAATAACCAACCATAGTGAGGAGGAGGACGAGGATGATGATGATTCAATAGGAGAGGCTATAGAGGATGAATCAATATATTTATTTGTTGATTTAGCTACCATGGGGTTGGACATGGATGTAAGCACTTGTAGAGATCTCTTGGAGGATGAAAATTAATAAATATCTTTTGGATTTTGTCTTCTTTCTCTACTTATGCTGTACAAAAGGGCTATTTGTTTATGAACGCAAGACAATACAATTTTGATCATCGTTCGCTTGCCATTTCCATATGAATGCATAGTTGACATAAGATTTTGAGGTGGAAACAAAATATTTTTTGATATAGAATCTCATGGAGTACAAATGAGTAGAGTAGGAGAATCATGCCAATAGATGAGGCAAGCAAAGAGAAGAGAGATACTAAAAATCCCAATGAGAATGGGATTTCTTACACTCCATGCAAAAAGGGGGTACCAATTTCTGAAAAGTAACAATATAGAATAGGATTTATAGAAAGGGAAAAGTGGGAGAGGAATGGAGGCGGGGATTCTTTTTTTATTGTGGTAATATGCGCGGCTATATGTGCGGTAATAAATGCGGTAATACTCGTGGAAAAGTCAGAAAACGCGTCGACGGGGCTGCAACATACAATCTCTCTCTTTCTTGAACCTCTCTCTCTCCTCTTAAGTGGTAATGCTGTGCGATAACAGCAGCATTCTCCCATAGTGAATGTGACATACTCACATCGTTGAATCATGCCAACACTAACACCTCTTGCTATGACTAGCTGTCCGCGATGCAATCTGAAACTATGCTCATCTAGCACTACCTTACATGCGGTGTCTCGTAACTGACTCATAGAGATCAGATCTATGTCAAGCATGGCCCATGGCGTACATCTTGCGACACATATGATGCACCACTCGGCAAGGATAGTCTAACATCTCCTGTACCAACTATGTCACATGCGCTGAACCATTAGCGAGACACATACGTCCAAGTATACCACTAGCATATATGCTAAACCACTCACGACTGGGCGTGACCATGAAACCTAGCACTTGCATCTAAGATCCAATGCGAAGGTAATGTGTCGTCAAAATTCGACATAAGAAAGTTAGTAAACATGGAAGCAAAATGGACATCTCCATCATGTGTAGCCTCATACGCTACTTCTACTCCCACATCATCCAAAGTGACAACATCTAATCTGTGTTGTCTCGTGATGTCTCATTCATCCAAAACAATGCCTATGTACATGCCCTGTATGGCCACAATGTCATCACACAACATCTTTCTGCCTACAAGATTGTCCTCTGACTAGCAATAGATAGACTCACCATGGTGCAACATGATCGTCGAACATGCAAGCTCGTCCAAGTCCTTCCATTCATTGTCAGTCATAGACTTTGGCCTAACATCCATGCCCTGTAATGGAAACACTTGGCCCAACTGAGTCAATGCATCATGCATACCTGCTTTCCAATGCTCAAAGCTTGAACCATCAAACATCGTATGGAAAAAGCATAAACTCTGAGAATGATGTACTTGCCAAATCCATGGCAAACCTATGAACAAGATCAAGCACAAATTGATCAAGTGGCAATAGCCAAGCTATCCAAGAGAACTGTCAATAAATATGACAATCAATGTAATGAGACAAGTGAGAAAAACCACTCAAATGATTCCAAAAACCCGCTCTAATCCAAGAGCACTATTCGATAATTGACGAATCTATCATCAACAATCTCTCTCCTAAAGAGATTACCACATACATCTCAAATGACATAATCCGGTGAGCAAACACTCTCACATGCAATGCCAAAACACTATGGCAAAGCAATCATCGAGTGACAAAATGCAAGCAACCGTGCTTGATCACACAAAATTTTGGAAAAATTCAATAGAGTTTTGGCAGTATTCCGACTATCTAACCATAATAACCATACATGCCATAAACATGCTTAAAACCAAAAGCAAATCATACGCAAAATCCCACTCAAGCATACATGAGTTGCCCTAAAGTCTCAACTCCCTGAACCTGGCAAACAATCCTATAATCCGAAACACAAAGTGCATCATCAACTGCACTTTGTAAGAGCGAGGCAATTACTAGCGCTTGGATGCAAGCCCACCAAAATATGGCACAAAATGATGCTAAAAGACAGTTGAAAATCAGCCCACATATGCCAGTGCAAAAAGGATAATATCATCACTGAAAAGCACACATCATGTGCATCCACATGGCAATACAAATGAGCATTAAAACATACACCAAACATGTATCAAATGAGCATCCAAATTAGCTGAAAAATCAGCTCTCAATCATGCCAAAAATGCATACAGAACTCTTTGCAAATCCGTGCTCTCCAAAATCGACTCAATCGCATGAGTGAACACGCATAACGTGTGATGAATCCACTCTCAAATCCTAAGATTCCACAAGACTGCATATATCCACCAAACGTTCTCATCTTATGTACATAAATGTCCTAAATTTGTTTAGCCCATGCTCTCTTCACAGAGAGAAAACTATAAATGTGCAAAACAAGAGAACAGCCAAGCTCAATCTGAGCTCTCCAGATTTAGCAAATCAGGTCCAAAAGCACTCTAAATCACCACAATATGTATACATCATTTTGCATATCAATTTGCAAGTGTATGTCTATGTATGCGTACATATACACATGCCAAAAACTTCTGCAAGGCAAAAGACCTGTATGTAGAAGAACCTGCAAAAGTAGACCACCCTGCTATCTGAAGTAGATAACTCCCAAACCGTGTAGAATTTGCAAAAAATTCCTTATGCAAAGTTATTGAGCAACAAAAACGGTCAAAAATAGAGGGAATTGACCTGAAACACTAATTTTAACCAAGAGAAATCTGATCTGCAAAATCTGCAGCCTGTCCTACATGATCTGCAAGCATTCTAAGCAACGTATCTTTCTTCTTTGAAGTTGAAGAGTACAAAAAATCGGTCAAGAGTCGCGGGAATCGGCCTAAACAAAAACCTTTTGACATACCAAAACAAATCTGCAAAATCGTGTAGAAGTTTTTGCTGCTTTCCCGCATGCTTCCCTCTCGATCTCCAATGGTGCTCTCCAATCCTCAAGCATCGGTACCGGTTGAATTGTATGAGCATGAGCGCATGTGTGTGTGTGTGTGTAGCAACAGAGAAGAGAGAAGAAGAGGAGACCTTGTGTTTGTAAGGAGTCTTACAAGATGATGAGCGAGTTTTTTTGAGCGGGACGAAAAAACGAGCAAGTCCCTCAATAATGTTATTTGTGAATAGAGAGATTTTCAAAAGTGATCAATATTACCTAGCTTTTCGACCAATGTTCACATTAGCCATCGGAACATTGGTGTTACCTTTCTTCTTACAAGATACATGGCTATGTTGCCTCTACATTGTCATGCAGGTTGTTTTTGCCCATAACAAAAGAAGGAGACGTTGAAGCACCACTTGCATGCTTTACTTTGGTATCCCCTTTTCAATATACTGACTAGCTCAAACCTCTGCTTTCGCTAAGTCAAATGGTCAGCATGAACTGGTGCATTGTTGGAGGGATGGACGAGGCCACTTTCAGGAGATTCCTCACATGATCCACATTGGTCTCCTTGGACACCATGGGCATCATGATAGATGAGGGTTTCCCTAATTTCTTAGATTTCTTTGGGAGCTAAGCCAATACAGTGACCGAAAGAAAAGGGTGAGCACACTAAACACTCTGACGCCTCAAAGCACCTAGCTTGAATGCTGACAGAGCTACGTGTCTAGAAAACCACTGCCCATGCTTTTCACTGGACGTAGAAGAGAATGCTAGTATGTGACGAGGGTGTAGAAGAGAGTTCTAGTGATGAGGGTGGAAGAAGAATGCATTGGGTAGCTGGAGATAGTGAGAAGGAGCTAGGGCTTGAGCTACACACAACAGGAATGCTACATTGTGAATGAGAGCTTACATGGAGTTGCGGTCACCAGCGTCATCATCAAGCCCATCATAAACAAAGGATTTGGAACAAAAAAGGAGCACATATCTCACGCCTTTTGGACAGATCAAGGTCAAAGAGAGGGAGTTAGACGAAGGCGAATGGAAGGTGATTAGACATTAGCTTCTACTAAAGGGTTGGCTGATGTTAAATATCGGCCAGCACATGTAGGTCGAGCTGACCAGTAGAGCCGATCGCGGCCTTTTTCGGGGACCAAATGTTTTTTTCAAGTTATAAACAGCAGGCTGGCCGCCGCTGCACCTTGATGGCATTGTGTGTGTGCAATGTAGATGTACAACTGCTACTTGCTTGGGGTGAGGTTGTAAGTTCAAAGCCCTGCGTGTAGTCAACGGATCCCACCTAGCAACCGGCTCTAGCTACTGTGCCACGCACGCAAGCGAGTAAGAAACACCAGCTATGGAGAACCAATGCTTTTGTATATCTATGTCAATGTAGCATGCTCATGCCCTACTGTAGCACTGTATGCTATAGGATCTCCACACAAAGCCCAAGGAGGTCATCTCCCACAGCAACTTCATCGCAACTCAAAAGGTCAGTTAGGCCTAGGGCCCTACGAAAGTAAAACACACATAGAAAAACTGTGTGAGTGTAGGTGGCTTGCTAGTAGGAATCAGGAAATTGCCGCAAAAGAGAGGAATGTTTTACATTATGCGATTGTCAGGGTCCAAGGAGGTGCATGGGATTGATAGGGAGGGGGGAGGGGGGGGGGGAGCAGGTCTTCCAAGTATTGTAGATTCTAGAACGATGCATGAGGTTGCCTCTCTCGCTCAATCTACTGTCTAGCTCGCAATCGCACTTTGGAAGTCTACCACTCCCAGATTATCCCGTGTCATGGCCATGGAAAATAATTTTTTGTTATCATGATGCTGTTGAAGGGAGCTATTGCAAAGGGATTAACCATGTGGTTTAACTCTTCTCTCCTTCGGCCACGACAAGGGTTCAATTTCCATAATGCCCAGTCCTTTTATTAAGAAAATAAACCCAGACCTTGAAGGAATTTCTAGAAATTCCTACATTATGTGGTGCGTAGAATCAGATCCAATAGGCTATATGAAGCTATATAATCACCACTTATGGTGTTGATAAAACTAGTCTAAACCAGTCCGCGCCAGTGCGGACCAGTTCCAGCACGGGCCGGTGCCACCACCGATGATGGCAGTGCTGCGGCGGGGTCGAGCGATGCTGCACTAGAATTTTTTTCAATAAAATTATCTTTTGGTTAAAGTAGATCACACTTGTATGGAAAAAAAGATCAGTGGCATGTTGGAGAAGCCGATGGACAGTTGCCCAAACGGGTCCACGACACCGCAGAGTCCAAACCTGTTCTGACAATTGTCCGCCGGTTAGCTTCTCCAACATGCACAGGTTTTTTTTTAATAAAAACGTGGTCCAATTTAATACATTCATATAAATGTGTTCATGTGATTAGCCAATTGAAAGTGTATGTTTATACACGTAAAAATTAAATAATTAAACAATACGAGCATTTAATTATGTAGTCCAACAACTGGTCATGATTCTCAAAGACAGGGAAGGGCTTCCTTGAGTCTTGATCCTCTTTACAATGATCAAGTTAGCTTAGTGTCTGTCATCAAAGATTTTAATGATTCTGATAATCATGTTGATGAGAGTGAGAGTACCAACATTGGGTTGGGTTCAATGATTGAAGATCCAGAGACAACTAGGCAAGAAGCTACTTTGGAGCTTGTGCCTTTTCACATAGCGCCCGAGGTGACTCCATGTGTGGATTAGGGGGATGATAGCCAACTACACATGGACAGAGGTGAGGACATCCTAAAGACTACAAATGTCTTCAACTGCTTTGAGTGTTTGGCTAGATATGTGGCTTGGGGTTACTTATGCTTTATATGTACTTTGTGACTAGGGGATTTTGTTAGGGCCTCAACATGTAAGGAGGTTTGAGAATTTGAAGCCTCCGCTGCTTTGTGGCAATTTTAGATGTACAACCCTTATGGTTGAATCTAGAATGACATGATTATTTTCCTTGCGCTCACATCAATTTTTTAAGGGGGTTGCTCATATTTGCTTGAAAATTGTCTTTGCTCGATTTTGTTTGCTCATTGATTGGAAACCCCCTTTGTAAGGTTTAAAGCTCATTATGAATATGTCAACCCCCTTATTCTATTATATACATAATAAATAAGTGTAGTGGGCGGGCACCTGGCCTACCCGACCACAGGGACTTTTTATTTTTAAGCGGTGTTAACATGTGGGCCATGCTTAAAAATCTATAAATTCCTTCAATTTTGACAGGCAAGGGTGCCAATCTAAAATCAAAGAGAGAGAGAGAGAGAGAGAGAGAGAGAGAGAGAGAGAGAGAGAGAGAGAGAAGACAATTTTTTAGTGCCATATTTAATGTGTAGAAATGCAAAGTCCAACAAATGACGTAGGAGGAGAGAGGAAGACAAAACAAAATGTTTGTATGTAGAAAAAATATAAAGCTACTTTAAAAGTTACAAGACAAGTTTTCAACAAAAGTGAATATCTATGGGGAGGAGGAGGAGGAGGAGAGAAGGAGAGAGAGAGAGAGAGAGAGAGAGAGAGAGAGAGAGAAGATAAAGAAGAAGAAATTTTTTAATGCCATCGGAACAATCCCAAAAGATATATCTCACAACATGGGTAAGAATAAAGTTATTTTTGTTTCATCTTCTTTCTTTGTCTCTCTCTCTCTCTCTTACACACACACACACACACACACACACACACACACACACTCACACACACACACACAAAAACACACATACGTACACACGTCTTGATAAAAGGAGAATTTAGAATGTTGTAGGAACATCCAATGAGATCTCAAAGATCTATCTGGTGGGAGAGAGAGAGAGAGAGAGAGAGAGAGAGAGAGAGAGAGAGAGAGAGAGAGAGAGAGAGAGAGAGAGAGAGAGAGATAGATAGATAGATAGATAGATATATTTTATTTACGTCCTCGGAGGTCAAATATGACCTATGGGACCAAAGTTACATGTGATGTAGTATGTGTATGGCTGATGAGTGACTCTCGATGCTCCAAAATTGTAGTGATGAGAGTCGCAATGGAGAGCCCACACTTTGGCTGGGAGAGGAAAGTGTGTAGGTCTAAGTTATGGTTGAAAATGTGAGAGAAGCAAGTTCGGATGTGATCAAAAGCTGAGCACTCTAGTAGTGTGTGGTACTCAGACTCTTGAACTTGCAGTGAGCATAATGTGCACAATCGATTTGACTCTTCTCCATTTCCCCAACGCCCTATCTCGCATCGAAGGAAATGGGAGCTAAGCCGAATTGCTGCGATAGTGCGTATCGCGGACAAGGGAATAGGCTCAAGCATGTAAGTTTGAGTACGGTTTCCTCTCTCAGCGAAGAACATGGTTTTGTAGTTGGGGGCAATATACGTGGTGTAATGTATGAAGCGTGACCCACCGGATTTCTCCCAAGCCGTAATACATTGGCGTTGTAGAAAAGCTTCATTCACTTGAGAGTCAATTGAAGCATCATGTAGCAAGTGTAATGCATCCCATCTCCCAAACCACTTCCTTATGTCTTGCATCCATCCCGTGCTCAAGATCTTGCTTTTATGCGTCTTTTGAACTTTTTTGCTTGCTTCCCATGCAATTGTAGGAAGTCGATGTGAGGGGTTTTGACGCATCTTTATCATGTACTCCACGACCCTTTCCATGCCCATAACCTCAATTGGAAGAGATCCCGACTCAAGAAGTAGGAGCATATATGGTGTTTGTGTCTTAACTTGGAGAAAGTTTGTAAGAAAACGCTTTTGAACATTCTCAAACTCTTTCCAAGTAGACTTTGAGATGCTCCCGCCCCACACTTCAACTCCATAAAGAAGAACCGGTGTCACCAATGCATCAAAAAGATACTTCTTGAGAACCCAACACTTGATGTTTCCCGCATTACACATGTTCTCAAATGCATAATATGCTCTCTTTCCCGCTTCCAAACGACGCATAGCACATTCATGCCACTTGTGATTGGATGGAACCTCAAGGCCAAGGTACTTAAAGCTCTCAACAACTTCAAGTGTCTCGTTGTTGTACACAATGCATGGATTCTCCTTATGGTTGGTTTTCACAAGCATAACCTTTGTTTTGGATTCATTTACAATCAGCCCACTATGCAAGCAAAATCTCTCAAGGACAACCATAAGCTTTTGTGCATCTTCTAAAGTGTGTGCTAGAAGCACTACATCATCCGCATACAACAAAAGCATGATTACCGCATTGCAAATAGTGACCTCTTCAATGCCTTCTTCTTGCATAAAGTCAAGTACCATTTGTTCCAATTGATCAATGCATAGACCAAAGAGAGTTGGTGACAATGGACATCCTTGTTTAACCCCAATAGTGCTTACAAAAATTTCTGAAATTTCTTTTCCCATGCGCAATTGACAAATCACCTTCTCATAGATTCGAGAAACCGCAAGCATAAACTCACTTGGCACTTGGAGTTCTTCCATCCTTCTCCACAAATTGTTACGTGGAATCATATCAAAGGCTTTCTTAAAGTCCACAAAACAACAATACAATCGCTTGCCTTTCAACCGACTTTCCTCCATGAGAACACGAAGAGTGACAAGATGATCAATGGTGCTATGGCATCGACGAAAACCCGCTTGTCCCTTTGCACGCTTGTCATTCTCTTCAGTCCAATCACTCAATTTCATCTCCATTATGCACCCAAACAACTTTGCCATAAGAGACCCAATCATTATAGTCTGGTAGTTGCTTACATTCTTTACATCCCCTCCTTTATGCAAAGGCTTAACCCAATTAGTACTCCAATCATAAGGCATACCATGTTGAAGTGCAAGGTTGAACATATCACACATCCACTCATGCGTAAAATCTCCCGTCCATTTGATCATCTCCGGTTTGATACCTTGAAGATCTCTCGCTTTGCGAGTGGCCAACTTTTCAAACCCACCGCATACATCCTCAATAGTAAAAAAAGACGGCATACATGGGAGTGAACCATAAAATGGCATTTTTTCAGTATTTTCTTGCTCATATAATTGCCTACAATGTGTGTACATATCCACTAGACTCAAGTTACCAAAATTCTCAACCCGCTTGCCTCTCAAGTTTCTCCAAAATCTTCCACATGCATGTGCCTTTTCTTGGACTTGAAATTCTTGTTGCTTTACTTCCCATCTTCTTCTCTTCTTTTGAATCAATGCCTTGTATGTATGCAAATGACTTTGATAGTTGTCTTTGTCCATAGTTGCATCAAGCTTTATCAAGGACTTTCGAGCATCTTGACATTCTTTATCAAACCACCTTTTGTGTGATCTATCTTTGTTGATACCATGGAGATGCTTTATGGCAAAGCATTCTTCCGCACAAGAACAAATAGCTTTCTTGAAAGCTTCCCATTTAGTTTCCAATGGTGCATCACATTGAAGCTTTGTCATCCATAATTTTTGCTCAACCATTTCAATGTACATTGGTGCCCGTTTGAAATCCATACATAGTGATAACTTCTCTTTCCTTTGGCTGAGATTATCATGCTTAGTTGCTTCTCCACATGAAAGGTCAATACATAAGGTGCGATGGTCGGATTCCGGGGTCCATTGACCAAAAATAAAACTCTTTATGCGATACATGATGGCTTTAGAGAGTAGCATATAGTCAATCACACTATCCCCATTATGTCTTCTACATGTAAATCCATTGGTTCCACTCCACAAAGATACACCATTGGCAATGAGCATACCCGTGCTATTACACATGTGTAAAAGTAACTTTCCATAGTGATCCGGCTCTTTCTCATCCATTGAAGTACGATCATACAAGTGAACTTCCTCCAACTCCTTTGAAATGTATGGAATATCAAATTGTTGAGTATCATGTTGCAATGTTTTTGTGCGAGCATTCATATCCCCAAATACAATAACATCACCTTCACCTTTGAAATAAGCAATGTCCTCTTCCAAATCAGAAAATGGTTGATCTCTATCCATGCAAGCATAAAAGGGAGAATCATGATGAGGAATGTAGCAATCGGCTACAAAAATGGGTGCTCTTTTTGGTGTCATAATTTTCAGCCATACATAACGTTTGTACTTGTCATCTTTCACAATTGATACAAAATCTTCCAATCCTTTCTTAACCATACATGCTAACCCTCCTTGTCCTCTTCGTTGCTTGAGATTCTTTGACCACATCAATGAATGTACATTGTAATCCTCCAAGCCGTTAATCCTTTGTGTATCATGCTCCCAAGTTTCAACAAGAAGTACAACATCGGCTTTGCTTGTTAGTTCATCAATGCCAACCCCCGCATTCCATGGGTATCCATTACAATTCCAAAAGCATATTTTCAATTGTAACTCGGTCTCATAGGTCACGCATCCCTATTTGCTTGAGAGACTTGCCTCCTCCTTGGGCACATTTTCTTCATGAGAGATCTCCTTGTTTTTATTATTCTTTTCCTCATATGCCTTGCGACGCATATTTTGTTGCTTAATAGTGCGATCTTCACATACAAAACATTTTGTATCCCTCAAATAGATCCAACTATTATCAAGGATAATCTTTCGCATCCGGCATGGTGCATACAATTGGCCGTTCTCCCGAGCGAGGAGCTCCTTGCTTCCCCACTCTATGTGCTCCATAGACCATAACTCCGGACATGCCAAAGTGGGTTTTGAAGAAATCTTCAATAACAATGGCAAGAGAAGGAGGTGTCTCTAACTTCTCTTCGGGAATTCCACGAATAACAATGTTCTTGGAACGTCGCTCCCGTTCCTTCAACTCCTCCACATCCACATTCTCAACATTCTTTGTTTGAACCATAGCTTGCATGAGTGAGGAATTAGAAACCACATTGCTACCACATACATCAGCCCAAGACTTGTTTGTGCATACATTTTTCATGTTGCATACATCCCGGCTCATAGTGTCAAATTTCTCCTCTTTCAATACATGGTCATGCTCTACTTTGCTCATCCGCTCCTTCAAAGCATTCAAGTCCACAAGAGAGCGTTTACATTCCTTGACTTCCTCTTCAAGTTGTATCAAACGTGTTGTTTGCATCTCAAGTGTCCTCTTGAGATTCTCATTCTCAACCACAAGTACCCTTAGTGTGCCATTCTCCATTGCAAGTGCTCGTAAGTCTTCGCCTTGTTTGTTTACGGTCTCTTGCAATGATACCAAGTATGCCATGATCATGGTTTCCGATGTCGTTGGTTGGGTGGTTGTGTTGCTATCTCCACACTTAGGAGATTTTGGATCATTTTCCACAATGGTTGTGGACCTTGTTGAAGAAGAAGAACCCTTGCGAGTGCCGGAAGACATTGTATGTAAAATAGGAGATGAGAATCAATTTTGTTGAACCTGTTCACTTCGGAAACGCTGCTACAGAAATGCCTTCCATAACTCTGAAAATTTTTGTCTTTACATCAATGCGTAGAGGACTTCGTGCTCTTCGATTGAGGCTATAGATCACCCAAATCGGAGAGAGAGAGAGAGAGAGAGAGAGAGAGAGAGAGAGAGAGAGAGAGAGAGAGAGATACCAATCATAGCCATTTATACTTTTCTTTTCAAAAAAATGAGAAAAAGGTGTTCACTTCTTCTTTTTGAATGTCCACCTGGGATCGTCACTTCAACTAGAGGGTTTTGGGGGGGGGGGGGGGGGGGGGGGGGGGAGGGGGGGAGGGGAGCATAGAAACTTTGAATGTCATAGTTATTGTATTGGAACAATAGCAAGATGCCTCAAGACCTATGTGACAAAATCTTTCCTTCAAGCATATATATATATATATATATATATATATATATATATATATATATATATATATGTGTGTGTGTGTGTGTGTGTGTGTGTGTGTGTGTGTGTGTGTGTGTACTATGTGTACAAGGATAGAAACAAGTAAGAGAGTGGAGCAGAGACATTGAATCTAATTGCGTTCCTATCATTGAAACCAATTCTAGAACCCACTCCATTTATAAAAAAACTAGTATGTGACCCACACGTTGCTGCGGCTACATGAGCGTCAATTGAAGCAACCATTGTTCTCATTCCCTTCAAAGAGAGGGCAAATGCCCATGATTCTCAATTGAGATTTTATAGCTCTTTAATACACTTGTGCATTAACCACCACTATAACTACTTCTAGATGACAATGTATGACAACACACAAGGTCTAAGTGCCCTCCGCATTCACATCAACCAAGCACAAATCTATCTTTTGGATCAATACTTGTCTACCTTTTTGAGTGTAAGATCGAACAACTAATGAAGTGTAGTTACTCTCTACATCCTTGTGGATTGACCAAGGACAAATCTCTTTCTAGTTGGTCATGCCAAGCTCCAACATACTCCTCTTAATCATGACAAATTTGTCCCTCCCCCCCTTCTATGTGTGTGTGTGTGTGTGTGTGTGTGTTGAGTTCAAGAATTATCAGGTCAATTTGAGGTCTCTTGGGAATGAATTAAGTAATGAGCTCCCTTCGCATGATGTCTTGTCTTAACTTCCTATGTTTCTCTCTAAGAAGGCGACGAATTTGTGATTAGGCTAGAGACGTCCCCCTCACACAATTGATATGGGACCCTGGTGAGTGGTAGTGGCCCTCTAAATAGACTAATAGAGAGCTAGTATCCTTCTTTGGATATAGTGTTTGCATTGAACGATGAATTTTGTAGATGCATTAGCATCCCCTCTCACCATCATTACCAATCAAGACATTGGTCATGATAGAAACTCTCCCATGCTTCTCTGCTTTAGTTTTGGTCTTGCATTTGGGGCATCACAGTCAACTAAGTCATCAACTGCTATTTGTTGGCACTTAGGATGCATTTACCAGCCATGACCCAACATGCCAACATTACACCACATAGTAGTAGAAGAAACTTGCCATTGGTATGCACAATTTATTTAGTGAGTAGTGTGTCGTTTGCTTCTCAAAGGCAGTATTCCAACTTTTTCTCTATATGTAGGTAAATTTCAAAATTTGCAGGTTGGATTGCACTCAATCTAGCTAGCATGTACACTTGCATCTACCAAGAATCGTCGCATGGATGTTGAGGTCTCTTGCAATTGACCATAAGCATGCTAGTAATATAAGGTGCATATTGTTTTTTTGTGTATATTTGGGCGCCATTGGCACCTTAAAATGTGAGGGCAATGAAAGCAGAAAAGTTCACTCAATCATTTCTTTTTGCAAGAGTTTTGGGCATCATGCTAAAAGAAAGGCCCTGCTGCAAAATACACACACATGCATGTTCTTCTTTGAGAGAGAAGACTGTATTCAACCATTCACATGCTTGCCCTTACCCATATTTTATACCATATGAGCCATTTGGCTTAGCTCCCAAGGCACTACATGGAGGAGAGTCTCTTTTTGTACGCGAACTATATCCTTTAACAATTTGAGAGTGCGATCATCATACCCTACATGAGTGCTTAGCTTTTGATCACTTCAAACTTGCTTTACCCACATTTTGGCCCATACCATGGCCGACATACCTTTCTCTCCTAGCCACCTCATGGATTCAACTTGTCAATGGCCTCCCTTATATCTATAGTCTTCAAGCATGTTACATGTTGTACTCGGTCCATAGGTCAATTTGATCTTTAAGGATGATCTCTCTCTCTCTCTCTCTCTCTCTCTCTCTCTCTCTCTCTCTCTCTCTCGTTAACCTTTGAGGTCACTATGTCCCCCTCTCCTTGTATAAGTATGTGAGCATGAAAGCCCTTGAGTTCAAGAATCAACGTTCATCGGCTAAAATTTTTAAGTCTCTTACAATCTTCTTCTTCTTCTTCTTCTTCTTCTTCTCTCTCTCTCTCTCTCTCTCTCTCTCTCTCTCTCTCTCTTCTAACATGCTATGAAACATGACGACTTGTTGTCAACAATGTTTGGATTGGATAAGGTTTGCCTAAACTTAATAGGCTGAGAGTCGAGATTAGTCGGTCTCAAGACTAACAGGTCTCAAACCACGTCAGTAGGAAGAAAATTCTATCTCTCTCTCAGGCTGCATGTCTAGTTTGTATTAAAATGAAGCATGTGAGAGACAAAGAGCTTGGTCACGTGTACCAGCGAGATTGATTTTTGCCCAGTCACGAGCGGGATCTTCTCTCTCTACCTATCTAATCGTGGTAGTTAAGAGCCTCGAAACGGGCACAATCTTTCACATGGTTGACTTTTGTTTCCCTCTTGGTTAGTAGGAACCTGCTCAAGATCTGTCTCAGCACTCAGTCAAATCAAGCGTTTATCTTCAAAAAGCCACCGATTTTCTTGACTTGCAAACAAAGCTGGAAGGCTATTTAGCCATTCCAAAGTGACCAGGCTCTAAATGTAAGCAAAATGACATGGAGGTAGTCCTACAATGGAGACACATACATGGAGGTAGCCCTACAATAAGAGATTAGAGTCATCAATTCTAGGGGGAGGCAAAGGGTCCACATTAGGTGTGCAACACCAAGGAGGATCCAAATGAGCAAAGGATTGCTAACTCCAAGACGAAGGCCAATACCCTCTACTGGCAATGATCATCCTCCAATGCAATCACATTAGTGTTATGGAAAAATGTTTTTTTCAACCAGACAAAGTTGCTCTCCTTTTATTTTCCAAGAGGAAATTTAGAAATTAGGTTTATTTTGCAATTTTTTAGACTATTTTTATCTATTTTGGGGTGGAATATCTCCTTTTCCCCTTGAAATAAAAAACAGCATGATATTAAGCTGAGACACATTTTTCCCAAACATTGAATGGAAGACCCGCCTTGCACGATCGTCGCCGTGAGCACTATAGCAGCAGTCAGGAGTTTGAGATGTGAAAACTTGGGAAAGCTAAAAAGCTTGGATGATCACGTTGGAGCTCTCAACATTGTAGCATCCAGTGAATGGCCAAAAAAAGACGAAGAAAGTGTGAAGATGGATGTGGGACTCTTTCTCTCTCTCTCTCTCTCTCTCTCTCTCTCTCATGGTGAGGAGGGTCGCAGCTAGGCAAAAATGGAGCTCGTCAGGATCAAGGATGACGGACAAACAGCGGTAGAGGAGTAGGTGGCTCAGCAAGCTTTTGAGGCAAGTGGGACATGTATTGGATCTAGAGTCTTGGCATCCTGGCCAGCAGAGGTTGATGTTGTATAAGGGTGTGGGACTTGTGGCGGATCAACTATTGGTAGCCAGGGGTGTTGATAGAGTAAACTACATGAGGCATGTTGTGGCGACATTTGAGAAGTTGTACATGAAGTAAGTGGTGGGTTGTGTTCATGATCGAGTTTGGGGTGGGGAGGGGGGGGGAGCATTCGCTGTCAAGCACCATAGCCAATTAATGGCACTCTCTCCCTCTTTCAAACAGAAATAGACATATGGCACTGCTCAGTTGGACTAAATGGAATTGGCCCTCTCTCTCTCTCATACACACACACAGAGCTACAGTCAATAACAAAGTCGTCACTCACTCTCTCTCTCTCTCTCTCATGAAGACCTACGACACACACGGCGGTGTCGTAGAAAATGAAACCTATTTTCTCTTTGTCTCTCTCTCTCTCAGACTTGCGATATGCCACATCTCTCTCTCTCTCTCTCTCTCTCTCTCTCTCTCTCACACACACACACACACACACACACACACACACACACACACACACACACACACACATGCATGTTCAAGGCAGACCAACTTATCGACGTGTTGTATAGCTCACTGTTCGTTATTTTTCCAAGCTGCAAAGTAGAGCCATCCTTTACAAAAAGAAAAGTAATCACCCTTCAAAATTGAAGGCGGGACTAAAACTCTATGGCCTTGCTAAAGAGTTTAAATAATACAAATATATATATAGTACTAAATATTGTGACTTTTTGACAGAACTCAAAAGTCAAAACTAAGTCTTTTCATTTTCTACCATCAGTATACTATTTACCCTTCACTTTTATATTTCAAACCAAATGATTTCTTTTATGACTTACCTTTCACTTTTACATTTCAAACTAAATGTTTCTTAAGTTCTTGAAATGAAGTACAGAGTGCCCTCTCCTTCCTTGAAAATTTTAAGCTCAATTATATATAGTATAGAAGTTTTATTATTACATTGACTTCTCTTAGCTTTCATCTCTTCACACATTGGTAACTTATCTAATCTCTATAATCAAGCTTGGTAGCATTGCTAAATCAAGGTAAACCACAAGGAGGAATCTCTCTCTCTCTCTCTCTCTCTCTCTCTCTCTCTTTCTGTCTACACACACACACACCCCCCAATCGAATTAGAGTACTAAGTTTGTTGAACAAGGGCTAACACCTCATGAAAAATAATGTCTATGAGAAGCTTCTAATCTTGATATCAAAGAACGCTTTGCAACATCTATTAAGAGGTTGTATCATGCATCACTTTTATAAATGCGATAGACTATACGTTTAGGAAGAGAGTATTGATAGTGTTTCACTTGGAGGAGAAGACAGCCCTACGAGAATAGAGGCATTGTTTCCTTGATCGTAGCAACGCGCGGGTCACATACTAATATTATATCAAAACACAATAAAAATTCAATGTGATTGTAAACACATATTTAAACTTACTATCCCATATCTCCCCTTACCTTAGTAAGCCTTAGTGCCTTCTCACCTTGTTTTTTTTTTGAGTAAAAACCAGCATACCTTCAATCGTTTGATGCAAAAATTATGAGATTTACAAAATGTTCTTTTTCTAAGTGTTTTGGGAAAATGTTTTTGGTATAACTATGCACATGCTCTCAAAGAGTTCCATTTTCATGTCCATTTTTTGTACACACTTTTCCATAAGAAGACATTTCTATTTCTATAACGACATGCGTAGCTTGATAACATGTGGGCACTCTTTGATTTCTATTATTTGGAAGGGAAACATGTTGGACCACTTGGGCTCTTAATCAACAAAAAAGAAAAAGTGATTAAGTCCCGATCCCGATAGCCTACATAAGAGGATGAGAAAGTGGGTGTGTGCATATGTGACCCACTAGTGAATGCCTTTGTTGTAACAAGGTGTTGGCACCAAAACTAGGAAAGCCTAAAGGAAAAGTAAGTCACATGAGTGGACCATTTATGAGCTTTCGGGCGTGAACCAAAAAGTTGACATTTTGAAGGAAAGTAAGGTTCGTATCACACATGGTCCGCGGCCATGTGTGAGGTGGCATTCTTTGGGCGGAGACCTTTTTCTAGCAAAAAACATTGTCCACTAGAGTTGGTCACACCACACGGATGCCAGCCAGTTTTTTTGATACAAAAAGGCACACGACTACAATTTTTGCAGCCAATTAGCGTGCGAAGACATTCCCTGTGCGGGGATTGCCTAGCTTGGGGGGGTGGCGCCCACATTTTAGATGATCCTAGCCATGACTCGGTAGCCAGCTCAGGAAACAAGGCTTCATCCGGGCGCTTTGTTTGACAATGAATGAGAGCAACAATTCCTCTTATTGGGCCACATCAGAGGAGGTGGTTGTCCTCCGCCCACGTCGGACATAGGCCTAAGTCATGTGAGGGATGTTTTAGGATGCTAAAAATAGGAAGACAAATGTCAAACATCTCTATGAGCGGCCTATATGTTTCGCTAATTGATCTCTGATAAGGAACATAAAAAAAGATTTGCCACCATTAACTTGCCACATGGAGGTAATTGACAAGCTTTATGCAACAACCCCCAATTGAATTAGGATGAGATGGGATGAAAGTTTAGTATCCTAGAGTCTTGAAAGGCTCTAGCAACACTTTATTCAAAGAGAACAAGTGATAAAATCACAAGGCCTATCAGGCATGATAAAAATTTCTTTTTGATATGCAATCATTTCAAGCCCCCTTTCATATGCTTTGTGTAATGCAATTAATTTATATAATTTTCCATATATAACGTTAACTTAAAGATATAAATACAAAAAAATGACATGCAATTTTGAAATTGTTTTGATAGGCAAAATAGCCCCTGACAAAAAAAATAGGCATCAATCTTAGGCTTTGATATGAGGCTAGATCCCACTTTAAAATCACTACATCTCTAAGCTTTAAAAAAAAAACATAAGCACATAGAATTGAATTTAAAAAGCACCTTTAAACTCTACACACTAAGCTTTAATCCCTATGCTCTACACCCCACTTTAAAAATTCTACATTTTTAAGCTCTAGAGCCTTCTTACAAATTTAAAATTGTAGATCCCTAAGTTGTAAATACCACTTTAAAAGCTTTAAAGTTCTCTTAAAACTCTAGCGTCTCAAGGTGACTCTTCCCCAAGTTGTGGATCCATGTAACATTTTCACTTTCTTTAATTCCAAGTTTTACCTTCTAATAAAAAAAAAACTCTAGGTTCTCATTAGATCACTGGAGACCTTACTTTAAAAGTTCTACATCTTTAAGTTCTAAACTTAGCTTTAAAATATCTAAAAATAAAAATAAAAAATCTTTAAAGGTTAAAACCCTAAATGGTAAATTCCTTCCATAAAGTTTTAAGTAACAAAAATGATAACTTTAGTCTATTGCCTCAAGTTTCAAGGGGTGAACCAAATTATCAAAATGAAAAGGTCTCAAATTTCAAAATGAAAAGGTGACTCTTGGGATTTGTGGAGCCTTTAAGGTTTCATCATTTAACATGTAAGGCTGTCAAAGTTTCATGCTTCCAAAGGCATTGGGCAACCCAGAATTTTTTTTTTGATATATGAAAGTTTATTTCATATTTCAAAACTCAAGACATGTCCGTCATTAGATTTATACAATTCACTTCAATGAGTGTTCACTATCTTATTTCAACCAATCAATATTTTTGACCTATCAAAAAATGCTTAAAAATACAACTCAACCTTTTTCCTATTTTAGTCAGCAAAAAGAGAAGGAAACGCTATAGCCTTACCCTTTGGGCAGGCCAAAAAGAAGAAAGGGAGAGTCAAAACAACCAAACAAAACAAATTTAAAGGCAGGGATGATCATAATAATTTGAAGAGGTCTAACAAGGTGAAAGTTCACTGCTGCCTACATAAGGTTAAGACTATGAGAATAAATTAATAATAAGAACTTCTTTGTGAGAGGAAACAAGGAAGTGACACTAACTTTTAAAAAAATTTGTTATCATAATTAAACATTATGTTTTTTTAAAAGTATAGCAATAAACTATTAAGATTATAATATATTTTAAAAATATTTAAAAAAATGTTTGAAAAACCACTTGGAATCATTGCAGCAAATTGAAGAATAAAATTGCAGCAAAATGGAACCATTGCAACAAAGTGGAAGAGGACAAGAAAGATTGTGTTTGATCCAGTATTCAATGGCCCTCTTTAAAGAGGGAGGTACACAAATATCAACACCTCTCACAAAGACCTAGAAAAATTATCAAGAAAGAAAGTTTTTGGCCATGTGGCACTAATCGGTAAGCTTTATCTCCCAATGGTCCACAATTGCACCAAAAAATCAACCCTTCACTAAGGACTCTTTACGTAGTCTAATAAGCTCTAGGGTAGAGGAGCCAGTTTAGAGGCGCTGAAATCTTGGCGTCTCTAGCTCCAGCTATACAGAGCCAATCTAGGCGGGGGAGGGCGCGTCTGATGCGCCGTGACCTTGCGCATCTACAGCAAAAGACGACAGCACGATCGCTACTCCACAGCTCAAATGCGATCGGGATTTGAAAATCCTTTGTAGCAAAAAGGGGGGCGAAATAGAAGACGGTTTTGAGGGGTAATTAGAGGCACCAACGCCAACAAGGATTGAACCGTCACCAACACGAATAAGATTCACCCACGTTTGCTCTAAACCGTCCCACCTTGGACTGCTTGTGCACCTAAACTGGAGCCTGCTATTGTTAAACAAAAGGGGGGGGGGGGATTGGTCCTTAAAAAGGCACTCGGTTTTTTACTGGCTCCTCTACCCTACCCTTGCAAAGAAAAATTTTGGACTCTATAAGTAAAGGGTTGGATTTTGGATGCATCTAGGATAAAACACCCAGTAAAAAACTGGGTCCGTGTAGAGGGACTCGACGACCCTGGATTTTTGTACAAAAATGCTCCAGTTGAGGGACAACAAAACATCATTAATTTCGTGGCTAGAGTATGCAAAAATAAATCTTCACTCTCAGATCTCAAGTTCCATCCTCGTTGGCGCTCTGGCTTTTTACCCTCCTTGGAGGTGTCTCCTTATTCGCCCCCCATTTTGTTACGCAACAAAACTTTCGCCGTGTCGTCCGTTGCCTCTGTATCGTAGATTAAACTGCGACTTTTACAGGTGGTAGATGTTGCTCTCAGCTATGCGGTGCGCCTCTCCGAGCTTAAAACAACACACTATGGCAATCGAAATCTGTTAGCTCGCTTAGGTGGTCTTTTATTGGGTGTTTTACCTTATAGACCATTGGATAAAGTTTGCGGCTTAGTGCCATGTGGCAAGCTAATGATAATAATCTTTTTTTAAAAAAGGCCCTTGTAAGAGGGTGTTGACATTTGTGTACCTCGCTTCTTAAAGACGAGCATTGAGTATTGTGTCAAACATAATCTTTTTCATCCTTTTTCACTATAGAGCTTTAGTATTAGTGCCACATGGCAAGCTAATGATAATACACTTTTAAGTTTTGGTTATTATTTCTTTTAGGCCCTTTTGATAGGGTGGATATTTTTGTAACTCTCTTTTTGGCTTTAGAACAGAAGCTTTAAAGGAGAGTTTAGTTATGTATACTTTCAATGTTTTAGGTGATGATTGAGACTTACCTTAAATGCTATTTTGGTTTTCAAATATTAAATGGATATTTTTATTTCACCTTTCATTTCACGTCCTCACATGGGTTGACTTCTCCTACATGGGTTGACTTCTTATAACTTCTATTCTTTAAAAATACTAAAGTGAAGCTTAGTAGGCTATAGTGAGTTTTCACTTTGTTTTTCCGTTTCTTACGATGTTAACTATTGTTTTTTCAATCTTTTTTTTATGCTTTAAGAATATATTATAATCCAAATAGTTCATCGTTACTTTTTTTTTTTGCCAAAAACATAATATTTTATTGTGATGCCACATGTTTTAAAACACTAGTGTCACTTTTTAATTTTCTCTCTCACAAAGAAGCCTCTTATTATCCCAAAAAGTTGGTCTAACGATAAGGCTTTGGCCTTTCAACCTAAGGGTTGTGGGTTCAAAGCCCTTGTTGGATCGCACTCTAAAGGGACACCTTGTATTCACCTGGTGGTCACGTTGCTAGGGCTCTTGCCCTTGGACACTCGAGTGCATTCTCCTCCTGGGGTGGGTCACCCAAGGAGGAGGTTCCTAGCTGGTTGCTACGAGTTCTCTCTGTTGTTTCCAACATGTGGTGCATCAATTAGGTGTCCATGGTGATGTCTACGCGTGGCTCTTGCCCGATGGTACTCGATCCTTGTCCGACCATGTAATATGGCTAATATTTGGAAGGGATAAGCACCTCCCCCTGTGGACCCTATGGTGTGTCAAAAAAAAAAAGCCTCTTATTATCAAATTCTTCTCAAAAATAGCCATAATGTAGGGTATAATGAATTTTCACTTTGTTTTCAAAATGTACTTTTGGATTTTTAAATACAATTTTATGCAATTTTGCTTAAGGATATAAAATTTTGTCCTCTCCTTGGTGGCAATCCCAAGCTAATCCTAGTCTTCTATGATTTCAGGGTGTCTCTCTTTATCACCCAATGTAAAAGTCTATGTGAAACTTGTGTCTTTTTTGGCTATTGATGCCATGGTTGAATAAGGGCATGGCTTTCAATGTAGCTTTTTTTGGTTTCATAATATGTACTAGTATGTGACCCGCGCATTGACGTGGCTACATGTGCATCAATTGAAGCAACCATTGTTCTCCTTCCCTTCACAGGGAGGGTAAATGTGGACAAATGCCTATGATTCTCATTTGAGCTTTTATAGCTCTTTAATACACTTGTGCATCGACCACCACTATAACGACTTTCTAGATGACAATGTATGACAACACACAAGGTCTAAGTGCCTTCCACATTCACATCAACCAAGCACAAATCTATCTTTTGGATCAACAATATGTCTACCTTTTCGAGTGTAAGATCGAACAACTAATGAAGTGTAGTTACTGTCCACATTCTTGTGGATTGACATAATATGACGACTTGTTGCCAACATTGTTTGGATTGGATAAGGTTTGACTAAACTTAATAGCGGAGAGTAGAGATTAGTTGGTCTCAAGATTAACAAATCTCAAACCACATCAATAGGAAGAAAAATGTCTCTCTCTCTCTCTCTCTCTCTCTCTCTCACACACACACACACACACACACACACACACACACACACACACACACACACACACACACAGAGGCTGCATGTCTAGTTTGTAGTATTAAAGTGAATCATGTGAGAGGCTAAGAGCCTGGTCGTGTACCACCGAGCCTACTTTTTGCTCAGTCACACGAGCCGACTCTTCTCTCTCTACCTATCTAATCGTGGTAGTTAAGAGCCTCGAAATGGACATAGCCTTTCACATGGTTGACTTTTGAGGCCCTCTCGATTAGTAGGAACTTGCTCAAGATCTATCTCATCACCGAGTCAAATCAAGCATTAATCTTTCAAGCCACCGGTTTTCTTGACTTGCAAACAAAGCTGGAAGGCTATTTAGCTGTTCCAAAGTGACTAGGCTCTAAATGTAAGCAAAATGACATGGAGATAGTCCTACAATGGAGGCACATGCATGGAGGCAGCCTTCCAATAAGAGACCGGAGTCATCATTTCTAGGGGGAGGCAAAGGGCTCACATTAGGTATGCAACACCAAGGAGGATCCAAATGAGCAAAGGATTGTTAACTCCAAGACCAAGGCCAATACCCTCCACTGGCAATGATCATCCTCCAATGCAATCACATCAGTGTTTTGAAAAAAATATTTTTCAAACGTACAAAATTGCTTTCCTTTAATTTTCCAAGAGGAAATGTAGAAAATAGGTTTATGTTGTAGGTTTTTACTTTATTTTTCTCTATTTTGGGGTGGAAATTTTCCTTTTTCCCTTGTCCTTAGCCGCTATTTTTGAAATTGAAAACGACATGATATTAAGCTGAGACACATTTTTCCCAAACACTGAATCAAAGACCCGCCTTGCATGTCCGTTGCCGTGAGCACTCTTGTAGTAGGCAATGCCACCTGTCCCCTTGCAGAACCCCTTTTTTCTTGCCTATGTCAGAAGTTCGAGATATGAAACCTTGGGAAAACTAAAAAGCTTGGATGGTCACGTTGGAGCTCTCAACATTGTAGCATCTGCTGACTGGCCTAAAAAAGACGAAGAAAGTGTGGAGACGGATGTGGGACTCTCTCTCTCTCTCTCTCTCTCTCTCTCTCTCTCTCTCTCTCTCTCGGTGTGGAGGGTCACAACTAGGCAAAAGTGGAGCTCATTGGGATCAAGGCGGACATGCAGTGGTAAAGGAGATGGTGGCCCAGCAACAAGCGCTTGTGGCGAGTGGGACATGTATTCGATCCAGACTCTTGTCATCCTGGCCAACAGATGATTCATGTTGTATAGGGGTATGGGGCTCGTGGCAGATTAGCTGTTGGCAACCAAGGGTGTTGATAGAGCAGATTGCATCAACATTTGAGAAGTTGCACATTAAGTAAGTGGTGGGTTGCGTCCATGATCGAGTTTGGGGGAGGGAGAAGGGGGGGGGGGGCAGCGTTCTTTGTCAAGCACCAAGGCCAATCAATGGCACTTTCTCTCTCTCTCTCTCTCTCTCTCTCTCTCTTTCGAATAGAAATAGACATACACACACTCCTCATCAAAACTGAATGGGATTGGCCCTCTCTCTCTCTCTCTCTCTCTCTCTCTCTCTCTCACACACACACACACACACACACACACACACACACAGAACTGCACTAAATAACAAAGACGTCTCTCTCTCTCTAAGACTTGCAACACACACGATGATGCCGTAGAAGATGAAACACGATCTCTCTCTCTCTCAAACCTGCGATGTGCCACTCTCTCTCTCTTTTACACACACACACACACACACACACACACATTCGAGACGTACAAAATTATCCAAACATAGCATAGCTCGTTGCTCGTTATTTTTTCAAGCTATAAAGTAGACCCACCCTTTACAAAACAAAAGTAATCACCCTTCAAAATTGAAGACTTGAGTGAAACTCCATGGCCTTGCTAAAGAGTTTAAAGAATATAAATATATATATACTACTAAGTATTGTGACTTTTTGATAGAACTAAGAAGTCAACTAAGTCTTTTTAATTTTTACTATCACACTTCTCAAAACTAAGTCTTTTTATTTTGTATTATTTTCTACTGTCGGAGGACTTGCTGCTTACCCTTCACTTTTACATTTCAAACCAAAATGACTTTTGACTTGCCCTTCACTCAAACCACATGTTTCTTAAAATTCTTGAAACTAAGGAGAGAGTGACATATGATGCTCTCTCCTTTTTAAAAAATTTTAAGCTCAATTATATATAGTATAGATATACACTCACTATTGTGAGTTTGGAGAAAAAAAAAGAATTTCATATCTTTGTGGCTAAATGATTGAAGATTTGAAGGGCCTGAAAGGGATACATGCCAAGTCAAGAAAGTGAAACACCAAAAAACATGGCCAATAATTCGTAAAGCGACTTTTACCTTCTTGTGGGTGTCATATTTCACTGCACAAACCTTCCCTAGAAGTGCTCTACTTATCAACAAATGAAAAGTAGACAAGTCCTTTTAAGAAAGCATATGATTCATATCGACAACAATGCACATCATCAAAAGAGCTGAGCATGCATGATGCCCTACAAAGCTTTAAGGCTATTACCAATAGAATTGGGAGGATTAAAAGAGAGAACCTCACTCTGCAAGTCAATTTCTTCATGTCTGGAATCATTTGATATCACGAGAGAAACCCATATCCAATGACTTTGTTTTATCTTTAGCGACATGCGTGGAAAGGCAGAACCTCAATATCTCCTAATGCCTTTGGAACCAATCCTAAACGGAGATTATTGGCTACTTGTAAGAATGTCAATGGCTATATAAACACTTAGCTAGTTGTGTCTAAGAGTGTCATTGACTATAAGAAAGCATGTTTTTGCCTCCTAGGCTCTGTCATAGTATCCCTCATGTGGCATGCTACATATTCAAAATCTTTGAATGCTCATGCAAGAATACTTGGACATAATTTTAGGCTTTTCTACTTCCATTGTAGTATTTCAGTTCAATGCATCAACTCACAACATGTAGTCACTACTACCTTAGAATGAGCAACTAAGGTAGTGAGTGACCTCTCATTCTTCACGTATATACAATAAGAAAATTTACAAGCTAGATAATGACAAAGTATGGTATGGTAAACCTTTGTGATACATCTGCTTTGTGGCATCAAATAATGAGGGAGGCCTCATTGGAGTCCAAAGTTGTAAGTGATCCACATGGAGGCATTCCTATCAACAATATTAACAATGAAAATGGTAAGCTAGACTCATTGCTTCAATTTGTGGATGCAGGTGGTGGTGGATTGTTCAGCGAGGTGGTGTGGACCTTGCCATTTCATGGAGCCTTGTTTCAGTGATCTAGCTTCCAAATATCATCATGTTCTCTTTCTACGCATTGACGTTGATAAAATGAAGGTATCTTGACATGTCAACACAAGTATTTCATTGTGAAAGACACATGCATAGTGCAAAGAAATCAGCTGATTAATCAAGGAAACTTTAGACAGCATGCTTATGTTTTTGAATCCTATTGCTGCAAATCTGTTCTAGGGTAACAAGCACAGATTGAATGGCTAGCAATAATATAAGCTAGATTAGGCTCATGTTACTTATTAGTGAAGCTTTCAACACAAAGATAATATACGAAAGCTCTGAATTGTTTGCTCAATGTAGCCTATAATTTCAAAGGATTCTAGACCTTTTATGATGGTTGATTGGTCACTGGAATCCCCCTAAGATACAAAGTTTGATACTCATAGTGGGCCCATGAAATCTAGTGCAGTTTTAGATCCTTGACTTGGCACACTTTAATAAGTAGATTATGTTAAAAAAATTTGACTTTTTGAAGATTCTTTGTAAAAAAACATGTTTATTTAGACTAATCTCTCTCTCTCTCTCTCTCTCTCTCTCTCTCTCTCTCTCTCTCTTTGCATGGTGAAGAGTGTCCTTGTTGTAACTGGTGGATGATGACGCTCGTGAGTGCCATCCTGGTCACTTGGCCACATTTGACCCTATGACCAAGGTCACGGCGGAACCAACCAAGCTAGCTCCGTTGGACTCAAGGTTCATATTTTATTGAAATCACAATTTGAGAAGCTTTACAAGCCCAAATGACTAATATACTTTGGCCATGCCGCCCAAGGCTTCTATATGAGAACTAGCATTTGTAAGCACTACTCTCAAATCTTAGACACGTTTCAAGAGGACATGTAGACAATATTATTCCTCTACTGGTAAGGGAGTTTCTTGGCTTGCAAAATGCATTGGGTTGGACTCTTAATGCAGCCTCAATCATAAAACATCATGCTTATGCCCTCCAACATCTATACTCTCTTTAGGTCCCTTCACAAATCCCAGAACACATCTTCAAAAATTACCCATGGGTGTCAATGGTGCATTAAATTGTTCTCGCAAGTAATAGCCCAAATACCGTGGTGGCATGACAATCTTATTTGACGTTATTGCCCATTGATAGTGTTCTTGCCATTGAATTTGGTCAATGCATGAACCTCAAAAGACGACTAGAGTAAAGGACGGGTCAATTATGAGACATGCTCCAATATAGAATATATCCAACCCCAATTTAGAGACAAAAATTAGGAGTATGCTTAGAATCTTGCTTATGGTTTTGCAGTTTGCTAAAACGTGTACAATTATTGTGCCTTTTCTGTGTCTAATGCCTTTTCTAATGCTTATGGTTTTGCAGTTTGCTAAAACGTGTACAATTATTGTGCCTTTTCTGTGTCTAAAGTCTAATGCCTCTAAAAGACTCAAAAAGTGTTTTTTCTCAAATATAGCATCAAGGTAAATTTCATGAGGAATTTGATGTTTTTTAGCAAAATCCTCTCCAAAATTATTGTTTCTCATTTAAGGGTTTCTAACATGGTTCCTCTGCCCTTATCAATCGTAGAAAAATGCATAGTAAAAAAGATTCCTTGACCCGAGTTCATGTAATGACCGATCAATTCTTTGTGTGTGTGTGTGTGTGTGTGTGAGAGAGAGAGAGAGAGAGAGAGATTTCCCTTGTACTTTTCTTCTATTTCTGTTCAAAACACGAAATTGTTTTCAATATTTACATGGAAATATCTTCCAAATATTTAATATTTATGTTCAAAACACGAAATTATTTTCAAGTATTTACATGGAAATGGCTTCCAAATAAATAAGGTGAAAACTCACAATGGCCTAAATAAGAGGATGAGAAAGAGTCTGTGTGACCCACTACTCATGTTTCGTAATCATCAATGTTCCATGTGGCACTAGGTCATAGGCTTTATCCAATGGTTCGCAATTGCACCCAAGAGGTCAATGCAAGACAAAAGAAAATCTACATTTTCTCAAATTTTATGTTGTGAAAACATCTTTAAACTACAATTCACCAATCCAATTGAAGATACCAAAGCCCGGATTTTAGTGTTCGGGAAAATTCATTTTCAGAAGAACCTTAATACTTTTGGTGAATGTTTCAAAAGGAAATCTTTAAAAAATGTGCTAATTTTTTAACAGTTTTACACTATTTTCCTCGCCATCTAGGCAAGGTTTTTCCTTTTCCTCTTGCTCTCAAGTGGCATTTTCAAATTTCAAAGTGGCACAATTGTAAGCTGAGACACAATTTTCCCAAACATTGCTGGTTTTTTATGTAGGATCTTGTGTATGATATGGACATTCAAGGCTTTCCAACCTTTCTAATTATGAAAAACGGAAAAGAGGTTGACAGAATATTAGGTGCAAATAAGGAGGAGCTTCAAAGAAAGGTTTTTCTTTGTGCATATTAGCCATCAAAATCATAAGATTTTAGATATCAAAGGTGTCTATGTCCAGAGAAAGTTGTACATTTGGCTCCTCTAAGGAGAAAATTTAGCAATTGTCAATCTTTTTTTTTTTCCCAAACAATATTGAGTGGAAAATTGTATTATTTAAAAAAAGATTTTTTTGTCAATCTTAATGAGGCTTTATGAATTGCATTATTATGTTTATGTTATTATTACCAAACTCACAATTGTGAGTGGAAGTATTAAATTGTCCAAAAGAAATGCAGAGAGCAACCTCAAGCTTCTCAACGTTTAAGTTAATATACAGACGTGGAGTCCTCCAAGAGGCTATATTAAGGCTACTCGCAATATTATCATTGTAATTTAGCATTTTGCTTTCTTGCAATCAATAATTTGTTTTGCTCAACGACTATTTTGTTGATAAAGTTATTTTGGTATCGATGATGGCTACCCACAATGGCATTGTTATCCACTATGATAATCCGTGACATTGTTGTCCTGTAAATGCATAGTGTGTTACCATTGTACTCTACAAACATGAGTCTTACCATACACCGAGCAACTTTATCGAGAAAATGGTAAAACCGATCGAGATCCATCAATAAGTCTGAATGCTCAAAGCAATTGAACACTTGTTTTAGATAAGATATCCTCCCCTGTATCCATGTTGAGGGTGTGGAGCCACGATTGTAACACATTATATGCCTTACAAATGCATGATAGGTGCATTATGTTAATTGGATGACTTTTGTTCAAACCTTGCCATATGAGTTGACAATAGGCACACCACTGACCACCACTCACTCTTCTTGATTTTTTGTGGAGCCGTGATGATTAAAATAGTGGTAAACATCACACACATTCCCTGTGACTCTCCTCCAAGGCTCAACTACCTAACGTGACCATCCTACATCTATACAAAGACTCAAAAGGCACTCTATACCACATGAAGACTATTGGAAACTTGTTTAGGTCTATCTACCACTCATGTTAACTACAACACCTTTTTGAAAAAATAACCTTTAAGATATTATCACTAGCTTAAAACTCAAAACCAAAAATTGTACACTTTTTGTGGGCACTAATTGCCCTACTTGGTGTCTTCAAATTCTTTTAAACTTCCCATAGGGAGGAATAAAAATGCACTTAGCCATCTTTTGTCTTGGCCTGCCAAACATCCTTCATGCCGACCTCAAGATGTCGGTTGCAAGGAAGTGGCTGAGATTTGTGAAGCCCCCCATCTTCTCTTTTGTATGTATGTTTTGGATATGTGCCTTGTTGCCTACTAGTCTCTCTCTCTTTCTCTATGTGTGTGTGTGTGTGTGTGATTTGTGAAGCCCCCCATCTTCTCTTTTGTGTGTATGTTTTGGATCAGTACCTCGTTGCCTACAACCACTCCCTGCAGTTCGCACCTAAGCGTGACCTTCACAAAGCATCTAACTTGTCAAGTTACCCTGGTGCCCAAAGGGAACGTGTGATGCGTGGCATACTTCTCGAACTTGGCAAGTTATTGGTAAGAAGCTCCATGTAACTCATCGAGTGACATGGTCATGCCACAAAGTCAACAGGTTATTTCCACGTACATGCACACACGGCATTGCCACGTAGCTTGCCAAGTAACGTGGCAATGCCAACATAGGCAAGCCAGGTAACTCGGTGAGTTACGTGGCAAAGCCTACTACATTGTCACATAGGCATGCGACATAACTCGACGAGTTATGCGGATGCCTTCCTAGAAGAACTCTCGACAAAGACGTGGCATACACGTCAAATGTCCATGTAAATTGTCGAGTTACGTGATCGTTGCCTAACTTGGTGACTTACGTGGACATGTCTCTGACCGTTTACATGCCACGCAACTGGCCGAGTAACGTGGCACTCGATGAGACTTACAAAGATGATTGAACATGGACCCACATACGCGGATGGACTTTTTTGATGAGAATCTTAATGATTGTTTAACTCAGAGAATCTCTGGATCTAATCTTTGTCACTCCTTGTCTCTATGAGACTCTGTTTCCCCGTCTTTCTCTCTCTCTCTCTCTCTCTCTCTCTCTCTCTTTCTCTCTCCTCATACAATGTGTATAAGAGTCCCTCCACCACATGATAAATGTCATATCATTTTTTGTAAAATTATATACAAATTCATATCCCCTTGGCGCCCCCCTTTGGATCTCCCTGGTGACAAAAATAGAGAGAGAGAGAGAGAGAGAGAGAGAGAGAGAGAGAGAGAGAGAGAGAGATAAAGAAAGAGGGTTTTCTTTTTAAATTTTAGTTGATGAAAATCTAGTTGTCCATATAGACGATGAGCTAGTTGTCTAAGTATACACCAATCTGGTTGACCACATATGTGACAATAAAGATGATGATATAGAAAATAATTTAACCATACAAAGAATCATTTAAAAGGGCTTATAGAATTCGTATAAGCAACCATATAGAAAATCATACCATCAACCATATAGATGACCATATGTATCCCTATATAGAAGATCGTAGAACTAGCCATATAGACTACCATATACATGTGCTCTATGAAAAAAGGATAGCACTATATTTATATGACCGTATGGATGCCAATGTAGAAAACTATATGAATTCCCATGTAGATAGTCATAGGGACAACTATATAGAGTCCAATATAGATTTCCATAAAGCCACTATATAAAGAAGATCATATCCTAATCCATCATAGAAAGATAACAATGAAGATGACCTTATTTATGACATTAGCCGATCATATTGATAATCCATGTAGACAACCAATCTCTACAAAGTTAACCATGTATATGTCCATGCAAACAATTGTATAGATGACCATAGAGACAACATTGTAGATGCAGTTATAGAGGACCATGTAAACACCCATATAGAAACTATATAGACAAGCATGTCCTAATCCATTATAAAAGGATACCAATGTAGATGAACATATAAAGGTGCACATATATGGCAATTGGCTTCTAATCATATAGATGAAAATATAGAAAACCATATAAAGACCCATGTACATGGCCATATATCCAACAATACCAGATGATCATATCATAATCCATGATAGAAGGGCTAAAATGAACTGTATGAGCCATATGACCCATATGAGCACATAGTATGGCCCTTGACCGCCCAAACCATATCCGATGGCTATGTGAATTTTTAAGAGTGGGTAAATGGTTCTCAAACCCACTCATGCAAAGTCTCATGGTCATCCGATATGGTTTGGTTGGTCTTGACCCATACAATGTGCTGAATGGATTATATGAGCCACATGTCCCATTTTAGCACATAGTACGTGCTTTGACTTCCCATACCATATTGGATGGTTGTGAAACTTTGTAGGGGTGGATAAGTGGTGCTCACACCCATCTATCAAAAGTCTCATGTCCATCTAATATGGTTTGGATAGTCCCACACCATACTATGCGTTAAAATGGGTTGTATGACTCATACGACACATTTTAGCGTATATAATGGGCCTTGACAACCCATACCATATTAGATGGCTATGAAACTTTGTAAAGGTGGTGAAATAATACTCACCCATATCCATAAAAGTCTTGTGGCCATCCAATATGTTTTGGGTGGTCGTGAACCATACTATGTGCTCAAATGGCCATACGGCCCATTTTAGCACATAGTATGGGTCTTGACCACCCATACTAGTTTGGATGGCTATGTAAATTTTTAGGGGTGGGTCTAGGTACCATTTTCCCACTTATTTAAAGTTACACAGCCATCGCTATGGTATGGAAAATCAAGGCCGATACAATGTGCTAAAATGGGTTGTAATGAGCCAAACATCCCATTTTAGCGCATAGTATGGATTGGGACCGCCCAAACCGTATCGGATGTCTATGAGACTTTGCAAGGGTGGAGATGAGTACCATTACCCTACTTATACAAAGTTGCACATCCATCCATACTATGCGCTAAAATGGGTTGTATGACTCATACGACTCATTTTAGCGCATATTATGGGTAAGGACTGCCCAAACCATATTAGATGGTTGTGAAAATTTGTATGGATGGTAATGAGCACTATTTTTCCACGCTAAAAAGTTCCACATTCATCAAATATGGTATGTGCGGTAAAGTCCCATATTATGCGCTAAAATGGGTTGTATGAGCCATATATCCCATTTTAGCATATAGTATGGGTCTTAACTGTCCATATCGTATCGGATGGTTGTGTAACATTGCAAGGGTGAATTTATGGTGCTCACCCACACCCGTAAAATGTCTTGTGGACATCCAATATGGTTTGGGTGGTTTTGAACCATCCTATGTGCTAAAATGGATTGTATGTCTCATACGGTTGATTTTAACACATATTATGGGGTTTGATCACCCATACCATATTAGATGGCTGTGAAACTTTACAAGGATGAAATAATAGTGCTCACTCCCAGGTGGATGGGATTGCCTCATCTGCGATGATGTGTCAAAATGGTGACATGTAATGATTACGTGGCAAAAAAGGAGGTGATGAGTTGGCAAGGTGGCGATGTAGCATGCTTGGTGGCTCATGAGGTGGCAACCCATGCAAGAAATATTTACACATGGTTTGTGAGGTGGTGGATGACATGGCACTTAAGGTGAAGTGGCATGCAAGGTGGAAATGGAGGTTGGTGGATGAGTTGGCAATTAGAGTGACATGACAAGCCAAGTTTTATGGTCAAAGTGCTGACTTTGGTAATGTGGAAGGTGAGATGGGGTGATGACATGGACCTTTGGTGATGTTGTGGCCTCCTTGTATGAGGTGGACTAGCCAACTAGGATTGGGAGAGTAGAACCAAGCCATGGTTGGTTGACAAGTGTCAAAATTTCTAGGTTTGGTATTTTGCCAAACCTAAGGAGGCACATCTCAAGTGAATTGTGCAAGTGAAAAAAATTTATACAATGAAAAAGTGTCTTTCCCTTACTCAAATTGACTCAAATTGTTTTCTATGAGGACCTTACACTAAGAGTTATGACATATATGAAAATCAAAATGAGTGGCAATGTACATTATTTATTAAATTTTTCAAAAAAACTATATCAAGGTTCTCTAAGCAGTCTTTGTTATATTCTAGGGTAGATCTTTAAAAAATAAACCAATGAAGTTTAATTTTTTTTTGCATGGTCACAGTCCTTGGGTCATAATCTATCAAATGACTGTTGGATCTTGCAAAAATAAGTTCTACATCACTAGATATCTGGTGTACAAAAATTAGGCTTTTGTAAGTAGAAATTCTAACAAAGAAAAATAAATAGTAATTATGCACAGATCCAAAAAATTATCAATAAATCAAGTTAAATTTCTTCCTAAGTAAACATTTCATGTGCAAGAGGGTAAGTAAAGAAGAAAAGCCCATAAAAAGTTATAAGTATTTCTTCATCAAGGTCACAATGTTGTGATAAGGTGTGACACGCTGAACCAGATTAGTCCTTGCACAATAAAATTGCCATTTAGATGTGAGAAAATGAAGATCAGAGATTTCCATTGTGTGTGCAACTACGTGCTTTGTGTGACTACCAAATCTTGCCTCTTCAAAGTAAGTGCAAGCAAGTCAATGTACATAGGAATGGCAAAAAGAGGTTGTTCCTTGGCTGTCTTGGTGGGAGCAACTGCTGAAATTGGGTACACCTTATCATGCATACATCCACCAGTGTGTGTGTGTGTGTGTGTGTGTGTGTGTGTGTGTGTGTGTGTGTGTGTGCACAAACAGATCCTCATTGAATGTGAACTCCAATGTCTAACATGAGAAATGAACTCTCTCTCTCTCTCTCTCTCTCTCTCTCTCTCTCTCTCTTCATATCACTAACACTAAAAAGGACACGCTCTACGTTTGACACTAACCTTTGAAAAGTTTTTTCTCTTGGCCATAGTCCAAGTAGGAATTAAGGGACATAAATGATGCCTACTAAGCTTGACTAGTGGCATTCCTTTACCCTCTTACATTGAAGTCTTGCAAAACTGAGTGGGCCCTCGTGTTGCCTCTGTTCTTATCTGACCCGACTATGTGGCGGAAGATTCTCCATGCCTATCTTGCTGCAAACCGACAACTGTTTTATCTTGGACTTTTGGTGTACGATTCTTCCAGCTGCGCTCCATTGTGCAGATAACAACAAGAATCACAAGTCACTGTTGATATTTAAGGTGAGACTGGGCTCACTTAGCTTTCATTCAAGCCTTTACAAGTTTTTTCTTTTTTGAGAGAGAGCATAGCTAAAGTCTGGGTAATTAGTCACTTTCACATACCTGGTGATGGCTCCCCCCAAAGCAACTTCTGCGAGTACTTCTGAGGTACCTATGGAATTCTTTTAGTCATGGTTTTCCTTTCCAAAAAGACATATTTAGTCTATGGAATGAAACAATCACTGGGTTTTTGGTTGGTTGCACTATTGTTGTTTGGAAAAGAGCTGTTAGTTTTCAAGCTTGATCATCTTGCTTTTGATATTTGAAACTTACAAAGGGCAATGGACAAGCCGTTTTTTTATTGGCCATATGAATTTGGTTCTTTGCTTGAAACCCTTACATGGGGTTTGATAGTATGACACATAATACTCTTAAGAATGGTTCAATATTAGGTTGATTGGATCTTGGGACTTAGCCTGAAATAGCCTCTTACATTGCTAATCTTGAAAAAAAACAAAAATTTAGCTTGGTATAAACATGTAATTGAAATGTTTTTAGTCATACTGCTGTTAGAAGCCTTTCTACACTTCTATTGATAAGAACTTCAATGGTTGGATCTATACTTTAATGAACATTGGAAGCTTTTCACAATTAATTAAAAAACCCTTTGATGAAGTCACTGTCCCTTGACGCTATCTATGGCTTTTCACTTCTTGTTTACACCCCTTATACTAGGGATATATGGATATGTTTAATAAAAATGATTTATGATGGCCTAGATGCTTGGTTTGGTTTGATGAATATTGTTATAAACAAGCTATCCTACAATTGTTTTTGATAGGGCCCTATGGCTCCTTGGTATTGGCTTAATGCTGATGGCATGCACAAGATGTTTTGAGATTCTTGTTGATTGGGGTCCTATGGAATCTAGTTCATTGGGTCTTTGGAACATGTAACAGGGGATAAAGGCATGATAACTTGGCTTCTATAGACTCTTGTCTCTCGAGGGGTTGACTACTAGTTGTTGTTTCTTCAATAAAAATGAATTGGGAAACTTCAATATTTTTTTTGCTACTGATCTGAATGCTCTATAAGGTCTACTTGATGGGTACCTGGCGCATAGAGACCTAATCTTCTGTAAACTCAACATATGGGGCAACTAGCTTAAATCTCCTCATAATCTATAGATAAAATAAACATTGGTCTTTCATTGATGAGTTACCCTCTTGAGTATGGAGTTTCTGGGACTATATTTTGGCTTTTTTTACTAGTTGAAAATTCTTGTCAAACTAATGATCTCACTTATGGTAGAGGAGCTCTGTTTACGATGAATTTAATGAGGATTTTTTTTGGTTATTGAATAAAGGACACATGCCTAACAGTCTCGCCTTTTTTTATTGAGGCTTTAATTGACCATTAATATTTCTCTGTGATGACAACTATTGACTAGATTCTGTTGAAAGTTTTGTAGCTCTACTGCTCTCACTCTACTCTATGGATTTCAACATGATAATCTTCTTTTCTCTTCTACTCTAATCAAGCCCTAGCTGGCTAGAAGATGGATTGTTCTTTAGGCCCTGAACCCTTCACTTGGAATGGGGGTCTTTTTTGGATATTGTTTTCTTAAGCTCCTGTTTTTTGACCAGCTACAATCCTCTAAATCTTATAAGTTCTTTTTTGTAGCCTAGTGTGCGCTCCTTGCCGCACTGTCGAAGCAAGGGACTTGCCAATACACCGTGTGCGAGCCACAGACGGCTCCAAGCACACAACAAGCCTAAACTAGCAAGCTCAAGAAAACAAAGGGTGTGTCACTCACCGCTCTACGCTCGCCTTCGTGGTGGATTCCTCGCCGCGATGAAGAAGAAGCTGCAGTCGTGCCGCGCTCAACCGCTTCGCCGCCGTCGTGCCTTCGTAATGCTCGATCGCACACACACTCTCCCTCTCTCTCTCTCTCTCTCACACACACACACACAAGGAGGTGAAGAAGAAGAAGATGGAGATGGAGCAAGAGCACTCTTCAATTGCACAAATGAGAGAATGAGTAAAAATTAGGTTTAGTTGGCTTTTATAGGAGCTCACCCCATTCACACTTGGGCGCCCATGCTTAACCAACTAATCCCTTGAATGTCCAAGTTAAAGTGCGCCTCTCATCGGCGATCACTCTACCTTTCCCTATTGGTCCGACAAGCCCGGTACCTGACTCTATCGAATACATAATACACGTCCATCGTAGGTGATGGGTGTCCGTGTGCCATGAGGGTTAACATGCCCCCCTTCCTGATGTAGATTCCGTCCTCGGAAGCTATTGAGTTGAAGCTGGTTCGTCGAGGTGGAAGAGCATTTGAGATGAATGTCCTTAGCCTTCTTCAGTCACTGCAAAATCAAACAACATTGGCACAGTAATGGCATTCTCTTAAAAAGCATATGCAGTTTTAGGTAGAAAAATTGATTGGTCAAAGAATTTCAAACAATTTGTTAGCAATGAACATTAAATTGCAATGTAATCAAATGCATAAACAGATGTAAAGGTAAAAAATTAAACAAGTCTGGGGTCACTAATTTGACGGTCGAAAAGCACTAGAGATCGAATATTAATACCATGGGTAAGCTTCTTAATTTTCAGTGGTCAATTAAGTTGTTTAATCGCGAGAGCCAAGTATTCATGTTCAAGGGCTGACTAGAGGCTATATCTAGAAAACCTTGTAGTTAAGCTACCATAAAAGGAATTTCTCATGAAATCATCGCCTGACTGATTACTTTTTCTTTGACCCCCCAAGGTCTTTTCACATTGATTCAATTATGATGTGTGTGCTTATTTTGTATGCCTTGGGTTTTTTGCTTTTCAAGGAAAAGCGCCCACGCTGGGAACCTCTAGGGCTCTAGTACCATAGGCAATACATGTGAGTGAAGTACCAAATCAAGCTGAGATTTCTCTTCCAGCTTAAAATTTTACATTGTGGCACTTTGATTTTTTGTTTGTTCATTTTCATCATTTTAATTTTGTAACTTTGGGGGGTCATATAACACTGTTACCCTCCCCAGGCTCATCACATTAGTAAACTCCCTTTATAATACTTACGCTAAAGGTCAATAGGGTTAAGCCCACTAGAAAGCCCTAGTACATTTCATACAATGCTGCCTAAATCGGATTAAGAACCTAAGTAACCATTGTTTATTAGGAAGGCATTCCCCATGGTATTAAGAGAAGATTTCTAACACCTAACTTGGTCAAACTAGCTTAGTCGGACTGCTTGATTTTTAAACCTAGACAAGTGATTATGACAAAACATTACATTGAATTAAATGTTGGATACTAAGCCAATGCGCTGAATAGTATGCTACCAATCACAATCAAAGCAGACAAACATGGATGCAAAAAAGATAAGGGCAATGCTAATGGACAAGAAACACCTGTTTGTGTTGATGGTCGCGCTTGATATGAAGTGTGAAAGAGAGAAAGGTTCCATGAAGGTCCAAATCCTATCAATAGCAACACGCTCCTGTACACACTATGAAACACAAACAATACCTCTAGGAGGCACATCAGTGGGAAAAGAGAACTTTTCTAATCACTCAACTCTAAAACAGAAACACTCCTATCGTACTAATCTTACCTACCCTCCATCACTCAAGTGATGAGGATCAAAGGTGTTTTATGGCATAGGTTTCCGTTTCACTGTACCAGATGTGACATGTGTAGGTCTGAGTCAATGTTTTGACTTTAATGTGCATACTCGTTTGCTAATTGCTCTTGCTCTTTATTTTTTGTTTTTTGTGAGTATAAAGCTTTATATGTACATTCCCTAAGATTGGAATTGAGAGGTCAGGGAAAAAGGTTGAGAGGGAAACAAATGAATGATGACTGTCAGCAAACACTCCCCCCTTCCTTGGGTGTTTGCTCCCCCCTTCCTTGGGTAGATCATACCGTTTGAAATGAGCTTGTCACCCTTTGAAACCAATTGTTCCAGTTGGTAATAGGTGAGGATTTTTGCCAGTAGTTTGCTATTACCCTAGGTGCCTCGTCAAGTTGCAAGGGTGGTAAGGTACTCTCCCAGGATCGAACTTGAAGTGGTTCATTAGGTGATTCTTGAACACTGGGAGGTGTGGATTCTTTTGTAGCTTCATAGAGGTCCACTACTATAGATGGAGGCTGTGTAGAAGCTTTTACCTCTATGGATGTATTACATGAGGAGCTAGAAGCTTCATGGGACTCCCCCCTTCTTGAGCTAAGTGGAACAAATCGTTCTTTCTTTGGTACCCAAACTAGCTCGGGAGCAGGTGTATAGCATTCTGTGATTTTTTTCTTTCCATGATCATTGATTCGTTTTGGAGCTACGGGATTGGGCTCACTTGGGTCAGGTGATAGGTAAGAGCACAATCTACGTTTTGGCACCCAGATTTGATCATTTCCTTGATAGTAGCCTTGGGCTTCCAATAGTCGTTTAGGGATCCATCGCAACATTTTCTTACTTTTCTTGGAGCGATTGGTACGTTTCTTACAAGGCTTCTGTTTTTTAGCACTAGCTATGGTCACTAAAGAAGCTTTAGGGACCCACTTGTATGTTTTCTTCGTTACCTTAGGATGAGTCTTGTCGGAAGCGATATGCATTGCTTGTAGCATATTTAAGGGTATACGCATTTCATCCCCCTCAGGTGTTACCCAGGTCGTCCCCCTATTTCCCCAAGTGTCTATGGTTGATGCTAGGTGGACCCAATCCACATTGTCTGATTCCGTCATACCCGGTAACACATCCATGTAAGGAGAATCTTGGCCAATGTCTGTATCCTTCTTACAAGTGTAACAATATTGTAGTGGGGCCGAGTGAACTGTGGTGTCAGAGCGATGATCAATAATGGTTTTACTCCCTAAGGGGTGTACCTTACCAGTCACCAAATCCACTCTAAGGACAGAGTCTTGGAATTGCAAATAGACATGATTTTTAGACCAATCGTGAACCATTTGTGCTTCCCTCATGAATGGTCGTCCTAAAATCATTTCATATGACATAAGGTGTTTAGAGAAATCCATTACAATGAACGTATGTCGTACCTTGTGTCCTAGAACTTTGATCTTAAGATCCTTGAGCATCCCCATAGGTTTGGCTATGGTACCATTTGCCATCTTTACCACAATGTTAGTAACACTGAGGCGGGGTTTTCCCATGGATTCCCAACAATATTTTGTAACGATGCTAACTCCCGCACCACCATCAAGAATTCCCTTTATAGTTAATCCCTTGGTAGTGATGGGTAGGGTCGCATTAGACTCGTCGCCTTCAAAATACTGCCCTAATTCGTTAATGGGTACCTCAATCACAGACTCGTGTCCATCTAAGTCAAGTGATTGCACATGATTTTCCTCATCAATCATAATCGAGTCAGGCCTATTTGGTTGCGCAAACTGCGGTAATCCCGTTCGTAGCTCTCCGTTAAGGAATGCTCGAAGTGCAAGGAATAACTCAGGATCTCCATACAGCTTTGCTATGATCGTGGTTCGGACCTCAGAAGACATGAAGTCCACTAGTTTGGCAACATTCATTGGCGTTTTGCAGGGTGTAGGTCCTTGACTAGGAACTAGTGAGGATGGAATCTCATATTCCTCAATGGGATCAGGTATTCCTTCGTTAAACATCCTTTCCAACAAGAAAGGTGTATGCTCACTTTCTGATGTCCTGTCCTCACTCCCTTCTTGGATGATACTAGATATGGCTAACGGTCTATGGTTCATGTGGGGTGGATGAACTTGCGTGGGAAACACTGTGTCATGAATTTTGACATGCATGGGTTCTGGTTCTAGTTTCCTTTGAGTCTCCTCCACTAAACCTCTTAGATGTTTCACCTGCTTAATCTCGTCTACAGGGTTTGGATACGTCCCAATCTTCTTTTTACGATTTTTTCCTTTTTGCCCCTGCGGTTTATCTTGGGGGTCTTGGATTGGATTTGGAAACACTTGTGGTGTTTTCAGAGGCTCTTTATGGTTTTCTCTTATTCGGTTTTCATTTGGTTCCATGTTACGGTTTTCCTTGTCGGTCTTTCCCTTTGTGGTATTGGTTCTAGTCTCCATTGTCTCGACTGAATCTGAATCATCCTCGAGGTCATTCATATACACGGGGTCATCTCCTGTTCCTATGTTTGTTTTGGAACTTGGCTTTGAATTTTCCGTATTCTGCGACTTCTTCCTTCGTGTCTTCTTTTTCTTTGCTTGGATAACTGACGCGGTATCTCTCTCTTCGAGGATATGTCCTGGCCCTTGAAGCATGGACCGTGTAATCGCATAAGCGGGTGCGACGGGTGGTATTGGCGATGTCACACTAGCAATTTTGACCAAATTCAGGGGTGTGATTTTAGGCGCATTTGGGTTATAGGGGCATTGGGCAATCAAGTGATCTATGCCACAACGATTACATGTGAGTATTGGCATTGCAGACGTGCTCCCTTGATTCACTTGCATCTGTGCAGCATTCTTTTGCAGCCTAATAGGGCACTCCGCTACTCGATGTGGTCCACCACACTCGTAGCATTGAAGAGGTGGCCTCCTAGCCTGGGTGTTGATATTTTGACCTCTGGATGCGAGAGCAGCAGCTTGATAAACCGGCTTGACTTGTCCCCAACAATCTTCCATGTAGTATATAGGACACTCTTCCAATGTATCAAGTCCGTAGGCAATACTAGTGTCTATTTCCTCCTCACAACCATCTGCATAAGCATTAGATGGCTCGCAACCCACTTGGTTCATAGGGGCGACTCTTGGATGTGGGGGCTGCGGTCCTAGCACAGGAGGTGGTAGCGGTGTAGCTTGTACAACATTTTGAGATCTAGGGACCATGTGTTGCGGTAGTTGCTCAACAGGTGGAGTAGGCATCAATACAGGAGCTCGAGGCGCATCCGTCCAGGCTACAGGTGGTCTATTTGCCATCATACGTTTGATCATTAAACAATCCTTAGCTTGGTGACCATACCTACCACATGCGTTGCAAGTTCCATTAAATTTTACTCTAAACGTAGGGCACTCACTAGTGCTATGTGGACCTAAGCAAATGGAACACCATTGTTGCTCCCTTCTTGGATACATGTGACTATTTTGAGGGGGTCGATTATCCTTAAGAGACTCTTGGATTGCCTTGGTGAGGTCTGTCAAGAATGTCTCAAATACCTTTGGCTCATTGGCAATGGGCTTTGCAGTCATGGGTTCATACTCAATGGCTTGTGAGCTAGTGGATCTCGTGTCAGTAGACACCCTCATGCCTGCTATCATCAAGTTGTCCTCTAATTGGATTGCATTGGCAGTGACATCTTCCCAGGTTGTGATACCTCTAATCACTAGTCCATTATAGATTCCTTCATTCCTCAACCCTCGAATGAATCGATCAAGCAGTTGGTTATTGTTGAAGCGCTCATTTACAGGGCAACGAGAGTTTAAGTGCTTTAGACGACTAATGAAGTCCCTTACTGACTCTCCTTCCTTACGTTCGGCCTTCTGTAGCTGAGATGCTACACCCCAAAGCACACCTTCTCGTATGTACTCCTTTAGAAACAACCTTCGAAGGGTAGGGTAGATTGTTTTCTCGTCCACCCTTAGGGTCCTATACCAATCTCCAGCCTTCCCACTTAATGTCAAGCTTAAGGCATTGCACTTATGTAGTTCGTTGCGTTCCCCTAAGGAATCACATACTTGTTCAAACACTTCAATGTGTTTCCTAGCATCTTCGTCCCCATTGAATTTTTGCGTGAGTTTGGCAATTTGTACTGCCTTACTTCTAGGCTCTCTATCAGATGCATGACGCATATTTTCCGCGATAGATCGACCTATGGTTTGAGCAAACGCTGCCAAGTCACCTATGTGAGGAGGCAGGGCCGGTGGAGGTACTCTTGGAATCATATGTGGGAGAGGAACGGGTACCGGTCTTGGCATATGTGTGGATGATGCAGGATATGGAACATAACCGGGCATAGGTCCACTCGGATAAGAGCTAGGGAGCGGCACTCGAGGAGCATAAGCAAGTGGTACAATTGGAGGTGTGGGGGCCATGTGTGCATAAGGGGCTAGAGGCACATACGATCGAGGCCCCATATTAGGTACTATGACACTAGGTAGTGGCACTGCGCTAACCGTAGATGTCATCGGTACATTCTCTGTCAGGCTTATCCCTGGAGTGAGCACTGTGTTTTCCTTGATAGAGGGTTGAGCCAAGTTAGGGAAGCTAAAGTTTTCGCTCGGAGGCTCAGATTGCATAGAGACCCCAGGTGAAATGACGTAAGATGGGTCCATGGGGCTCATTAGAGGAGTCTCCATTTGAGATAGAGTAGGCTGTTGAGCCTTGCTCGTATCCAGAAATCTCATGGGGCCAGTTGAGAGTATATTTACCCCTCGGTTTTGCCTTTCTGATTGAATAATGCCATGGATAACATTACAGATCATTTTCTGTTGATCTTCGATGCTCGTGGCACTAGAGGTGGATTGTACAATCTCTATCCATCCTACATGGTAGGCGTGGCCAGAGTGTAGATCCGTCAACACCTCAGTGTGGAGGTCGTATGTCCAATGATCATTAATGAACAATCCTTCTAGAGTCGACGTGTTAACGGTTTCTTGTGAGGTAGAAGCAATGTTGCTCCCCATGGTTTTACTTGTCACCAACGGTACTCTAGAGGGAACTTCTGAAGGAGGCAGCTCAACAGGGCCTTCTTGGTAAGAAGTTGGTAGGATATCCACATGGACACTCTTTGGGGGTGTGGGGTCCACGTGCGATGTGAAAGGAGATTCCACTTCCCCACCCCCTTCGTGTGCTTCATTTGCATCAGGTTCCGAGCGAGTAGCTCTACCTAATGTTTCCATGAAACGGCTAAACATACTAGTACTAGGCTGTGGAGCTTCGGGAGGTGCATGGCCTTCTCTCTCAGTGTTTTGGGTAGGGTATGCTTCCATGATTTCTGAGTCGGAGGAGGAATCACTAGCGGCTATTTTAGGGTCTTGGGTGGTGCTACCTTGTGTCCTCGCTGAGGGTCTAGAGCTTATCGTGGATGGGTAATGGGTGTCCGTATGAACAGAGGCACCCTCAATATGCTCGTGTTCCAGCACCCGCCCAGAGCGTAAGTGCATGTGCTTTTGATACCCTAAGGTGTCAAAAAGCTGCTCTAGGAGGCCTTGTGACTAGTTTTTAGCGTGTTTTTTGTTTGTTTTTTTGCTAGATTTTTTAGAGCGTGTCGTGGAATGGGCCGTGTGATAGCTCAAAACGAGCGTATCGGTCAGAGGGCCGTGCCGTGCTTTACAGCCCTCCGTTTGGTCACTCTATGCCCTCGGAATCCCTAAAACTGTCAATTTCCAGTAGGGAACTAGGCCCAAACTAGAAAGTCTAAGGGTGCAAGTGGGAAGAGAAAGGAGGAGAGTGGAGGACTTGTCCCACATGCTCTCATTCTCTCTTGAGGGAGTAGGGTATATATATAAGAGTGAGTCTAGTATATATCATAAGACTGAGGACTGAGGCCTGGGCCTGGGCTTGGGCTTGGGCAAATTATCCCGATCCCGATCTACCTTTTATACAAACCAACCCGTCCGTTTTAAGAGACACGTTTTTTATTTTCGAAAAAATTTCGCCGCCCGCTCGCTTGCGTTTTTAATTTCCGAATTTTTTTCCTTTTAAATTTTTTTTTTTCAAAAATTTTTTTTTTCTCAAAAAACTTTTTTTTTCAAAATTATTTTTTTTTTTTTTTTTTTTTTTTTGATGCAGAAAAACGCAGAAATTGAAAAAAATGCAGAAAAACGTAGAAATTGCAGAAAATGCAGCAAAAACGCAGAAATTGCAGAAAATTGCAGAAATTGAAAACGCCGAACTTGAAAATGCAGAATTTGCAGAAATTGAAAAAACACAGACAATAGCAGAAATTGAAACTTGACAGCAATTGCAGAAAACGCAAAAAACAGAAACCTTCCATACACTCCTTCCTTGCCTTTCCTATGATAGAGATTGCACCACAAGGAAGCGTAAAGTGCTAACCGAGCTTAGTGTAGGGCATATCCCCGGCAGCCGCGCCAAAAATGTGCGCTCCTTGCCGCACTGTCGAAGCAAGGGACTTGCCAATACACCGTGTGCGAGCCACAGACGGCTCCAAGCACACAACAAGCCTAAACTAGCAAGCTCAAGAAAACAAAGGGTGTGTCACTCACCGCTCTACGCTCGCCTTCGTGGTGGATTCCTCGCCGCGATGAAGAAGAAGCTGCAGTCGTGCCGCGCTCAACCGCTTCGCCGCCGTCGTGCCTTCGTAATGCTCGATCGCACACACACTCTCCCTCTCTCTCTCTCTCTCTCACACACACACACACACAAGGAGGTGAAGAAGAAGAAGATGGAGATGGAGCAAGAGCACTCTTCAATTGCACAAATGAGAGAATGAGTAAAAATTAGGTTTAGTTGGCTTTTATAGGAGCTCACCCCATTCACACTTAGGCGCCCATGCTTAACCAACTAATCCCTTGAATGTCCAAGTTAAAGTGCGCCTCTCATCGGCGATCACTCTACCTTTCCCTATTGGTCCGACAAGCCCGGTACCTGACTCTATCGAATACATAATACGCGTCCATCGTAGGTGATGGGTGTCCGTGTGCCATGAGGGTTAACACCTAGTTACCACAGTTCAAAACCAGGTTTGTCTTTTGTTGAACCTTGTCTCATTTGGCTCCGATATATAGGCTGCACTTTTGGTGCAACTGCTATGTTATGGCATTCTTGGCCTTTTATTTTGTGATTTTTGGCTAAGATTTGCAGGGCATTTGCTGTGTCTTTGCTTGATTTGATTTATTCTGATGGTTAGAATTGGGATGACTAATATTGTAGTATGTTGTGGAAAAATCCAACATATGCTATTTCAGGCTTTATACTAATGTTTGAGAGATATCTCATTCTATACACAAATTGGGTTGTTGGTCTGAAATTTGCAAAAAATGCTACAATGGTAAATGTATATACATGTTTCAGAATTAGAAGAGCTGATGGTTGTGACATGGTTGTATTGTTCACTACATGACTTACTGTGACTACTGCTGTCACTAATCAGAATCTAGTTCTGCTCTTTTTCAAAATCCATAAGATAATTGGACTATTTGGCTAAGCTATAGATAGCGGCTATACACTAATCCGTATTTTTGAGGTCATTTGATATATGGGCCCTTTAGGAAAATAACATATGTTGTTGACTCTATTGTTTTTTTAAGCCATATGATATTTGGCTTGTTTGGTTTGTTTCATGCTACTCTAATCTCTACAATTTTTTCTCGAAGCCAATTGTAATTGATCAAAGGGGTAGTGCTTTGCACTACTGATATACACGCTACTGATATACACGCTACTTAATGAGTTGCAATTGATCAAAGGGGTAGTGCTTTGCACTACTGATATACACGCTACTTAATGAGTTGATCTCTTTTCTGAGGCACTTGTTCTACAATCAGTGCTAACTGCTTAGGCCATATTTTGGAACATCTAAATTGTGTTAATGACTTGTCTATCACACTTTGAAGGATGCTAGATTCATGGTTACTTTGTTCATTTGTTTATTATTTAAAAGTAGTTAAGTTTCTTTTTTCCTAGGACGTAGGTGACACGGATGACAACTAGAGTCACCCTAGTTACCTGCAAGGTTGTTTGAAAGCTAATCTCTTGGTTGCTTTTTTACTGTGGATGTAGGTAAGGGTGCTCTCTCTGTCGTTTGCTGGTAGAAAGGGAACTTGCTATACACTGGCCTACTTTTCTATACAGGACCATTTCATTATTATTGGCTTGTAATTTTGGAATGTATTTATTGGTTGACTTTCTAATGAATACATTATTGATATTGACATTGTAGACAGAGGTTCTTGTATTTTGATCTCATGTGCTATGTTATGTTTATTGTTAGAAATTAAAATCTCTCTTTCAGCCTTCAAACAAGTTCATGAATTGTTGGGCACAATGATGGAATCCAATAAGATTCCTTTTAAGAAATGTTGTGAAATTCCAAAGTTTGGTTGTTAGCCTGATACTTTCCTTAAAAAGGATTCTCATCATTAATAGAGACTTTTAATAGAGAAAAATAGGAGTATGTGATGTTGTTTTTTCTTTATTCATTTATCAAGAATTTTGATCGATTCTCTCTCTCTCTCTCTCTCTCTCTCTCTCTCTCTCTCTCTCTCTCTCTCTCTCTCTCTCTCACTCTCAAAATAGAGGTTAGAATGATCCTCTCTCACTCTCAATGCATGAGCTTTTTTGAAAATAGGCATCTATTTTCAGTTGGTGCAAGGTGTTTTGCTTGATTAATCTCTCTCTCTCTCTCTCTCTCTCTCTCTCTCTCTCTCTCTCTCTCTAAATAGGTGATTATGTTCAGGCGAGACCATAAAGTATTCTATAATAATGATGGAAATTGAAAGAGCTTGAAGGCTAGGAATGGGCCCTCATGAAAGTTGCTCGTTTAATGTGCCCAAATAATGGCAGAGAAAATGTGATGGAGGTGAAGGCCCTTAAGTCAACGCCTCAAGACTTAAGGCCCATGGACACATGGTTATCTTCTTAATCCTTGCTTGAATTTCAAGTGCTAGATTACTAGTATACTCTTTGTCACTCTTTTATGCATGTCTCTCTCCATTTATTTGAGCTTGTTCAATCACCATGTACATGGTGGACTTGATGTTCCCATGGAAAATAGTCCCTGTGGTCCTTCTTCTTCCCTAGCCCAAGGCCTATCCCTCGGCCAAATCACAATGATCTGCCCTAGGTGTTGACCCACAGAGTCTGGCCAGCTGCAAGCATGCTTGATGCAGTGGCAGCATGTTCACTTCAGATTTGTTTATGATGGTGGACCTCTCATTGATGAAATTATTTGATATCCCTCTTTGCCAAGCGGCTTTTAGTGTATGATGGATGTCAATCCTAAGGAGTAGAATGGTTCTGTAGTGGTATCCAAAATTTCAATACTCTAGTTACCTTTAGCGAGGGAGAAACAAAACTCCGGGTGATGCACAATTGCTATATAAAAGTGAGCTTTGTGTGTGGTGGATGCGACTCACAAATTGCGAGTGTAGCCTATGCATGAAAGGGGACGTGCACCATGCATGTGCATTGAAGTTGGCAGGGGGCTACAACTAGTGACCTATAGCCACATTATTCCAAGCAGCAACCTACAGCAATTTTATTAGGAGTATAGTTTATTTGCCATGATTTACAATCATTTAAAAACTCCTCAAAACAATCCGCAACGCCGTGGAATATTTTTGGGATTTCTTTAAAAACTTGAGAGAGAGAGAGAGAGAGAGAGAGAGAGAGAGAGAGAGAGAGAGAGAGAGAGAGAGAGAGAGAGAGAGAGAGAGAGAGAGAGAGAGAGAGAGAGAGAGAGAGAGAGAGAGAGAGAGAGAGAGAGAGAGAGAGAGAGAGAGAGAGATGAAACAATTATTAGGAATACATTGTATCTTCCATGATTAGCATTATTTAAAAACTCCTTAGAACAGTCCGCGGTGCTGTGGATTGTGTTCCAGAGTTTTTGGACCTCTTTTAGACGAGAGAGAGAGAGAGAGAGAGAGAGAGAGAGAGAGAGAGAGAGAGAGAGAGAGAGAGAGAGAGAGAGAGAGAGAGAGAGAGAGAGAGAGAGAGAGAGAGAGAGAGAGAGAGAGAGAGAGAGAGAGAGAGAGAGAGAGAGCTGCGCAGTGCATCAAGAAATAGGGAATATTTCATTGCAATCCATCGCCTCATAATTAAGCATACTTTGAACACTTTGTTCTCCTTCTGTTCATCCACTATGATGAGAAATTGCAAGTGCTTGATAACCTAAGAGACAGAGGTGAAAAATGTAAAGTCATTCCTTAGATCCAAGGAGAAGTTCCGCTCTTCGAATAAGAAGCTTCTACCTCTTCTTCTGCAAATTGAAGGAATGAATGAGGAAAGGGTAGGACAAGAAAATCTAAAGGCCTATGCTCACTCAAAAGTCTTGCATAGTACTGGGAGTTCAATAAGACAACAACTAGTAGTCCCCGTGGGGTAAAGAGGCATTTACATACATGCTTCATTACGAAGTATCTTGCAAGAAATTGGTGGGTGATGGTTTTGCATTGAGAGTTTGAGAGGAATTATCTTGAATTTTAGTGACCACCAACACTGTTTTGACAAGAAAATCCCTATTGATGGACCTGTTGTACTGTGATTGTGTTAAATCTGATATAAAAGTGATATAGGTACATGTCAGTTGCCAATTTTTTTCACTCTTGTAATCCCTTGCATTTGAAAAGGTGTTGCCCGTTCATATCCTAGTGTAAAATCTTATTTTCTTGCTTAATAAAATACAAGGAAGAGAGAGAGAGAGAGAGAGAGAGAGAGAGAGAGAGAGAGAGAGAGAGAGAGAGAGAGAGAGAGAGAGAGAGAATCAAGTCAAAGACCCCCACCATAAGCACGGAGAGAGACACAGTTCTTCTCCTCATGACTCACCATTCTTCCCATTCTATCTTTTGTCTTCTTTTGCACCCTCTTCTGTGCGTAACGAGTGAGCACCTAGGATGTCCCGTCTACATGGACTGCCTATGGGCACACGTTGAATGAACCACCCGACCATAGACACCATCTAGCAGCTCCCCCGTACTGGGGCCAACGTCCAAGGACCTAGGTGTGAACCTGTAAGACCAAGCATCCCATACCACCCATCCTCACCTCCTCGAGTTGACCTCGTGCACTCCTAGCCTCTGGGATAACCTCTGGCACTTTGGCAGTGGGGGTTGATAACTAAAAATGAGGCATGGGCCTCCCTTTTATAATAATAGCTGGCCACACTGGCCGGGTTCACTCTACATACTCCCGGACACTGGACGCACATCCCGACAACGTCTAGGCTAGATCCCATCTCCCTAGCACAATGACTGAGCAATTGATTGGCGAGCCAATCTCAAAGTTCAAGGAATCTTTTGGTCTCTTTCACAAAGATGGTGATGGCAATATCACCAGCAGAGAGCTTGGTTCTATGATGTTCTCACTTGGACAAAACTTGATAGGAGAAGAGCTATAGAAGACGATCAATGAAGTGGATGCAGATGGCAATGGAACGATTGATTTTCTTGAGTTCTTGAAATTGATGGCTCGTAAGATGAAGGATATTAATTGTGAGAAGGAGTTGAAAGAAGCATTCAAGTTTTTGATAAGGACCAAAATGGGTTTATTTTTGTTGCAAAGGTTTGCCATGTGATGACAAATCTATGGGGGAAGTTGACAGATGAAAAGGTTGACAAAATGATTTGAGAGGTAGATGTTGATGGTGCTGGACATGTGAATTACGACAAATTTGTGAGGATGATGCTCTCAAAGTAGTGCTTTTGATAGGTGTAAAAGTTAAACGGTGTTAAATTCAAACCTCAATGTTGCTTTGGAGTGGCACCATTCTTTTAGTTGTTATGAGCCACCATCATATAGAGCAACAATGGTTTAATTGTTTGTACAATTCTTATATGAAATTTATTCATTGTTGCCTGGTTTTAGAGAGAGAGAGAGAGAGAGAGAGAGAGAGAGAGAGAGAGAGAGAGAGAGAGAGAGAGAGAGAGAGAGAGAGAGAGAGAGAGAGAGCGAGAGCCATCCCGACAAATTTCTGCCAAGATAGCCTTTCTTTGCCTCTCTTTGATGGCAACTTTCATGTGTCTTTTAGTTGTGCTTGCATTCCTAACCATAATGCACTAGCACTTAAACTCACTAGAGGCATCATCTAGAATATGGAGAGTCGATCAACAAAATACTACATAGAGTGGATCATGTTTGTAGAACTCAATGAGATTTTTACAATGGAAATTTCTTTGGTTGTGCTAACATGTTTATTTGTGCATTCATTCTTACTCAAACTTCATTTTAGATAGCTTCTATATGGGTGTGCTTAGGATGAGTTCTGTGAGAGACTCTAAAATGCTATTATAGGTTTAATCAAGTCCAAAATGCTATTATAGGTGATAGGGCTACATAAGCTCATTGAGATTTACATGGATTAGTTTTCTCAAATTTTTATTTTCTAGAAAATTCTTGCTCGCTCTTTGGAATTGTTCTACAAACATGAAAGGCATTTGAGACTAAAAAATTGGCTTGAGAGTCACATTAATATTCTTTCTTTTTTTGCAATACCTCAAATAGGGGATGGGTGGGAAAATATATTTGCTTAAACGTAAGATGCACAAGTGAACTCCCTTCGCCTCCCAAGGAGTGGCTACAACAAAAAAATATGAGCATATGAATATCCTTCTCATCAAAAAGTACAGAAAGATAGACTCGACGATAGAGTTGTTGGCGCCACTAATTGCAGGAGTATATTTTTTTGCATGAACATGAAAAGTGTTATGAGAAGTTGGATCACTTGTTGGGATAGATCTTTCAAAAGACATTGGAGTGCCTGAATCACATGGATAGTAAGCAAAGATCCTTTTTCCCCTAAAAGCTATCGAGATGAGGCGTGCACCTCATGAGCACTTCACTAACGGTGCCCAGGTCCTAGATAACCGATCGCTTGTGTTGGTCCACTCTTCATCTCTCACCTATCCACTCTCCTTTGTTTTCTCTCTCTCTCTCTCTCTCTCTCTCTCTCTCTCTCTCTCTCTCTCTCACAAAGGCTACATAGATCTATTCAAGACTGATGATGAAGTTATGCAAGGCATGAAGAGACAAAGTAAAGCAGAGAGGCCATGTCGCACTCACCCACTATGTGTGTGTAGATGGTGTCTTCCTCTTCCATGCATTACAAAGCCAGTTAACAGTTGTCTGCAACCAGTTGTTTGGCAGTAGTTGACAAAAAGGTCAACAAGTTTCCATGACACATGCATTGAACTAATGACCTCACTAATCGCAAGTAGTAGCCCTACCTCTATGATACACATGCATGCTTGCAAGCAAATTGTTTCATATTAGTGATCACTCAGAACCAAAGACCCTCGTAGGGAAACCCCCCGAAGGGTTTTTACGTCAAATTGACCTTGATGGTAAGCCCTAAATTAGTTTTTGAGTATATTTAGCAAACATGGGAATCTACCCTTAAATTCACTTTGCATGGGGTGTGTTTCTTTAGTGAAAATGGACCCCTAAACTTGTTTTCAAAAAAGTTATTGCACCCTGACTCTGCAGGTATGTACTTTATGATGCCCATTATGCAAATTCTCACCATGCATACTACACTACATGGGTTGCTCTGTCTCTTCCTTCTCTTTCCTCCCTGCGACTTCTCCATTAACTCCTAATAGTTTGACAAGTGTAGCTACGGTCTTGGACTTTGGGCCGATCGTGTAAGTAAGGCTTGGGGGATTCTCTGCTCAAAATTGGATGGAGTGGCTTCCCCCTTTTGCTATTTAAATAAGGTGAGGGTTGAATATTCCCCTCACTTAGCCTTGAAACTCGTTTTTTCTTGCAGTCCGCGAGAGAGTGTTGCATGCTTACTAGCTTATTGTCTTCAATACAAAAATCTTTGAGAAGGGTGAAGCCTATCAAGTTGGTGGAAAAATTAGTTTGTACTGATGATTTTTTAGCTATGGTTGTTTTGATTTGGTATATTTTTAGCATTAAAATGTGTTTTAATGATTCTCCCCTAACAATCTAAACACCTGATGGGTGGCTATTTTCCATACTTATGATGCCGAACCTAGTGGCCAAATTGCTCATGATACCCTTAAACTATGTCGGTTTTTTATTTCTATCATTGTTGAGTTATCGATACATTATGAGTTTGATGAAAGGTTGTGCTAAACCAGGCTTTGTGCATTTCAACTTCTTCATAGCATATAACACCATGAGATTGATTGAGCAATGTGAGCTCCTTCTCATTAGGTTCTAGAAAAACAATTAAGAGGTTTCTTGTTTAGTAACTTTTAGGTGATGCTGGTCATTTGATGGCTCAGATTGCTTAGCTAGTATGGAGCTATTAAAATCTCTTACTTGATATTGTTTTTTTGTTTGAATTAAAAATTGTGCACATTTTCCCTTTAGGGTTATAAAGGGTATGTTTTATCTCAAATCGAGATAAAACACAGTTCAACACTGTTCGACTTAAAAACCATGCACATTTTCCCTTTAGGGTTTATAAAGGGTGTGTTTTATCTCAAACCGAGATAACCACTTTTACGCACTTTGGTGATTGATGGTTCTTAACTTGCCTAATGTTGGTTGGTAACCAAGAAAGATTTAAACCCTAAGCTGGGCCAATTACCAGGAATCATTTTAATCTAGAATAGCTTTGGATCCTTAAAACAAAGCAACTACATTGCTCTCTATGGTTACTAATGGTTTGATCTATTGTTGGCTATTCTAAAATATATGTGGCAGCTGATGAGTTTTTTGGATACACTAAACTAAAACCTATCAATGGTATCAAGGTCCAACCCTTAGATGGCTTGAGCAGTTTAAATGGGGTATGGTTCACTAATCTCCTTTGGAAAGGATGACCAAAAAGCACTCATAGGCTCTGCAAATGGAGAAATGCTGTTGGTTTCTATTTTTACTAGCTTTTGTACTATTATATTGGGAGCTTTTTTGGTATGTTTGTACTAATTTCTCTAGATCTTGGGGAAACTATGTTGGTTTCTATTACTATCGATTAATGGGAGCTTTTTATACTACTATATTTCAAGCTTGGGAATTCTCACTTTTGTAAAATCTGTTGATTTTTTAAAATGGTCTAATAGACTGGTAGATTCTAATGGAATTCAATGTGGCTATACTAGGACTAGCTGATAAGGTCACTTAGTGTTAGGACATTGGCTTTTACTAGTCATTCTTATAAATAGGCACATTGGATATTGCTTACTTGGGTATTGTTTACTGTTATAAATATGGTCGACCATCTGTTGGCTCGAAATGCTTAGATGATATGGTTCTATTAAGATTTACTATTTAAGTTTTGTTGATAGACTTAAAAATAGTCCACTTTTTCCTTTAAGATTATAAAGGGTATGTGGTATTTCTAGGTGTTGATGGCCACTTGCTGGCTTGGAATGCTTTGCTAATTTAGTGATATTAATCTTTCCTAGTTATTCTTTGGGCAGTTCCTCATATGATATGCCTTGCATGTAGGCGGTTAGAAAGTTATCTTTAACAAAAGGATTGAGATAAAGCAAAGTGATATCTATATATTTAGCTATTGCAGGTATTAGCCTGATATTTTTGAACTATGTAGTCGTTATTCTTTGGCTGGAAAAATCATGAGGCTAGGGATTTGTTTTTCCTGGCTTATACCTTAATAGCTTCTGGATACTATATTGTCTACTGCAATAATCTCTGGCATGGTTGAGTATTTGGTATAAGAGTGATGGTATCACATTGGAAATCTATACCCTCACTTAGCCTTCTCTGATGGTTGTTCAAATTTAGCATATAGTTATAATGACTGAAATCTCCCTTAGATATAGATGTTTTGCTTGGCCTAAACTATAGGTACAAATATGTTGTTTTATTGTGGCTATTGGTTATTCAATAAACTATCTCTATGCTGACTGGTTCTGGATTTTTACTTTAATTATGCTACATAATGGTATGGTTTGAATAAGGTGATGTTGGCCACTTGCTAGCTCAAAATAATTCGCTGATATGGACATGTTAAGCTTTCCTACTCGGTAATTAGTTGATACTTGTTGGCTGTTAGCATACAGTTTTAGTGACTCTAAATGGGAGATTTCTACCTCAGATGTAGGTTTGGCTAGCCTAAACTAATGGGTACTGGTCTGGCATACCTTTTGGTTAACACTGAGAGTGGAACTCACTAATGGGGTTGACTGGGATAAAGATGGCATATGTGATTCTAGGTTTTACAACTATATGATTCCTATGGGATAATACAAAATGTGTAGGTCAATGCTTAACATGTTGATATGGTCCTTAATCCATTAGATAATTGTGCCTTTATGATGCTTGCTTACATAACATTTCAGCCCCAAGGATATCACTCGGATAACATGTTGATTCCTGTGGCTGAAATTCATTAATTATAACTAAGCTCTGTAAGAATTGGTGATGGTTTCTATTGCTTAGGTCTACTGGATGCTTATTTGATGAATTGTGAATCCCCACTTTTGGATAATCTAATGTTTTATGGACTATTAGACTCAATAATCATACCGTATGGATTAGTTTTCCAGGTTAAGTTTTTGGTATGTAAGTACTGATCACCCAGGCACAGTTGGTTTACAAACCATCTTGTGGATATTAGTTGGTTGAGGATCTTGCTTATGACACATGTGTAAAACCTTAGATCTATTTCTCGATTACAAAAATTACTTTAAATTGTAAATGGTTTAGCAAGAAGGCTCCTTGAAAATAATGCTACTTGCTGGCTCAAAATACCTATTGGTGGCCACTTGCTGACTCAAGATACTTGGTTTGTTGACACCTATGAAACATGGTGTAGCCAAAGTTGGTCCGCGCTGGGAAGTGTGCTATATAGTGCTAAGGCTATAGATAGGTGGAAGCTGGAGAGCTTAAGCAGGTATGGAGGCCCTTGGCAAGCAGGCCATGGATACAGTGTATGCTTGATGAGGCTTTTTTGTCCAAAATGGCTCCAAGGTAGGTGAATTGGGATGGCATATCCAAGTGTTTGAAGTGCCAACATGATGCTATGGAATGTGGTGTTTGAGATGCTCTAGAAGCCAGCCTAGATGGCTCTTCAAACGGAGTCTTTGTGTGGAAGATATGATAGCCTGAAGTTGGAATGTATTGTAAATCCTTGATGGGCAAGGCAAGTATGAACATATGGCTAGAACTAGAGTGAGTGGATATGATTGAAGTGTTTGAGTTGTGGAGCATGAAAGTCCTTTTGGATTGTCACACAAAGCTCTACAGTGCAAGTTATGGCCATTGGAAGATTTGTTGGGGGTCGGGTGTGTGCCGAGTTGATTGCATTGGAGGGCGTGCTATCTAGAGGACGTTTTGGCCTTGCCAGAGTTTAAAAAGGTAGTACACACCATGTGGAAGTGATAGGAAGTGATGACTCATCAATCAGACTCCCAAGTAGCGAGATAGGGTGGATCAAAGTTGGGAGCTGATGCAGAGAAGAGAGTGCGTGATGATTTTTTCCCGTGTTCAAGCTCTCAATTCAAGGCCACGATAGGGTTGAGGTGCAGTGCAAATTGTACAGGTCAAAGATGGGGGAGTGAGGTTTTGATGGGAAGTGGCAGCTTGGCCATTGAACAAGTGACTAGGGAGTAGGAGAAAATGCAATATGGCCTCAAAAAGGGTTTTAGTTTTAAGTCCAAGAGGAATTTTTGTGGAGCCTTGAGACGCTGGGATGCTCGGAGCATGCCACGTGGCCCTGCGATGGTCCCATATGAAAAAGTCGAGGTTGGGTTTGCTGTGTATAAAGCCAAGGGGGTGAGCCCTCTTCAATGCAGAGAGAGAGAGAGAGAGAGAGAGAGAGAGAGAGAGAGAGAGAGAGAGAGAGAGAGAGAGAGAGAGAGAGAGAGAGAGAGAGAGAGAGAGAGAGAGAGAGAGAGAGAGAGAGAGAGAGAGAGAGAGAATCTCCCCTCTCCTGTGGCGATGGCGGGGATCGCCTGGGCATTGCGCGAGATCATGCGTTGGCAGCCTTGGGCACTGCTGGGTGGATTTTGGCCATGCAATGATGACATCCGGTTATCGAAGATGCCCAACAGGAGCGGATTTACAATTAAATGATGTGAAAACTTGTATTGGCCCTATTATTGTGCCCAATTGGGCACCACTTTTTTCTTGAGAACAAGCTAAGGAGCACTAGCGCCCCCCCCCCCCCACCCAAGCTCAAATGTGCTAGTGTGAGAGTGAGTGAAAGGGAATGAGTCCGAGGAGCTTCAAGCCTTGTATAAGATGCTTAATTTGAATTAGAAGGGATTTGAGTTACTAAAAATGGGCCATAGGCTCCTATAAACCCCTTTTTTACTCATTTCAAAGGGCTTTTCCCCAGTTTTGAAATGTGCGATGTTGAGAAACACAAGAATGAGCCCTTGGGGCTGTTTTTTTGTGTGAGCTCACCGATGGGCGATATTATGGTTGTATGTGCTTGGTTTCCCCCTTGTCCTCTCTTTTCCCTTGCTCTTTGCGTGTGTGTTGGTGCTCGCGGAGGCGTGTTTGCATAGACCATTTTGTGGTGCAAAGGGAGTAAAAATTGAGCGTGATGTGCATTGGGTGCGTTGAAACAAGCATTGGTAGTGTCTATGAGTTGAATGGGCATGCGTGCATTGAGAAGTGTGCAGACGGTGGTCTGTTAATGCGTGTTGTGTCTTTTGAAGGTGTTTCCGAGAGGATAGGGGTGTTGTGAATGCCCTACACTATAGAGAGGCAATCTATTCAAGTGTGATGATGGAGAGAGGGAATGGGAGACACACCCAACCCAGAAATAGATTTCCCACCCCCTAGTTGAACTTTTATGCTCAACCACACATAGGCATATTGTACCAAAAAAGACTGCCACACCAAAGCAAGCACTATGTACACCGCAAAACACGCTACCATATGTACAAAACCTGTCTCCTGCCAACTGCCACCTTTGCTCGAGCGGGTTTCCCAACCCCCTGCATTACAACATGGCTTTCATCTGGATGGAACACTTGGCATTGAGCACGCATGTCCATTGGCAGCACCTTCCTGTACTGCTGTACTCCAGCACATAACCAATCATCCACATAGTAAACTGCCCATGGAATAAAACCATCGCTCCAAGAATCATTAGGAGATTTCGGGTCTTTTAGCGGGCCATATTGAAGAGAGAGAAAAGGAAGTGCATACAATGAGCAGCAAGGCAACATAACATAGAAAATAGATCAAATAAATGAAGAGATACAAAAAAACTTGATCAAATGTGAGGTAACTTCTTGTTTTTACGGGGTTCTTAGTATCCATATGTGGACCCGCTGTGAACAAATTCTAATAGCCTTGAAGGTACTAAAGGAATACTACAAAAAGCTATCATAGTACTAAAAGACAACGTTCAAAACTGATCTTCCCTCCATTACAAGCAAGTTGAGGCTTTCTTCTTCCACTTAGAAAGAACCATGGCTTCTTCTTCTTCTTCTTCCTGACCTAAAAGCTCCAAGGGTTGTTGTAATCTCTCTCCAGCTACCCTGACCATTAGTCTACCAAGGAGGCCAAGCAACAACATTTGCTCTATATCCATCTCAACCTCTTTTACTATAGACAGTGAATGGAAAGAGTAGATGATATGCAAAGGTTCATGGGTTCTCATGCAGTCAAGAAGGCAAAAAATATCCTCTACAACAAATTTATTTCGTTCAGTAAGGAAAGCACAAGTGCTAGATTTCAAAGTGGAGGTCGGCAAGAAGAGAGTGAAGGAGGTTTTACATCAGCATGTCTACACTCACTCTGACGTGATTGCGAATGGTGGAAATGTCTCAATGGTGTATGACCCACAATGCAATTGTAAGTGCTTGCTTAGCCTTCCTTTTGTAGTCTTACTTTTAGACCTTGCATTCTTACTTTTTTTTTCCTTTTGAAGAGCTATGTAAATGTATAAGTCACTGCTCTCAAGATTTCTATTCTATGGAGGTATTTTACATTCTATTTAGTGGTTGAGGGGTCTCTTACATTTGGTTATTACACTTCAAATGTCTATCCTTCTTCATATGAGGAATGGGAGCCAGTGGAGTGTATTGTAGGGCTCATATCTATAATCCATACAATATGATGGAAGATCTAGAAAGAGCCTTGCAAATGAGGGAATTTTCTTCTACGAGCACTTCTACCAGCTCAACCCGATAAATCAAAAAGGTATGTTGGTTAAACTCCCTCTCCCTACCAATTGGAACTTCATGGACTGGCCAGTCCTGGACAGAACAGTGAGTGAAGCACTCTAGACAAGTTGTTTAGGGATGTGTAGAGGTCCCTAAGAAACTTTGTAGCCACAAAATTGGTGAAGATTTCTAATTCCTATCCTATAAGATTATTTGTGGAGATTTTTCACACATGCCACATACATGTTGTGAAGACTATGCTAGTATGTAAATCTCGACTCTTTCTTCTGTGACAAGCTTCTTGAAAGAGGATGATATGTTAAAGAGGTGGATGACATACATTGTGAGGTTGCATTGGACACTTTGGTGGCCAACTACATGATTGGCACACAGTCACTTCTCATCTCTTTCTGGTACAAGGCTCTCAATTTGTTGAAGGCTGCTCTCAGTTTGTGCCTATTGATCAAGAGTAAGAAGGCTTGGAGGACAACACTATCATAGATGTGGAGGTGGTGGACAAAGATCTCAACCTTGTGACATTGATCACAATAAAGCAGCAATGCAACCTTCTTCAACTCCGGCTTGACATAGTGGAGGAGACTGCAGACAATGAGCCCTCAAGTGTACTTTTCCAATGCACTACAAAAGAAAAATGAAAACCAAAAGAAATTGAGAGATATTTTTATTGCAACAATCACCATGTTATAGCAATGCTTTGGAAAATGCCTACCTTTGACATGAATGGTTGTAGTGCAAAGAAGCTCTGTAGTATGTACTCAGCATGTAGGAGGCATCTTTATCCACATGCATTGGTATCCATCTGATTGGGAATTGTGACTTCTTTTATGGCCGCCTTGTACAATTCGTAACTTCCACACAACTTTCCTTATGCATGCAACAATATTTTCATGCAGCTGCAAGTAGACAAGTTTGGTATGAAAACTAAACAATTACTACATGCACACCTTATTCCACATCAATCCTAATTCAAAAATTCAAAATACTCATAGTCTTGATTCTGGATGGGTTCCTTTAATTGAGTTGAGAGTCCATAAAATTGGCTTGTCAAGCTCAATGCACACCAAGCTCCAATGGTGGATGCTCTTGTATGGAAAAAGTATTGTTGTGACTTGCAACATTGGACAGTGGGCAAACCAATTCTTGAATGTGCCATGAGGAATGCTTCTCATTTGAGAAGGACAAACAGTTGAGGATCCATGATATATATTTTCCGGCTAACTTTGTTCAGGAAGGTGGCCCTTGATCAAACTACAAAACATTTAATAGAAGTTATTCTCTATTCTAAAGCCTGAAGCCAAGTATGTTAAAAGATGTGAACATGTCTTACTTTAGGCATATATAGACAATTAAATCTATTATTTGAGCACTTGGATCCTTCAATATATTAATATCCACAGGATCAAGTGACAGTCTCCTTGAACCATCTTTAGTGGTACATCTGCCATCAATCCAACTTTCATTGATGATAAAATTTCATTGTTACTCATGTCGATTTAGGCGTTATTGTGTCGTAGCTTTTAATCTCTTCTTCAAAAGCAGCTGCTACCTTTGCTTTCTCTTTTAGCTTCTTTCTCTCCTCTGCACGATGGTTTTCTTGCTCAGCTCTGGCCCTAGTATTTACATCATGGGTGACCTCCACAATATTCACCTCTAGCTATGAATTTGATAGAGGTATAAGCAAAATGTCCATCATTTTCGTGTCTATAAACTTGTTTGGTACAAGCAGTTTATCATATCTCCATCTTAATCTCTTCAAGTTTTCATTGTCCTTTTCCATAATGGTTACCCTGTGTGCATCTTCTACAACAATAGTTACATCATTGAAGTATTCAACCAAGAAATCTTATGTTGCCTCTTGGAGTGCCAACAACGCAACAGGCTTCCACCTCATTGTGCTAAAACATGCCTCTTCACATGTTGATCTGACTAGCCTCTAAAAGGGAAGCTTAGGTACAATAAGATCAATGCATTTTTGTGCCTTCCTGATTTCTTTGAATAGCTTTAGGTGTCTTTTTATCCTGTTCATCCTTGGAGCCTTCAAAAATTTCATAGGCTTTTAAGGTCTCTTCCTCTTGCTAGCCAACATGTCCCCTACTTTAGCAACTAAACTTGGACAGCTTGGACCTTTTCCAGCCTTCCTAGCAATCGCCTTTGTTCTTGCCATTTCCCTGTAAGACTATAATCTCTCTCTCTCTCTCTCTCTCTCTCTCTCTCTCTCTCTCTCTCTCTCTCTCTCTCTCTCTCTCTCTCTCTCTCTCTCTCTCTCTCTCTCTCTCTCTCTCTCTCTCTCTCTCTGCGACGTGCGAGGGAGCATTACGAGTTGGTTTAATAACTCCCGTGTGTTGTTAGCAGAGAGAACCCCCCTTATCTCTCTCTCTCTCTCTCTCTCTCTCTATGCCAATGACGTGCGAGGGAGCATTATGAGTTGGTTTAATAAGTCTCGCGTGTTGTTAGTAGAGAAAACCCCCCTTATCTCTCTCTCTCTCTCTCTCTCTCTCTCTCTCTCTCTCTCTCTCTCTCTCTCTCTCTAGCTGCTAATGGCATGCAAGGCAGCATTAATAGTGAGTCTATTACCCCTCATGCACCATAGCAAAGAAACCCCCCTATCCTTCTCTCTCTCTCTCTCTAAATTGGCATGAAACTAGGTACACAAAGAATAAATGAATGGATGGCACTACTTTAAGACAAAACAGTTCGTGATATCTTGCTGTAGTTGACAATATAGGTTGTATGTCTCTTTGTTAGTTGTTGATGGGAAACCTTACAGGTATTTCTGATCCCTCTCTCTCTCTCTCTCTCTCTCTCTCTCTCTCTCTCTCTCTCTCTCTCTCTCTCTCTCTCTCTCTCTCTCTCTCTGATGAATATGCGGCCTGTGAGACCAAATAACAAAATGAAATGTGATTGGAGTCGTACAATTCATTTAATGACCGTATGAAATTATTAGCATCTTGACAGGTGCAAAATTTTTATTTGATATAGAAATTTTAATTTTAAATAATACCGCACATGGCGCAATAGGTCCAATCATTTATTGTGTTGTGGGGGGGGGGGGGGGGGGGGGGGGGGGGAGAGAGAGAGAGAGAGAGAGAGAGAGAGAGAGAGAGAGAGAGAGAGAGAGAGAGAGAGAGAGAGAGAGAGATTGTGTATGTGTGTGTGTTTAAGTATGAAAATCCCTTCATAACTGAACCATACTTAGACAATTGTATTAAATAATATATTAAATAACAATATTTTAAAGCAAGATGTCATAAAAACTCAATTAACATTTCATATACACCAATACAACATTCTGTATCTAATGGATAATACAACTATTTAGATCAAAACTTTGATCTTTGATCATCACAAATTGATATCTTAATGTTGTATTTCTATGTGTCCAACCTTTGGGATGATCTTCCACTACATCTACATGGAGAAGGATCCAGCTGTTACCTGCATCCATACAAAAACATTCAGTTAGAGCTGGCTATGTTTGTGCATATTGCAGGTGTCAACATTGGATCCAGTTGTCATCCATGTCACACATGTAGACCTAGTTTACAACGTATCCTTAGGATTGATCATTAAGTTGGTCGTTTAAGTAAGATAGTCTTTGATTGTCGAATCATGTGTGTCCCAATATTCATTGAGTTTCCTTAAAGAAACGATGCTAATGAATACTACCATATATGATGCAGATACCTATGTAGGTATCTATTTTTGGTTCAAAGATCATTGTAGACCTCCTGACGAAAATCGGGCAGCATCTCCCTTGTAATTTGATTAGTAGTTCAAATACTCATTTTATGCCATCTCTCAACGAGACCCTCACAACAGGTTTATGGCTTCATTAATGAAAAAAACAATGTATATCATGTGTCAAAACCTATGAATACATCACATGTCACTAGCACATATAACCATCTTTATAGAAATTTGGTAGGATCTTGTTTGTAAGGATTCCAGAAAACATATCCTCAATTCCTTATAAGTCTATATGTTATGCAATGAGAATCGATCCCAAGAAAAAAAAGTCAAACTTGTAGTATCATAAACACCATGTAAGACTATGAATAAAATGACTTTGATTGAGGAATCATTTTTCTTTAAGTTCACCGACACACACAGGTAAGCAAGTTATAAGATAGTTCCCACATCCCATAATAATGTTTGTCATCTAATTTAGAATAATTAGAGTCTTGGAGAAGCATGTAAGATAGCCTCCCCAAAAACCATTGAGGACAAATTTTCAAAGGTTTCTCAATACGAACCCTGCTTAGGAGGATTACCCTTTTTCCTGAGCTATTTGTCAATATGTTAATTGGTGTTTGACCAAATTTGGGCAGAGTCTTGTTCGTATTTTTGGGAAATTTTCAAAAGAACAGTATATGGCATCTCACAAAGAGACCCTACACAGTAGATTTGAGGCTATGATAACAAAACTAGCAAATATCCCGTGTATCAACTTGCATCGTACTTCAAGAAGACTCTTTCCAAGTATCATCCATCAAGTCTATATCAAAAGGTAAACTTGCAAAGTTCTCCACATACCTTATCCTTTGTTGGAATTAGGGTTGCAGAGAAACACACATAGCTTGGAGAAGACGAAGGAAGCTCAAGGCACAAAATAGAGAGTGTGTTACTTAGTGTGCAATGGAAAGATGGATAGCCCTAGAGTGATGGGCGTATAGACAATGCTCGGGGGAAAAAACCTCATAAAGAGGGAAAAAATGCCCCGCCGGTCCTAGTGTGTTCACACACATCACTACCACATGTATATGGTAACAAATCCCCCCTGGAGTGATGCGGTGAACGAGAGCTAGCACATGAGTAAAGGGAAGTGCCATGTCCTGAGGACATGATCAATCCACAATGGGGAGTAAGCCCAAAGCTTTGCGGAAAGCTTCAAGCTTCTCATGAGACAATGCCTTTATGAAAAGATCTGCAAGGTTGTCCTATGTTGGCACATAAGCCAAGCTGATCTCTCCTGCTGAGAGCCTCTCCCTGACACAGTGGTAATGCAACTCAATGTGCTTTGTGCGAGCATGAAAAACTGGGTTCCTCGCAACTGCCAATGCGCTCTGACTGTCAGTGTAGATAGTGTTGGTAGTGTCCTGTCCAACACCCAAATCAGCCCTAAGGCGTCTGAGCCATACACACTCAACCGTAGCTATGAAGACTGCCTTGTACTCAGCCTCACAACTCAAAGTGGCCACAATAGGTTGATTCTTGCTCAACCATGATATACATGAACTGCCAAGCATGAAACAAAAACCACTTCTGGACACTCGCGTGTCAAAACAACTAGCCCAATCTGAGTCCAAAAAAGCATGTAAGTCTGGCGGCAATGATCTTCCCTTGGGATAAAACAAGCCAAGATGTAAGTGCCACTAAGGTAGCGGAAAATCCTCTTGACAGCCTCCCAATGCTTAGACCCTGGGCTATGCATAAATCTGCTGACCTGTGGGACTGCATACTGAATATCCGGCCTCGTGTTGCATACATAAATGAGGCAGCCAACATCAGTTTGATAGAGAGTGACATCAATAGGATTGCCAGCATCATGTAGACTCAACTTCAAACCTGTTTCCATGGGAGTGGCAATAGGTTTGCAATCCTCAAGCCCAAACTTACATAGCAATGTCTCTATGTAACTTTTTTGACACAAGGTAATACCACCATCACACTGCTTAAACTGTATACCCAAGTAATGATGCAACAGCCCCAAATCTTTCATCTTGAAAGTAGCATTCAAATCAGCCTTAAATTGAGCAATATGTATCTCATTTGCTCAGTGATCATCAAATCATCGACATAAAGAACCACAATGAGAAATACATCACCCTCACGCTTTACATACAATGTGCTTTCTGTTGGACTGTTACGAAAGCCTTGTTTGACCAAATGAGTGTCAACTTTCTCATACCAAGCACAAGGAGATTGCTTCAACTCATACAAAGCCTTCTTACATCTGCACACTTTGTCCTCTTGTCCTTTTATGACAAAACCGCGAGGCTGCACTACATAAACTTCCTCAAATATGTCACCATTCAAGAAAGCAGTAACAATGTCTGATTGATGTACATCCCAACCAAAATGAGCTACCAATGCACATAGAAAACGCACAATAGTCATACAACACGTGGGAGAAAAATTCTCTTCATAGTCTATGCCTTTTTGCTGTGCATAACCCTTTGCAACAAGGCGAGCCTTATGGTGATCGATCTCACCATCCGGCTTGCATTTCAACTTGTAAACCCACTTCGTACCAATGGCCTTTTGTCGAGGAGGCAAATCACATAAAGTCCATGTGTCAATTTCTATAAGTGCATCATATTCTGATTGCATGGCATCCATCCAATTTTTTGAATTATGTGCTTCATCAAAAGACAGAGGCTCCTCAACATCATGTAAGCTAGACAGAGTCAAAGCATAACAATCTGATGCATAAGATGCATGGTGAGAGCCTGAACGAGTACGACTAGACAAAGGTGCATCCAATTTACTGTCATGCAAAGTGTGCACCAACCATTTTGGCATACCTCTAGCATGCTCATTTTCAGCCCTTTCCTCATCAAGTACATCATGTACATCTGCATCAGTAATAGGCTGATCTGTAACATTTTTAGAAACCCCCATACGCTGTACATTTGCCTCATTGGAACTTACATTCGTATTTCCACCACCGAAAAGAGGCAACAAAGTGTCATAAATGTCCTGTGAGCTTATGGTATTGTCTCTAGTACATGACAACAAGGGCTGAACAGAATCTTCCACAAACACTACATCCCGTGAAACCAAATTTTTTTTTGCGAATGATACAACCTGTAACCTTTGCTTTCACCACTATAACCAACAAAAATACATTTGACCGCCTTATCATCCAATTTTTTGCGCTGTGTTTGTGGCACCAAAGCATATGCCAAACAACCAAAAACACGCATGTGCTCAATAGAAGGCTTTCTATCATGCCATGCTTCATATGGAGTAATAGACTGCAAAGATTTCGTAGGACACCTGTTAGTACATAAGTGGCACAAATGATGGCCTCAAGCCAAAAAGAATGCGGCAACGCTTGACTTTTGACCATACAACGTGCCATTTTCGTAAATGACCTGTTTTTCCTCTCAGCAACACCATTTTGCTGAGGTGTATAAGGCACTATACATTGGTGTTTTATCCCATGACTAGCCAAAAATGCATTAAATTCATGAGACATATACTCCCCCCCTCGATTGGAACGGAGGGTGCCCATAGTACATTTTGAGACATTTTCAGCCATAGCCAGAAATTGTTTGAAGCACATAAAACCTTTGGACTTCGCTTTAAGCGGAAATACCCTTGCATGCCTGGAGTAATCATCAATGAAAGTCACAAAGTACAGGTAATTGCCCAAGGACGGAGTTTGCATGGGCCCACAAACATCACTATGCACAAGCTGCAACCTGCATGTGGCCCTAACTGAACCATCCTTTGGAAACTTAGAACGCTGCATTTTACCCAGAATACAGCCTTCACAAACATTTTTGACAGGTGCTTCAAGAGGCGGCATGGAAGCAACCATATCATATTTTTGTGCAAACGTAGCAAACTGACAAAATTCAGATGACCAAAACGTGTATACCAAAGTTTTGCATTTGAAATAGCCCTTGAATCTGCAACAACTGCATTTGCAAAATTTTGTCCACACTTGTCATACAAAGTGAGCTTATACATCCCATGACACAATAGGCCAGATGCAACAATTTCATCACCAAAATTGAGATCATGAACTGTACATCTGTCATCCACAAATTTGACTACAACTCCAAGTCTAGCAAGTGCGGATACAGACAAAAGATTCTTCTTGATCCCATGTACATAAAGTGCATCAACAAGTGTGAAAGAACTGCCATTAGCAGCAGTAAGCACAATCTTTCCAACTCCCTGAACCGGATAAGAGGCATTGTTGGCACAAGTGACTGAATTCCCATGAGGGACAGACTCGAGAGAGGTGAACAATTCACAGTGTGAGGTAATGTGCTTTGTAGCACCATTGTTGAAATACCATTCATGTGAATTCGTAGCAAACTGACAAGCATGCATCATGGACAATAGGATTGTAGGTGCACTCTGCACTAAAAGCTCATTCTGCATCAACATCAGCAACAGAGTCTCCTTTCACAGAAGACTCAACAATGGCTGCATTTGTAGTGGAACCAGCATTTGCAGTGGAACCACCCTCTTTCTTCTTAGCCTCTTTGGCCTTCAACTTAGGACACTGCTTGATCAAGTGATCATTAGCTTTACAATAATGGAAACGCATCTTCTTTTTTCCATTATCACCAGAAGTGCCAGATGAAGTGCTGCTAGCAGAAGCATTGGGAACATAAGTTTTGCCACTCGCGTAGGACTATAAGAGGTGGAAGCATTGTTGTTACCACCCTTTCTTTGAGAAGCAATAAAAGCATGTTCAACTGCACGCTGTCTAGTCTTTTTTTTTTTGGAAAGTGACTCTTGCAACAGCAATGTGCATAATGCATCAAACTTGACAGCTTCTGGATTTCCTTGGGTCATAAGTCTCCAAGTACTAGCAAAATTCTGGTAAGAATCTGGTAAGTCATCAAGAACAGTCTGCACAAGGGAACTGTCTGAAATGACTTCACCTACAAAAATAAGTTGCTCATTGATATCCTTGACACTAGCAAGGAAAGTGTCCATATCGTCTTCCTCATGCACAATCTTCGACTCCAGCTCTTTACGCAGCAAAGAAATTTTAGCCTCATTGCGACTTGCATAAAGACTAGCCAAAATATCCCAAGCCTGTTTTGCAGATTTTGCTGAACGCATGTGAGTAACAATAGTGCGCTTCACAGACAACGCAATCAATGCATGAGCCTGCGCATCCTTTACATCCCAACGAGCTTGTTCTACCGTAGGCAAAACAACTCCAATAGCAGCAAGACCTGCAACATCCTCAACATCGCCTACATCCTCAGAACCAGGACGTACATCAATGCCCTGCAAAATATTCCAGATGCCCTTTGACACAAGAACGTCTTGAATCATATAAGCCCACATAGGGTAATTGTCCCCATCCAACCTATCCTCAGCAGCAAGCATCTTGAAGATATCTGTGTTGTTGTCAGCCATGATAAATGCTGCACCTAATGCCCGAAAATAGGAGAAACGGAGTGGGAACAGCACGTGCTATATAGCACAAACCGAGAAGACTTAAGGCACCTGTTATGCAAAAAACGGCACTGACAAAAATTTTGCACAAAATGATAAAATTGCCTGCGAGCAGACCTCCTTGTAGTGGAAACGGAGGCCGAAATAAGCCCGAATCAGAAATCTGAGCCTGAATCTATGAGGTCTCCCAAAATATCTGCTGACCTGCGAACGCTAGCAAAACCTCACTGTAATCGGAGAAAGTGAGCAGGCGTGTGCAGCTGACTAAGCCCGGGAGGACGCAACCTGCTCTTATACCAATTATTGGAATTAGGGTTGCAGAGAAATGCACAGAGCTTGGAGAAGACAAAGGAAGCTCAAGGCACACAATAGAGAGTGTGTTACTTAGTGTGCAATGGAAAGATGGATAGCCCTAGAGTGATGGGCGTATATACAATGCTCGGGGGAAAAAACCTCCTAAAGAGGGAAAAAAATGCCCAACAGTCCTAGTGTGTTCACACACATCACTACCACATGTATATAATCCTTCATATTCATCATTTTATGTCAGATAACTTCATCACAGCCAGGTCAACTTTCAACAATGCAGCAAAAAGTGTGTTACATATTAACGGTCTCAATTATCCTTGATTTTGTTAATCTTATGTCATGCCATTTTAAGGTGATATATATGTATTTTAAACCATCCTCAGTTTGCAAGCAAACCTCTTTTTTTAAAAAAACCCCTTAGGACATATGTACCATCGTGAATCTGCAATAATACCATCCCACAACCAGTATTACAAACTCCAAATCCACAATACTGTACTCAACAATCACAAAATGCTCTTTATGCAAAAAATTGAAGCTTTCATACACATACATTCTTGTTTTGAATTTGTTAGGTCAACCCTGTTGTTGCAAAATAGTTAAAAGAAAAACCAAAAAAATTAATGATATGATCATGTTCAAATTCTATGTAGGTGCATGGGCACCTACCTGTTCATGGAGTTGACCATGTATTCTGTAAAAAGCGATTCCCAGATTTGAATTTCCATTGAAGCCTATAACAGCAAAGTTCACATCATAGCAGCCGCAATCATTCAAAGTCCTAATGTGTGTGTTCTTGCTCCATATGTTCTTGATAATTGATTTTTATGTTGTTGACTCCACTAGCTTGCGTATTGTAAGAGCTGAAGCTGTTAGCAGATGAATAGCTGGCAAGGGTGAGGATTATCCTGGCTGAATCTTTGTTCCCCTTTGAGGATCATCAAGGGATGTGTGTATGCGTGCATGTCTGTATGTGTGTGTGTGTGTGTGCGTGTGCGTGTGTGTGTGTGTGTGTGTCAAATGATTGAAAGGGCAAGAGGCATACTCAACTAGTACTGCAAGGGTATGGTTCAAGAAGAAAGCATTATTGTTCTACCTGCAAATAGATGGTGACAGCATGAAGAATCTGTTATGCTTCTGATCGAATAGAGACCGCACCATGATGAGGTACCAAGATTTTGAAGGTGTTCACAATGCCTCCTCCCAGTACAGAATTATGTCCTTGAAAGAAGAAAAATAGAGGTCCATAGGTCCATAGGTGCAAACACTAGGAGCTCCTGAGAGAGAGAGAGAGAGAGAGAGAGAGAGAGAGAGAGAGAGAGAGAGAGAGAGAGAGAGAGAGAGAGAGAGAGAGAGAGAGAGAGAGAGAGAGAGAGAGAGAGAGAGAGAGAGAGAGAGAGAGAGAGAGAGGGGGGGGGGGGCATAGGAGACTATCTTGGCATGAGAATGGGGAACTCCTCATGTATGGGTGTTAGTGCTGAGAACGCAGAGAGGGGACTAGTGCACAAAGAAGGAATGCAACATTACTATTATTGAGAATGCAGTCGAGAGAAGGAATACAAAAAGGTATTATTGAGAAAAAGAGGGGGGCACCACCTCATATATAGCTCACGAAAGGGGGGAATACCTAAATTTAAGATAGGTAGATGAGTAGGTATGGCACGTTACTTAGGTATATTTAGTCCATTATTTTTAGCTTGTGGATGGGGCAAATCCACAGCTACTAGGCTTCCTTACATAGCTGTATATTCTTCAAACAAAAAGGTCATAAAGACCTACCCACATATTCACGTGCATGTGTCTATATTCCATGTGGATAATAATGTGACAGCAAGGGAATGGGTCATCTTGTAATGGTCCCAATGGTTTATAGAGAGATAGATAGAGATAAGGTCTTGCCATAATGAGAACAAGAAGGAGACATATACATGATTATGGTCAATTGGCGAGTGACCATGGCTAGAGTGTGTACAACTTTGTATTGGCAAGTGACCATTGTTGTAGTGTGTACATTGTACAACCTTGTATAGGCTTGGTAAGAAGCTTGTAAGCTGGGGAATTATTGTAAAATGGTAGATTATCAAGAAAGTGTGCAATTAAACCTCGCCCGAGGATAACCTCTATGTGTGTGTATGATCACTAAGGTAATTCAGAACCAACAAGTGGGAACTAGGCTACCATTATTAAAAAATCATATACTTTCGAGTAAATATGAGTGTTGCAACCAAGATAGTGTTGGATGAGATTATGATCCTGAAGGTGTGTAACGACCACCTTACCGATAGTATTAAGCATGTACGTGAGTGTTCATGCATGCGTTGGAACAATAGGGTGTAGACGTGTGTTATGTTGTCAAGTTAAGAATGTGTGTGTCTATTATCAGACTTGAGAGGGAATTTAAGGCATCCTATATTTAGAGGGACACTTATTAGTATGATAATCCGGCCACTGCCTTTTAATTGGATAATTTGTGTGTGTGTGTGTGTGTGTGTGTGTGTGTGTGTGTGGCCCTCGCCCATCCCATAGGAGAGATCCACTTGGTGGAGGATAGTCCACCGAGTGGAACTATCCCCTACCTATTGCAAGAAACTATGGTTAAAAGTCATAAAGTTATACTATCTTTCCCAAAAAGGATCATGTTTAGTAACAAAAAGAGATTCAATCATCAATGTATGATGTGTCTAAAGGGGTTTAATATGTGAATTGTTTGATAAAGGGGTCATCGTAGGAGGATAATGTGGTAAGATAGAATAGACGTACCTGGATTCTCATTCTTTTGGTTGATATACCGTCAATTTTTATCAGTTTGGTCACTGTAATATACCTCCATCCTGTAAGACACGAAAAGTTGCAGCCACACTTCTTTTCATAGGGATAGAAAGTCCCATGTACATTATCTTACCAACTTCATCTATCTTGTACGCTTGAGGTACCCAAATATTTACGTGTTCGCATTAGTTCCAATATAGGTAACCCTAATTGTACTCCCATTATCAGAGTTCTAAAACCCATATCCTGATAGAATTTTTTTGATTAAAGTCCGGATAAATTGGAATAACAACTTTGGAATAAGTTTAGCACAAAGTAAGTAAGTATGTACTCCAATTCTTAGGGTATGAATACCCATATCCTGACAAAAATTGTTTGATTGATGTCAATATAGATTGGAGTAATTGTACTATAAATACATTTGCTAGGTATGGTACTAGTCCGACCAAAGACTATGAGGGAGAGAGAGTGTGTGTTTATGCGAGAATACCCATTTGTAATGTGTTGAATAGGGTTTAGATGTAAGAATACCCAATTTTTGTATGATAAAGGGGTCCTCCACGGAGGAGAGTATGGTACTATGAAAAATACATACTTGACATCTCATGATTTTGGTTGATGTGTCACCCCAAATTTGTGAACTTTGTTGTCATGGTGGGTACTATGAAATACTCCCATCTTGCAAGATAAAGACCACTTAAAACTCCACACCTGCTCGAGGGTGGACATGATTACAGTATATGGATTATATGTAAGCATGTAGGTGCTTGACCAATGTAGGAGATGAGAGCCCCAACCCATCCCTTTGGATTGGGGGGATCAACCTAGTAATAATGTAACTTGTAATAACTTGACCAATTTAGGAGCTACAGAGCCCCGACCCATCCCTTTGGATTAGGTGGGTCAAGCTATTAATAATAGACATTAAGCACTCCAATACCTAGGTAATACTTATACCAGAGAGTAGGCAATCCAATTCTTAGGGTATGAATACCCATATCCTAACAAAACTCGTTTGATTGAAGTCACGATAAATTGGAGTAGATACATTATTAAATTCCAATTATTAAGTATGGCACTAGTCCTGACCAAAGACTAGTAGGGAAAAGGAGTGTGTGTTTAAGTATGAAAATCCCTTCATAACTGAACCATACTTAGACAATTGAAAAAATTGTATTAAATAATATATTAAATAACAATATTTTAAATCAAGATGTCATAAAACTCAGTTAACATTTCATATACACCAATACAACATTCTGTATCTAATGGATAATATAGTTATTTAGATCAAAAAGTTGATCTTTGACCATTACAAATTGATATCTTAATGTTGTATCTCTGTGTGTCCACCCTTTGGGATGAGCTTCCACTACATCTACATAGAGAGGGATCCAGCTGTTACTTGCATCCATACAAAAAAATTCAGTTAGAACTGGCTATGTTTGTGCGTATTGCAGGTGTCGACATTGGATCCAACTGTCATCCATGTCACACCTGTAGACCTAGTTTAGCCTACCCTTAGGATTAATCATTAAGTTGGGCTTTTAAGTAAGATAACCTTTGCTTGTCAAATCATGTGTGTCCCAATATTCATTGAGTTTCCCCAAAGAAATGATGCTAATGACTACTACCATATATGATGCAGATACCTATGTAGGTATCTATTTTTGGTTCAAAGATCATTGTAGACATCCTGACAAAAATTGGGCAGCATCTCCCTTGTAATTCAAATACTCAGTTTATGCCATCTCTCAATGAGACCCTCATAGGAGGTTTACGGATTCATTAATGAAAAAAAAAATGTATGCATGTGTCAAAACCTAGCAATACATCACATGTCACTAGCACATATAACCATCTTTATAAAAATCTAGTAGGATCTTGTTTGTATCTTAAAAAGGTCCAAAAAACATATCCTCAATTCTTTATATGTCTATATGTTATGCAATGAGAACCGATCCCAAGAAAAAAACCCAAACTTGTAGTATCATAAACACCGTGTAAGACTATGAATAAAATGACTTTGATTGAGGAATCATTTTTCTCTAAGTTTACCGACACACACAGGTAAGCAAGTTATAATATAGTTTACACATCCCATAATCATGTTTGTCATCTAATTTAGAATAATTAGAGTCTTAGAGAAGCATGTAAGACAGCCTCCCCAAAAACCATTGAGGACAAATTTTCAAAGGTTTCTCAATAGGGACGGGACCCTTCTTAGGAGGATTACCCTCTTCCTTGAGCTATTAGTCAATATGATAATTGGTGTTTGACCAAATTTGGGCAGAGTCTTGTTCGTATTTTGGGGAAATTTTCAAAAGAAACAGTATATGCCATCTCAGAAAGAGACCTTACACAACAGGTTTGAGGCTATGATAACACAACCAACAAATATCCTGTGTATCAACTTGCATCGTACTTCAAGAAGACTCTTCCCAAGTATCATCCATCAAGTCTAGATCGAAAGGTAAACTTGTAAAGTCCTCCACTTACGTTATCCTTCATATTCATCATTTTATGTCAGATAAGTTCATCACAGCCAGGTCAATTTTCAACAATAGAGCAAAAAGTGTGTTACATATTAACGGTCTCAATTATCCTTGATTTTGTTAATCTTATGTCATGCCATTTTAAGGCGATATGTATTTTAAACCATCCTCAGTTTGCAAGCAAACCTCTTTTTATAAAAAACCTATTAGGACATATGTACCATCGTGAATCTGCAATAATACCATCCCACAACCAATATTACAATCCCCAAATCCACAATATTGTACTCAACAATCACAAAATGCTCTTTATGCAAAAAATTGAATATTTCATACACATACATTCTTGTTTTTAATTTTTTAGGTCAACCCTGTTGTTGCAAAAATAGTTCAAAGAAAAAAAATTTAAAAAAAGCCAAAACAATTACTGGTATGATCATGTTCAGATTCTACGTAGGTGCATGGGCACCTACCTGTTCATGGATTTGACCATGTATTCTGTAAAAATAAATTCCTAGATTTGAATTTCTATTGAAGCCTATAATGGCAAAGCTCACATCATAGCGGCCACAATCATTCAAAGTCCTGATGTGTGTGTTCCTGCTCCCATACATTCTTGATGATTGATTTTTATGTTGTTGACTCCACTGGCTTGAGTATTGTAAGAATTAAAGCTGTTAGCAAATGACAATATCCGCCAAGGGTGAGGATTATAAAAGTTGAATCTTTCTCCCCCTTCGAGGATCATCAAGGGATGTGTGTATGTGTGCATGTTTGTGTGTGTGTGTGTGTGTGTGTGTGTGTGTGTGTCAAATCATTTAAAGGGCGAGAGGCATACTCAACAAGTACTGCAAGGGTATGGCTCAAGAAGAAACAATTATTTTTATACCTGCAATAGATGGCAACGACATGAAGAATCCACTATGCTTCTGATCGAATAGAGACCGCACCATGATGGGGTACCAAGATTTTGAAGGTGTTCACAATGCCTCCTCCCGGTACATAATTTGCTCCTTGAAAGAAGAAAAATAGATGTCTGTAGGGCCATAGGTGCAAACACTAGGAGCTCCTCAGAGAGAGAGAGAGAGAGAGAGAGAGAGAGAGAGAGAGAGAGAGAGAGAGAGAGAGAGAGAGAGAGAGAGAGAGAGAGAGAACTATCTTGGCATGCAGATGGGGAACACCTCATGTATGGGTGTTAGTGCTAAGAACACAGATAGAGGACGAGTGAACAGAGAAGGAACGCAACATTACTATTGTTGAGAACACAGCCGAGAGAAGGAATACAAAAAGATATTATTGAGAAAAAAAAGGGGGGCACCACCTCGGCTGTGTTGAGAACACAGCCGAGAGAAGGAATACAAAAAGATAGGTAAATACCTAAAGATAGCTCATGAAGGGGGGGAATACCTAAATTTAAGATAGGTAGATGATTAGGTATGGCACGTTACTTAGGTATATTTAGTCCATTATTTTTAGCTTGTGGATGGGGCAAATCCACAGCTACTAGGCTTCCTTATACACTTGGGTATTCTTTAAACAAACGGCTCATAAAGACCTACCCACATATTGTCATAAAATCTAATATCTAACCAACCCAAATGATTTTCTCATATTAAATTGATCACTTAATGTGGGAGAATAAACGGGAACAAGTGTTAAGATATAGATATGTGCTTATAGATCTATCTCAACACGGGGCCAATGGTAAAGGGGCCCAAAAGGGAGATGGTCTATCAAAGAGCAAGGCTAACCAATGGAGCATAAGAACTTAGGGTTAGCTTCATTGAAGACCTCCAATAAATGTGTGTAAAAGTCCTTTGACCTTAGGTAAGCTAGGGCTGAGCTTGAGGTGGGAACCCGGCCCAAGCTCAAGGTGCTTGTCCTGCTTGAGGTGCTTGTCGTGCTTGAGGTGTTTGTCATGCTTGAGGTGCTTGATTAAGATGCTTGAGGTGCTTGACTGGCTCCATGCTTGAGGTGCTTGACTTGCTGCATGATTAAGGTACTTGAGGTGCCTTGAGAAGCTTGCCTGAGATGCTTATGGGAACACCCCCTAGTTCAAGTGCTTTGTCATGCTTGGTGAGTAAGGTGCTTGATCACCTAAAGTCAAAAGCATTCCTACAAGAGGGGGGGCGAGCCCTTTTCCTAGGGGCTAGAGAGAGAACACCCACTCACACACACAAGGGAAGCCCCAACTTGAAGAGGCAGCAAGGACACATGTCAGGCCCCTACCCATGTTACCTTCATGTGTTGCTTGAAGCCTATTGGCTAAGCTTCAAAGGGGTCTAATGATAAATCACATGAATTATCTAATTGTTTTAGCATTTATCTAGCCCTCTCTCTCAAAAAGGAAAGGGGGACACTTGTCTCAAGGCTACCCCTGCTGCTTGTAATGCCTCCTACTCATGATTGGCTAGGCCCGGGAGGGTCCAATGAGCTTCAAGCATGAGCTACAAGGGGGGGTCAACCCAAGCTAGCTAGGGGCTTGCTTGAGGTGTATACTCACCCACACACACTCACAATCACTCTCATTGTGTGCTATGCAAAGTGCAAGAGCTCCCTCTCCAAGCAAATAGAGGTTGAGAGCCTACACCAACACTCTTGGCTATGGAGTGCAAATCCAACCAAGAGCCATGCTTCAATGCTTGAGCTTGTCATCTCCTTCTTCTTCATTACTATGCTATTATGTATGCTAGCAACAAGAGTATGATAAGTGAGGAACTAGTTCTTTCTCCTATGAAATGTTTCTTCTTCCTCTTCCCTACCCTCATTCCCTGCTAGCTCTCTCCACCTTCGAAGGTGTTTGAGGTCTTGGGACTGAGGCTTGGGACAATTAAAGCTTTCTTCAAGTTCATGTTATGCTATGATTGTGATGCATGAAGCTTTCCATCTTCATTGCATCACCTAGGTCACAAGGAACACAAAGAATGTATTGTAACAAGTCTCTCTTAATGGGAGAAATCATAATACAAATGCCTATTGGAGGGGGGACCGGCTCCACATAAATCCGGTCCTCAACTGTTGTCATGTTCTCTAAATTCTCTCTCTTGCAAAACTATTGTTCATGCCAAGTTAACTAATTGCTATGATTATGTTGCTATCTTCAATTATGTCTACCCTCTATGCTCACAAAGTTGCTTCTCGAAAGTATTCTTATTAATTTCCGCTATTCTCAAGTTGAATAGGCTAATTCCATTACACATATTCACGTGCATGTTTCTATATTCCATGTGGATAATAATGTGACAACAAGGGAATGGGCCATTGAAATGGTCCCGATGGGTTATAGAGACATAGATAGAGATAAGGTCGTGCCATAGGAGACATATACATGAATATGGTCAATTGGCGAGTGACCATGGCTATAGTGTGTACAACTTTGTATTAACGAGTGACCATTGTTGTAGTGCGTACAACCTTGTATTGGCTCGGTAAGAAGCTTGTAAGCTGGGGAATTCTTGTAAAATGGTAGATCATCAAGAAAGTGTGCAATTCAACTTTGCTCGAGGATAACTTGTGTGTGTGTGTGTGTGTGTGTGTTTGTGTGTGATTACTAAAGTAATTCAGAACCAACAAGTGGGAACTCGGCTACCATTATTAAAAGATCATATCCTTACGAGTAAATATGAGTGCTGCAACCAAGATAGTGTTGGATGAGATTACGATCTTGAAGGTGTGTAGCGACCACCTTACCGATAGTATTAAGCATGTGACCGTTCATGCATGCCATGGACCAATAGGGAGCAGACATGTGTTATGTTGTCAAGTTAAGAATGTGTGTGTCTATTATTAGACTTCAGAGGGAATTTAAGGCATCCTATATTTAGAGGGCCACTAATTAGTATGATAATATGGCCACTACCTGTTAACCAAATAATGTGTGTGTGTGTGTGTGTGAGAGAGAGAGAGAGAGAGAGAGAGAGAGAGAGAGAGAGAGAGAGAGAGAGAGAGAGAGAGGGAGAGGGAGAGATACATAGATTGTGTGTGTCTGTGTGTGTTTTTGAAATGAAAAATATAACAATAGTTTGATTATACAAACTATTGAACCATACAATGGAGTAGACTAGAATTGACAAATAGACAAGGGTAATGGCATATGGACAAGTACAATGATACTATGTAGAAAGATATGTACATGTATATAATATCATGAAACTTGTTTGTATCAATAGTTTACATTAGCCTGACATACTAATTGTAACATTTAATGGTCTAGTAACTTGTGTGTAGCAGAAAATAACATAGACATAGTGAGCATTTCATTAAGGATAGATTCCTAATGAGCATAGCAAGAGTGCTTGGGTGGAGAGAGAAACAAACCATAACACCTAGTTAGATAGGCATGAACAATACTTCAAAAAGATAGAGAAATTAAGCTATTGACAACAAGTGAGACCGGAGTTTCATGGAACCGGTCCCCCTCCAAAAGGTTTTGTATTATAGGTTTCCCCCATCAAGGGAGACATTTTACAATACAATACTTTGTGTTCCTTCAATAACTTGTTGGTGTAATGAAGATGGAAGCTTCAAGCACCAAGCTCATACTTGAAAACGTAACATTAATTCCCTCACGGTCTCAGACCCAAGACCTCACAAACCTTCAAAGATGGTGAGATCTAGCGGGGTATGAGAGTAGATCGAGAGGAAGGAGTATCCTTATGAGAAAGAAGTATGTCTCCTCACATAATCACTCTTAATAGCTTAGCATAGCTTAATAATTAGCATGGTAGAGGAGATGAGCATGCATTGAAGCTTGGCTCTTGGTTGGATTTGCATCGTGCAGGCCTCCCTTCTCACAAGCTTGGAGTAGATGATGAGCTTTCCGTTAAAGCTTGAGAAGGAGATAGTCTTATTTACTTCACACATGAACTTGTGTGAGTGTGTGTGCAATAATTCCTTGAAAAAATCAGCCCCCCCCCCCCCGTCTCTATCTCTCTCTCTCTCTCTCTCTGGGCTGACCCCTCTTGCTAATTACTCATGCTGGCATCCTATTGGCCCCTGCAAAGCTTAGCCAATGACAATTAAGAAGCATAAGTGATAGCCTTGTGACATGTGTCCCCATTTCCCGTTTTGTGAGAGCTTTAGGTATTTAAATAAATCAACTAATCTCTCATTGGACCTCTTGGTCTTCTGGCCATTAGGAATCAGGCAAGCCATTGGGCTGCTAAATGCTCATTAGACCCCTTGGGAGACTATCCAATAGTCTTCTAGAGATCTTAATTTCTATTGGTTCTTTTATCAAGTGTTTTTAAATGAATTAACTAAATTTACTCTAGCCTAATTCTCATTGGTCCACTCTATGGCCATCCAATAGGATTTGAATGCACCTTGGGGGCAACTGGGCTAGGGAGCTGACATGTGTCCACTATGCCCTTTGTGTAAAGGGAGTTTGCAAGAGTGTGCATGTGTGTGTGTTTCTCTCTCATCCCCTACATATAAGGCTCGCCCCCTCCTAGATAGGGATGTGGGAAGACTTTTGAGTCTTCGAGTCTTCCGACAAGCATCCAATTTTCCTAAAGTTTGACCATTGGAGGTTACCTTTGAATTTTGGAACCTTAGCATTTTGGAAGTCTTAATGGGCTGAACCTTAGGGTCTTTGAAGCCCATTAATGCACATTTTTCTTTTGCAGATGGCCCCCCCTTTGGATCCCTATTTTCCCTCCTTTGGATCCCTATTGTGACTAGTCTGCTAGCCTAACCAATATTCTATCTTTTTCTCCCTTGGTACTTCCCCATATTAAATGATCAGTTTAGCATGAGAAAATCATTTAGGAGAATTAGATATTTGTTATTATGACATTAATAAATGAAAAATTGCTTGCTATAAAACATCTTGTCTCCAGGTGTTATTATTGTTGTAATCCACTTCAACAATATCCAGTCCCTAGAGACAACCTCCACCAATCCTACAAGGAGAGGAATCTAGCTATTACCTGTATTCATGCAAAAGCATTCAGTTAGAACTGGCTATGCTTGTGTGTATTGCAGGTGTCAACACTGGGTCTAGTTGTTATCCATATCATACCTACAAAATTAGTTTATAGCTTACCCTACGGACTGTCATATGTCAAATGTAAGAACCAAAAAATAGGATTCTTTGCAAAAATTGGACATCATCTTGTTTGTATTTTGAAGAATTTGTCAAAAAGCTACAGTGAATGCCATCCCTTTAGATACCCTCATAGGAGGATTAAGGCTTTTAAACTACGTAGAGAACTTTAAATAATCATGCGATCATAGGAAATCAACAATATTCTTTAGTTTATTCAATGTTCTTCACCATATCAAAAATTTGAGCACAATGTTTAAATCTAAGTCAACCACCTTCCAAGAATTCTCAATACAATCTCATTGTGTATCTTTTGTTCCAAAAAACATTAGTTTCCAAACAATCAAGCAAATCTAACAAATCTAGATACCATTTTTGGGCCAAATTGAAATAGAATTCAAAAAGCCTTATGGACTTGATCTCCCTTGAGGCCCTCAGCAAGAGGATTAAGGTCAATACAAAAATCATAATAAGTATCAAGTTAACACATGATTCTGTCTACGTCTCAACCTTATGAAATTTCCACTTATGCAATCAAAAAAGTATCTACTAGTTGAGTCAAGCTTAATGTGGTTTTGAAAGAAGCATTACCCGCTTGAATCAAAGTAATTAAAATCATAGTAAAAAAAGACCAATATAACTTGCCTAACCAAAATTGGACAACACCTTGCCTGTAATTAGAGCAAATTATCAAAAAATTAGTTTATGCCATCTCGCAGTGAGACCCTCCACGGGAGGTTTATGGCTTGCCAAACGTAGTGGGTATCAATTGTGAGAAAATAAACCAATTTCACAGTAAGTGTCAACCACATCTAGCCACATAACAAGTTATCCTGCAACCATATCAGAAAAGTATGGCATAACATCTTAGCAAATGCCATTTGTGCTCCGATGTTCCTCCTGCATGAATTCAATTTCCATGGATAACATTACCTCAATTTATGCCATCACACAATGGGACGGGAGGGTTACTACTTGCCAATCGTAGTGGGTATCAAGTATGATCAAAACCAGTTTCCCAGTAAGTGTCAGCCACATCTAGCCATATAAAATGTTACCTTGGACCCATATCAAAAAAGTAGGGAATAGCCTCATAGCAAATGTTATTTGTGTTTCAATGTTCCTCTTTTATGTATTCAACTAGAGTATATACCAGTACCTTCATGAATTTCAAAACCCATTCTTAACTAGATTTCTTAAGAGAACAAATACAATTGAGGTTATATGCAGAACAAGGTATAATCTCTTGTATATTTGAGAAACAGTTTACGAGGTCTCACCAACCATAGTAGTCTAGAAGGATTTTTCAGAGAGGCAACTAACATAATAATTTTTTTAAAAATAACATTATATCTAGGTTCCCTTTCGATTGCTATGCCCTAAATCACTTTGTCAAAAAATGATCAAAGTAACAATTTAACATAGCATTTCTTAGTAGGTGACAAACACCTACCTGATATGTCTTCTTCTGCATGTGTGAGGAGTATGTGTGTAGCCTCCTCCGTTGTGTGTCGAACACGCATGCCAACGATTTATACGATGTATTTTGCTAGATAGTTGAGCATCAAAGTAGCGTTCGGACCTAACCACCATGAGCAAGAAAGCAGTGTTGTTTTGCTTAACTTAAGGCCAATGATGAGTATCAAGAGAAGCCATGCAATCATGTATTAATGAACAAGCTCCACCAATCCCCATGTCACGAATCCAACATGAGTAATTGTATGTGTAATTGTGTGTGTGTGTAAGAGAGAGAGAGAGAGAGAGAGAGAGAGAGAGAGAGAGAGAGAGAGAGAGAGAGAGAGAGAGAGAGAGAGAGAGAGAGAGAGAGAGAGAGAGAGAGAGAGAGAGAGAGAGAGAGAGAGAGATGAGTAATAGTAGTTGATTGAGTAAGGGACATAGTAAAAATCCTATCAAAAGGAGAACTCCTAGGCCAGTATACTAGTAACGTATCTTGAGGGAGCGCCAGAGTATGGCTCCTCATCAAGGGGAGGATGTACAACATGCAAAGGGCACAATCATGCATGAAGGCGGTGCATCTTCAAGTGTTCCATGCTCCTTCACCAGCAACCCATACTAAAGCGATGCCAACAATGTTGGAGGGAGTGGTGATTCAGAAACCTCATCATATTGAGGGTCGACAGTAGGAGGAATATAAAGCAAAAGTGGCTCCAAGCAGTAGCTAGAGAAGGAGAAATGAACTCCGCTTGTGTAGTATCCCAAGCATCAAAACTCTGCAAAAAATAGAGAGAGAGAGAGAGAGAGAGAGAGAGAGAGAGAGAGAGAGAGAGAGAGAGAGAGAGAGAGAGAGAGAGAGAGAGAGAGAGAGAGATGAGTAATAGTAGTTGATTGAGTAAGGGACATAGTAAAAATCCTATCAAAAGGAGAACTCCTAGGCCAGTATACTAGTAACGTATCTTGAGGGAGCGCCAGAGTATGGCTCCTCATCAAGGGGAGGATGTACAACATGCAAAGGGCACAATCATGCATGAAGGCGGTGCATCTTCAAGTGTTCCATGCTCCTTCACCAGCAACCCATACTGAAGCGATGCCAACAATGTTGGAGGGAGTGGTGATTCAGAAACCTCATCATATTGAGGGTCGACAGTAGGAGGAATATAAAGCAAAAGTGGCTCCAAGCAGTAGCTAGAGAAGGAGAAATGAACTCCGCTTGTGTAGTATCCCAAGCATCAAAACTCTGCAAAAAATAGAGAGAGAGAGAGAGAGAGAGAGAGAGAGAGAGAGAGAGAGAGAGAAGAGAGAGAGAGAGAGAGAGAGAGAGAGAGAGAGAGAGAGAGAGAGAGAGAGAGAGAGATGAGTAATAGTAGTTGATTGAGTAAGGGACATAGTAAAAATCCTATCAAAAGGAGAACTCCTAGGCCAGTATACTAGTAACGTATCTTGAGGGAGCGCCAGAGTATGGCTCCTCATCAAGGGGAGGATGTACAACATGCAAAGGGCACAATCATGCATGAAGGCGGTGCATCTTCAAGTGTTCCATGCTCCTTCACCAGCAACCCATACTGAAGCGATGCCAACAATGTTGGAGGGAGTGGTGATTCAGAAACCTCATCATATTGAGGGTCGACAGTAGGAGGAATATAAAGCAAAAGTGGCTCCAAGCAGTAGCTAGAGAAGGAGAAATGAACTCCACTTGTGTAGTATCCCAAGCATCAAAACTCTGCAAAAAATAGAGAGAGAGAGAGAGAGAGAGAGAGAGAGAGAGAGAGAGAGAGAGAGAGAGAGAGAGAGAGAGAGAGAGAGAGAGAGAGAGAGAGAGAGAGAGAGAGAGAGAGAGAGAGAGAGAGAGAGAGAGAGAGAGAGAGAGAGAGAGAGAGAGAGAGAATATATGTATTAGGTGCATGAATCAAAGAAGGATATAAATGAGCCAAAACTTTTGTAGGTGCCATATGCCAACTTGGTTGTTTACGTACCGGCGATAGGTAAGAGTTAAATTTAGTCAAGAAGATTTAGATACCCTTCATGTGTTGCCCGAGTAGGGATAAGTCCCAAGGGGAGCCCTTGAAAGGAGGATTCATGGGAGGATGAGACGAGAAGAGTATCAAAAGGGCTGAACACAATAAAGGTTACATAACATATCGTGTTTTAGTCAATTGGAGACACATGGTGTGTATTACTTGATCCAGTCTCTAATTAGACTACGTGTGAACATTCAGAATTGGCTTGTATGATCTAGACCCAGCTGGTCAATACGCATCAATTATTAAGTATCCTACAATAGGATTTTTTTATTCAATGTACTCCTAATCAAACAGATGAGCTCATATTTTAATGCATAGGCATTTGTGAGCCAAGAAACATTTAATGGACTATTGAACATAGATTAATATGGGAGACATCTAGCTGTAGAATATTAGGGTAGCTTATTAGTTAGCAATTCTTACTCTGTAGGTTTGAGAGAAAAAAATCTGGTAGATCCTCTTATATTTATGTGATGTATCCAAAACAAAAAACCATGTATTGTCTGTGTGCGTGTGTGTATGTGAGAGAGAGAGAGAGAGAGAGAGAGAGAGAGAGAGAGAGAGAGAGAGAGAGAGAGAGAGAGAGAGAGAGAGAGAGAGAGAGAGAGAGAGAGAGAGAGAGAGAGAGAGAGAGAGAGAGAGAGAGGTGAGAAAAAACTTGTTTATTTGATTTTCAAAACAATGCAAAAGAGAGACCATCAAACAGTTTATTGTATCCATCACCAAGTTGATTCAACAATGTCAAGCCCAGGTAAAGGTACTTCTCGTCTAGAGGTTTTTCCATTTTCCTTTCAACGTGCCATTGGAAGTTCTTTCATGTCCCTGCCAACGGCGAGCATAGAGTGTGGAATTTGAATTGCAGGCATGTCTGCATGGTGTTTGTAGAAAACACCCTACCGTGTTTTCTTGTGTGACTTTACACAAAATAACTATGTGTGTGTGTGTGTGTCCAAGTATGTCATAAAATCTAATATCTAACCAACCCAAATGATTTTCTCATATTAAATTGATCACTTAATCTGGGAGAATGAATGGGAACAAGGGTTAAGATATAGACATGTGCTTATAGATCTATCTCAACATGGGGCCAATGGTAAAGGGGCCCAAATGAGAGATGGTCTATCAAAGAGCAAGGCTACCAATGGAGCTTAGAAGACCTTAGGGTTAGATTCATTAAAGACCTCCAAAGGTTAGTGTTTAAAGTCCTTTGACCTAAGTAAGGGTTGAGCTTGAAATGGCCCCCGACCCAAGCTGCCGACCCAAGCTGAAGGTGCTTGTCTTGCTCTTGAGATGCTTGTCATGCGTGAGGTACTTGTCATGCTTGATTGAGGTGCTTGAGATGCTTTGTTGTGCTTGCTTGAGATGCTTGTGGGAACACCCCCAAACTAGAAGTGCTTTGTCATGCTTGATGAGTAAGGTGCTTGAGCACCAAAAGTCAAAAGTGATCCCTACATAAGAGGGGGCAAGCCCATATTGTAGGGGCTAGTGATAGAATACACACACACACACACACACACACACAAACTCAAGGTAACCCCAATCCTTAAGAGGCAGCAAGGACACGTGTCAAGCTCCTACCCATTTTACCTTCATGAGGTGCTTGAATCCTATTGGCCAGGATTAAAAGGGGTCCAATGATAAATTTCTTGAATTAACTAATTGTTTTTGCATTTAGGAAGTCCTCTCTCTCAAAGGGAAAGGGGGACACTTGTCCCAAGACTACCCCTATTGCTAGCAATGGCCCAAGCTTGTGATTGGCTAGGCTTGGCACGAGCCAATGAGCTTCAAGCATGAGCTAGAAGAGGGGGTGGAGTTGACCAAAGCAAGAAGAGGCCTTGCTTGCAGGGTATACTCATCCACACACAGTCACACACACTCTCATTGTGTGCTATGCAAAGTGCAAGAGCTCCATCTCCTTCTCCAAGCTCCTTGAGAAGTTGAGAGCCTACACCAACACTCTTGGCTATGGAGTGCAAATCCAACCAAGAGCCATGCTTCAATGCTTAAGCTTTCCATATTCTCATCTTCATTACTATGCTACTATGTATGCTAGCAAGAAGATTTATGATAAGTGATGAACTAATTATTTCTACTATCAAATGTTTTTTCTTCCTCTTCCCTACCCTCATTCCCTGCTAGCTCTCTCCACCTTTGAAGGTGTTTGAGGTCTTGGGATAGCTAAAGATTTCTTCAAAGTTTATGTTATGCTTGTGATTCATGAAGCTTTCCATCTTCATTGCATCACCTAGGTCATAAGAAACACAAAGATTGTAGTGTAACAAGTCTCTCTTGATGGGAGAAATCATAATAAAAATGCCTATTGGAGGGCGGACCGGCTCTACATAAATCCGGTCTTCAATTGTTGTCATGTTCTTCAAATTCTCTCTCTTGCAAAATTATTGTTCATACCAACTAATTGCTATGATTATGTTGCTATCTTCAATTATGTTTACCCGCTATGCTCACAAAGTAATTTCTCAAAATAACTCTCATTAATTTCCGCTACTCTCAAGTTTAATAGCCCAATTCCATTACATTGGTATCAGAGCATTTGGTTTCTCTATTCTTGCTTAAGAAGAGAGGTCCTTAAGTAGCCTATAAATGGTTGATGTTGTTAATTATATTAGGGTAAATGGAACTGGGATCTATTATCGATTTTGTTGAGCCCACTATGTGGGATATGGTGCACACCTTGGAGCTTTGGACTTAATAATGGAGTCCTTTTAGACTTTCCTATGGATTTACCATTATTGAGCCATAAGAAGTCTGAAAGGAGCTATCCCTTAACAACTCTGCTATGTTAGACTTACTTGACTACTCTCTATAATTAACCACTTGGAGCCATGGGTGTAGATACTTAAGAGCCGGTTTTCAAAGGCTAAGAGGAGTGGCAACTAAGGTTTTGAATTGACAAAGCATACACTAAGTACATACATAAAATTTTGTGAGCATGGCTGACAATAATCAAGAGAGTAGAATGAACATTGATAGCTTTGATTTTGCACATGAAGGTGCTAATGATGATGCCCAAGTTATGTTTATGAATTATCTTGTAACTAGGTTGCAGCAAGCTATGGGCAACCTTGCTTTGCAAGTCGAAGTTACTTTCACGCTTATGGGATTTCCCTTCCTCCCCAAGAGGAGAGAGAGCTTAGGAGGCCTCTTGAAGAGACCCCCAAAATAAGACTCTCTCCCATACGAGAGGAGGAATCCAAAGAGCAAGAAAGCAATGAAATTTTGAGTTCCTATGAACTCTACGAAGACGACGGTCTAAACGATCGCCCACTCCTCCCAAGAGGAAAGGATCAACACATAGTCCTTCTCCTCGTCACTCCAAAAATGAAGAGAGGAAACAAAGGAAGAAAAGGGCAAGAAAGAGGTCACCATCTTCTCCTTCTTCTTCACCTTCCTCCTCTTCCGACGAAAGTTATGACTATTCTCCTAGAGAATACAAGAGGAGAGGACATCAAAAATCATACCCTACATGGCTAATGTCACAAAAGCTAAAGAAGTTCAAGGAGGGAGGAATGAGTATCTCTTTTCTCACCTATGATGGCACCTTTGGTGCTACTGACAAAGTGTTGGCTTTCATCCAGCAATTTGATGCGGCTTTTGGAGACGAGGGCTTCACAGAGTCCTCCAAGCTACACCATGAATCTATGCACTTTCAAAAATCAACTCATCAATGGTGGGCTAGCCTTCATGGCAATGGAAAATCCCCAAAGACATGGAAAACTCTACGAGTTTTCATACTGAAGCAATTCCTTTCAAGCGATGCAAAGGACAAAGTGCTCACTGAATGGTGCAACTTGAAGCTTCTCTCTCATGAGTCTATCCACAAGTATGCAGAAAAGTTTTGAGATTTACATTTAAGGCTACTGTCTTTCAAAAGATAGACTTTACCGAGCAAAGGCAACAATTCTGTACGGGATTACTTGAAGAGATGGCCGAATACATCAACTCTCAATGGCTTGGTTCTATTAGCAAAGTAATCCATCACATTGTGGTTGCTTCACACATCAATTTCCATCAAGGGGCTAGACGGAATGTCAAGCCCATGGAAAACAAAGACAAAAATGATGCAAAGGGGAAAACCAATCCTCAAAATTCTAAGGAACTTCCAACAACAACAACAACAATCGGTCCAAGGAGAAGGAAGTTTACAAATGCAAAAACATAAGGGAGTTTACAAAGGCAAAAACAAATTGTCTCCTGAAGAGCTTGAAGATTTTTGCAAGGACCATAAGTGTTTCAAGTGTGGGGACCAAGGACATGGCTATTGTTCTTGCCCCAAAAAGAATGCTCGCAGTGAGACTCCTAGGGCTTCCACCATCAAAGCTCCAAAAGAGGATGCTCATTGCAAAGGATCATCACTTTCCTATGCTTGGGGAAAGGTAAGAGACCATGATGCCTTCATCTTGTTTGACATTGGCTCTACTCACAACTTCATATCAATGGAGTTGGCCATCAAGTTGGGCATTCAGCTTTGAGATGGGAGATATGGTAATGGCTGACACAACTTTTAAGGGATAGCAAGCCTCCGTTACTCCTTTGATTGAGAAGTTGAGGCTTCATGTCCAAAGCTATGTCGACAAAGAAGACTTTTTCATCTCTCCTCTCCAACATGAGAATGCTATCCTAGGGACGCCATGGTTTGATCACATGGCTGCCAATATGAAGTTCCCTGAAAGGAGAATCTACTTCACCTACAAGGGAAAGAACATGTATATAGATGCTAGTGAGCGTGGTTGCACCATTCCACATGTAAATTCTCCTGCTTTTGATAAATCAATGAAGAGCTCAGTTTCTGCGTACATGATTTTTGTCAAAGAGTCTCTAAAAGATCCTAATGTTTCATCAAATGTAAATGGTAGGAATCAAGAAGAGTTAGACTTGTCTAATTTTCTAAAAGGGTTCCAAGATGTGCTCATTGATGATATCCCTATGGACTTACCTCCAAAACGAGGGGATGATGACCATTGCATTGAGCTTCTTCCATGAAGCGCACCGCCTAACAAGCCACCTTATCGAGTCTCACAAGATCAACAAGAGGAGATCATGAGGCAAGTACAAGAATTGGTAGATAGAGGGATGGTGAGGCCTAGTTCCTCTCCATTTTGTTCTCCAGTCCTTTTAGTGCAAAAAAAAGATGTTACATACTGTATGTGTGTGGACTATCGAGCACTAAACCATATCACTATCAAAAACACATTTCCCGTGCCTTGGGTAGAAGATGTGTTCGATAAGCTACAAGGCTCTATCTACTTCATTAGGATTGACCCTAAAAGTGGCTATCATCAAATAAGGATAGTGGATGAAGATATCCCAAAGACCGCATTTTGCACAATGTTTGGTCTTTATGAATATCTAGTCATGCCTTTTGGCTTGACTAACACACCAGCTATGTTCAATTATCTAATGGATAAAACTTTTAGACCTTATCGCAAATTCACTGGACTGTTCTTTGATAACATCATCATCTACTCCAAGTCTTTGGAGGAACATAAGGAACATCTCCAAGTGATTTTTCAAGCATTGAAGGAGAATAAGCTTTTTCTCAACCAAAAGAAAAGCGAAATTTTCCTTCAAGAGATTCAATATCTAGGTCATATTATCTCTCAAGATGGTATGTGTATGGATCCATCAAAGTTAGAGGTAACAAAAGCATGGCCTAACCCAAGGAATCTACATGAGCTAAGAAGCTTTATTGGTATGTGTGCATACTATAGACGCTTCATAGAAAAATTCTCTCAAGTAGCAAGACCACTACATGACTTAACTAAGAAGAACGTTAAGTATTTATGGACTGCTAAGGAACAAAATTATTTTGACAAGCTCAAGGATAAGCTTATCACTCAACCAGTCCTCATGCTTCCCGATCTCTCAAAACCATTTGAGGTTCAATGTGATGCTTGTGGTGATTGCCTTGGAGCAGTTTTGCTTCAAGAAAGGCATGCCATAGCATATGAGAGCCGAAGGCTCAATACTAATGAAAAAGTCTTGGGCATTTATGAGAAAGAGCTTTTAGCTGTTCTACATGCCCTAGACAGATGGACACACTACTTATTGGGGACTCCATTCATTCTATGAACCGATCACCAAAGTCTCAAATATTTCATGACGCAAACCAAGCTCTCCGACAAACAAATGATGTGGGCAAATTTTCTTTTGCAATTTAGCTTTCATATTGCTCACATTGCTGGTAAGCACAATCAAGTGGCCGATGCACTTTCATGACGACCAAAAGTTAATGTGGTGTCTATAGCTACTCACATGATCTATCTTCTATGATAGACGAGTATGCTATTGACTGTGACTTTAGAGACATAATGTCAGCCCTTGCTTTGGGGAAGAAAGAGGAACCATTCACCTTACATGATGGTTATCTTCTCCACGGAGTTGGCTATGTGTTACACATTACCTTTGTGAGAAAGTTATGTATGAATCCCATGCTCCTCCCTATGCGGGGCATAGAGGTATTCAACCTACTCTCCGAGGAGTAGAGACATACTTCTTTTGGCCTACATGAAAGTGGACATACAAGAGTATGTTTCAAAATGTGTAGTATCCCAAAAGACCAAATATGATAGAGGAAAGAAACCTGGATTACTCCAGCCATTGCCTATTCCAAATTCACCATGGGAGAGTATATCCATGGATTTCATCTTTGGATTACGCAAGTCTATCCATGGGAATACGGGAATATGGACAATAGTCGACAGGTTTAGCAAGCAAGCACACTTTATTCCTGTCAAAAAGACTATTAAGGCACACCAAATGGCAACTCTCTTCATATCTCAGATTTTCAAACACCATGGATTACCCACATCCATCGTGTCATATAGAGATCCTAGAATGACAAATATTTTTTGAAAAGGTCTCTTTGAAAATTTAGGAACAAGATTAATTTTCTCTTCGGCCTATCAAGGATAACCGGTGCTTTAAGTGCGGCGAACATGGGCATGCGTACCGTGCTTGTCCCCAAAAGAACAACCGCCAAGATCCTCCTAGGGCTTCCTTGGTTGAAATGCAAGAGGAGGAGACTCACCAAACTCACCACAAAGGATCTCCTCTATTCCATGCTTGGGGAAAGGTAAGAGAACATGATTCTTTTATGCTCTTTGACCCTGGTTCTACTCACAATTTTATATCTATAGAGTTGGCCACCAAGCTAGCCATACAAGCCTACGAGATAGGAGATGTCCTACCCGCAGACAGTGCTTTCAAGGAGCAAGAAGCTTCAGCCACTCCCTTAATTGGGAAATTGAGGCTTCATGTTCAAAGCTATGTGGACAAAGAGGACTTCTTTATCTCTCCTCTCAAGCATGAGGATGTAATCCTAGGGGCACCATGGTTTGACCGCCTGGCTGCCAATGTTAAATTTCCTGAAAGGAGAATCTCCTTTAAGAGCTCTATTTCCGTGTACATGATGTTTGTTAAAGATTCTCAAAATGAACCTAATGCTTTAGCAAAAGAAAATAAAAGCAACCAAAAGGAATTAGAGTTATCCAATTTTCTCAAGGGGTTTCAAGATGTTTTTATTGACGACATCCCTTGTGAGCTACCTCCTAAACGAGGTAAAGATGACCATGCAATTGAACTTCTTCCAGGAAGTTCACCACCTAACAAACCTCCTTATAGAGTTTCTCAAGCTCAACAAGAGGAGATTATGCGGCAAGTGCATGAGCTAGTTGAGAAGGGCATGGTAAGGCCTAGCTCATCTCCATTTTTCTCACCTGTGTTATTAGTGCAAAAGAAAGACGACACATATCGTATATGTGTCGACTATAGAGCACTAAATAGGATCACTATCAAGAATAGGTTTCTCGTTCCATGAGTAGAAGACCTATTTGATAAGCTACAAGGATTGACCTACTTCAGTAGGATTGACCTAAAAAGTGGCTATCATCAAATAAGGATAGTTGATCAAGACATTGTAAAGACCGCATTTCGCACCACATTTGGTCTTTACGAATACATTGTCATGCCTTTTGGCTTGACCAATGCACCAGCCACATTCAACCGCTTGATGGAGAAGCTGTTCAGGACTCATCGAACCTTCAATGGAGTGTTCTTTGATGATATTATCATCTACTCTAATTCATTAGACGAACACAAGCAACACCTCCAAGTAATATTTCAAGTTTTGAGAGAGAATCAACTTTCTGTTAATCAAAAGAAAAGTGAATTTTTCTTGCAAGAGATTCAGTATTTAGGTCACATTATCTCTCAAGATGGCATCCAAATGGATCCATCAAAGTTGGAGGTAATAAAAGGATGGCCTAAACCAAGGAATCTTCATGAACTAAGAAGCTTTATAGGTATGTGTGCATACTATAGACGCTTCATAGAAAAGTTCTCACAAATTGCGGGACCATTACATGACCTAACAAAGAAAAGCGTTAGGTATACATGGTCTGCTAAGGAGAACAATGCTTTTGAAAAGCTTATCTCTCAACCTGTGCTTACACTACCGGATCTCTCAAAACCATTTGAGGTCCAATGTGATGCTTGTGGTGATTTCCTTGGAGCTGTTTTGCTCCAAGAAGGGCACGCCATAGGCTATGAGAGTCGAAGGCTCGACCCTGTTGAGTAAGAAGGGCACGCCATAGGCTATGAGAGTCGAAGGCTCGACCCTGTTGAGCAATCTCTAGGCATATATGAAAAGGAACTCCTTGCAGTTCTACATGCCTTAGACTCATGGAAGCACTATTTATTGGGGACTCCTTTCATTATGCGAATGGATCACCAAAGTCTTAAGTACTTCATGATGTAGACCAAGCTCTTCGACAAACAAATGAGGTGGGCAAATTTCCTTTCGCAATTTTATTTTCATATTGCTCACATTGCTGGCAAGCATAATCAAGTAGTTGATGCACTCTCAAGACGGCCGAGAGTGAATGCGGTTTCCATAGCAACTCACAATGATCTATCTTCAATGATAGATGAGTATGCTATTGATCCCGATTTTAGAGATGTGATTTCAGCCCTTGCATTAGGGAAGAAAGAAGAACCATTTACTTTACAAGATGGTTCTCTTCTCTATGGCAATAGACTATGAGTTACTAACTCACTACGTGAGAAAGTAATGTATGAATCTCATGCTCCACCTTATGCGGGGCATAGAGGGATTCAGTCTACCTTAAAGGGAATTGAAACATATTTCTATTGGCCTACCATGAAAGTGAACATACAAGAGTATGTTTCTAAATGTGTGGTATGCCAAAAGAAAAAATTTGATAGAGGGAAGAAACTTGGATTGCTTCAACCCTTGCCAATCCCTAATTCACCATGGGAGAGCATATCCATGGATTTTATCTTTGGATTGCCTAAGTCTATCCATGGGAATACGGGAATATGGACGATAGTCGACAGGTTCAATAAACAAGCTCATTTTATACCTGTCAAAAAGACTATCAAAGCCCATCAAATGGCAACCCTCTTCATTTCACAAATTTTCAAGTACCATGGCTTGGCAATGTCCATAGTGTCGGATAGAGATCCTAGAATGACCAGTAATTTCTAGAAGGGTCTCTTTGAGAATTTAGGGACAAGGCTAAACTTCTCTTTGGCCTATCATCCACAAACGGATGGCCAAAGTGAAATAGCTAACCTAACCATTCTCGATCTACTAAAAGCCTATGTAACGGAAGTAGATCAAAGATCCCAATGGGAGAAGTACTTACCCTTAGCGGAGTATGCTTACAATAACACTGTACATACTTCCACGGGAAAAGCACCTTTCGAGGTAATTGAGGGAAGATCAAAAAGTCCCTTGCTACTTAAAGTACATGGGAAGATCTTCATTGCAGATGAGTATAGCTGAGACCCACAAGAATCTTTTCAAAAGATTAAGGATGCTATCTCTATCTCACAGCAAAGGCAAAAGGCTACTGCTGATGAGCACAGAAGAGCCCAAGCCTTTAAAGAAAATGATTGGGTCTTATTAAAGTTTCCCAAGGCTCGATTAAGGCACACGACGGGCAAGAATCCTACGGGCCACCAAAAGTACTATGCTAAACTAGCAAAAATGTACTATGGTCCCTTCCAGATTCTTAGGTTAATCAATGAGATGGCCTATCAACTCAAATTGCCCAATCATTGGCTCATACACAATGCTTTCCATGTGAGCCTATTAAAGCCTTACAAAGGAGAGCCACCTCAAGAACCAACTATTGAAGACCCACCGGAGATCGAGGACCAAGAGGAGGTGTTGTAGGCCGAGTCCATTCTCCGACATGAAGACAAGGTACTAAGAGGCGGTAAGACTATCCGAAGATATCTTAGTAAGTTTAAGAATTATCCTTTTGAAGATGCTAGATGGATGCAAGGCATACAATTAAAGGATAACCTAAACCTTGTCAATGCTTACAATGCTTCCCAAGAGTAAGCAAATGTACAAAATGTTAAAAATGAACAAAGTTTTTTTGTCTTATAAGACCCTCTTTTTCTTTATTATGCACAAAAATGAAGTAGTATGCATGCTTAGATCAAGTTTGCGGAGACGACGTCTCCCAAACACCAAGTAGAGCTTGTCACTCTACTATGGAAGACTGATAGGACTAATGTGCAGACATGCTTGCGGCAGCCTCAAGCTCTCAAGCGCCATGGACTAGTCATCCATTGTGGAATGATGTCGTAGGGTAACATAGGGATCCTCTACCCGCTAAGAAAAGGACTCATGAATATGCTTTATCTTCTCTACACCATAGTCGAGGACGACTATGATTTCAAGAGAGAGGTAATGTCATAATAATCAATATCTAATTCTCCTAAATGATTTTCTCATGTTAAACTGATCATTTAATATGGAGAAGTGCCACGGGAGAAAAAGCTAGAATATTGGTTAAGCTAGCAGACCGGCCATAAAAGGGATTCAAAGGAGGGAAAATAGGGATCCAAAGGGGGGGCCATCTGTAAAAGATCCATGTGAAACAATGGGCTAAAAAGACCCTAAGGTTCAGCCCATTAAGACTTCCAAAATGCTAAGGTTCCAAAATTCAAAGGTTAAGTCCAAAGGTCAACCCTAGGGAAATTGGATGCTTTGTGTGTGACCAAAAAGTCTTTTCAAATCCCTACATAGGAGGGGGCGAGCCTTGGGAGTAGGGGATGAGAGAGAAAGTCACACACACACACAGGCTCCGTTTACACAAAGGGAATTAGGGACACATGTCAGCTCCCTAGCCCAGATGCCCACAAGGTGTGCCCAATTCCTATTGGATGGCCTTGGAGGTGGACCAATGAGAATTAGGCTAGAGTAAATATAGTTTAATTAATTTAAAAACACTAAATAAAAGAACCAATGAGAATTAAGTCTCCTAGATGACTATTGGACAGTCTCCCAAGGGGTCCAATGAGCATTCAGCAGCCCAATGGCTTGCCTGATTCCTATTGGCCAGGACGCAAAGGGGTCCAATGAGAGTTTAGTTTAATTATTAAATTACCTAAAGCTCTCACAAAAGGGGAAAGGGGGACACATGTCAGAAGGCTATCACTTATGCTACTTAATAATCATTGGCTTGACTTGGGGAGACCCAATGAGGGTAGAGGAAGAGCAAATAGCAAGAGGGCTCGCCCAAGAGAGAGAGAGGGGGCTGATTTCTGCAAGGCATTATCACACACACACTCACACAATCTCATGTGTGAAGAAAAAGAAGACTATCTCTTCCCAAGCTTTAATGGAGAGCTCATCACCTACTCCAAGCTTGTGAGATAGAAGCCTACATCGACACAATCTTGGCATGTGGATGCAAATCCAACCAACAGCCAAGCTTCAATGCATGCTCATCTCCTCTACCAAGATAATTACTAAGCTAAGCTATGCTAATATGAGTGGTTATGTGAGGAGATGTACATCTTTCTCGTAAGATACTCCTTCTTCCTCTCAATCTACTCTCATACCCTGCTAGCTCTCACCATCTTCGAAGGTGTGTGAGGTCTTGGGTCTGAGACCGGGGATAATTGATGTTGTGTTCGCTAAGTGTTTTGCTGAGTGCATGAATCTTTCATCTTCATTGCACTAGCTAGTCTTGAAGGAGTACAAATAATTGTATTGTACAATGTCTCTCTTGATGGGAGAAACCATAATACAAAGCCTTTTGGAGGGGGGACCGACTCCATGCAAACGCGGTTCTCAACTGTTGTCAATTGCTTAATTTCACTCTCTTTTGAAAGTATTGTTGATGCTATCTAACTAGGTGTTATGCTTTTTGTTGCTCTCTCTCCACCCAAGCACTCTTGTAATTCTCATTAGGAATCTATTCTAATGAAATGCCCACTAAATTCATGCTAATTTCCGCTACACACAAGTTATTAGGCCATTAAATGTTACAGATAAGAGTATGAAGTTGCGAGGGAGAGTGAAGCATGTCATTATGGCTGGGAGAATGGGCATTAGTTTCTCTACATGTAGATGTGTGTGTGTGTGTGTGTGTGTGTGTGTGTGTGTGTGATAGAGAGAGAGAGAGAGAGAGAGAGAGAAAGAGGGGAGAGATAGGGAGGGGGAGAGATACAGATTGGGAGGGTGGAAGAAGGAAGAAAATCGGGTTGTAGGAGCGATGGCGGGGAGTTTGAGAGCAGAGTATGCTGCAAATACACAACATACTCTGCTCCTTCTTTCTTCTTGAGGCGCTAGGTATTACCGTGTCTATTACCACAGATATTAACGTCACTATTTCTGCGACCTGTTTTCAAACGGATACAAAGTATCTGAGGTAGAAGGGGGGTACATACCACCTCCCTCTACCTTTATGATGTTTGATATGCTATGTATAGCCTTTTATTGTTTTTAAATATCTTTTTTTAAAAATAATTGACTGTTTAGTAATTTTGTACTAAATTACTATTGAAATATTAGCTATGTTCTCTAATAACTATATATTGTATAGAACATATGCTTATTTTTACTAATTTTACTCTCGTTTTTAAAACAAAATTTTACTCCTTTTGTACCATTTTCCTCTCATTGCACATTACTTATGTATATTTTTAATAATTTCTTTATGCTTTTCAATTAATTGTCTCTTTTTTAGGGAACATATGATTAATAATACAACTTTTGAATTAACATGTCTCTCTTTCACGCGTGTGCAAGATGATTGGGATGATCGAGGGCCTCCGAATGGCTCTGAACGTGAACGATGGCTCAAAGACAAACTCCCTTGCCCTTGCACCAAGTGCAAAAGGGCAATCCCTCACTTGAGGCGCATTGCTTTGCTGCACATGGATAATGAAGGGCTTTGACATCCTCAAAAAAGGGCTTGAGTAGATGAGAGCAACATCCATCCATCACTTGAGGAGGTTCCTCTTCACTCTATGTTCCGTGGGGGTGCTCTAGCACCGCAAGGTAGAAAGAGAACAACAAGAGCTACTGGTCAAAAGATGACGCATTGTGACATTTCCACTGGCTCTACATCAAGATCTTCTCCACACGTGCCTCAGGGATACTTTTAGGTTGAGGATGAGCACATGTTCGACATGGTTGACAAGTTATTGGCTCACGAAGGCAACATGTACGAGGAAGATTGTCGATCAAGCACTCGATGGGCGGACACAATGGAGGACAAATTGCTGACGAGTACCCAAACACCCCTATACGATGGTACACAATAATCGGTACTCCATGCATCGTTGAAATTCCTCAACTTGCAAGCAAAATTTGGTTGGAGCAATGCAAGTATAGATGCACTCCTTTGGTAAGTTCTATCTAAAGGCTTTTTATACATGGCTCTCACTTCATGGTTGTCGCTTACATATGTATTGAATCTCTTTTTTTGTTGTAGTTTGGTGGGCAAAATGCTTCCTAAAGACCACCATATGCCTCTGGATCAGTGACAAACTAGATCATATGTCACTGCACTTGGCATGGAGTATGAGCGCATCCATGCGTGCTGCATCAATGATTGCATACTATACCACAATGAGCACGCATATGCTACTTCATATCCTGTGTGCATGGAATTCTGCTACAAAGTCAGAGTGAGCGGGGCGAACCTCCCCTGTAAGGTATTGAGACATTTTCTACTAATCCTTGCATTCAACATGTGTAAAAGAAGGTCTATGTTGGAGCTTATCACTTGGCACGCAAATCATTTCTCAAATGATGGAATGATGTGTGTCCCTGTTGATTCCCTTGCATGGAGGCACATAGAGACACAATGGCGAGATTTTTGGCTAGAGCATCAACACTTGAGGCTTGGGCTAGCAAGCACCGGTGTTAATGCATTTGGCCTCAAGTCTACATCATGGAGCACTTGGCCTGTGGTGATCATCAACTACAATATTCCACCATGGGAGACAACCAAGAAGGGGAATATACTTATTTCCTTGCTTGTGCCAGGGAAATACAAGGTGGAAAATTATGATGTCTACCTCAAGCCCCTCATTCAGGAGTTGGAGGAGCCATGGAGAGGCATCTCCGTTGTAGATGTCTCACTTCCAAAGGAGAGGAGAGAAGGCATTGTGAGGGAATCCTTATGTGGACTATGCACGACTAACTTGGGCTTGGAGAGATTTCTGGTATGTTCTTTCTATACTCCCCTCTAGTCACCATTTATATAGTTTGAAGCTCCTATCCAACAATGTGAAATGTGTGCAAGGTTGTCCACATCGGGTCACAATGCATGTCCTACTTGCAGACCATCATTGGTGACGGAGAGGCCAGATGCCTTGTGCAAGGTGGTCTATCCAAAAAACCATTGAGTCTTACCCCAAGGTCATAGCAAATACAAGGCTCCAACAAATGGGGAGATGCCTCTAATGCGCACAATAGCATATTGGACAACTATTTGGGATGAGCGCTACAACGATGATCCGGCCTTGTCTACTACACCAAAAGGTATGTCAAGGTATTCCATATTTTCAAGGATTCCATATTGTTAAAAATTCAAAACCTCTCGGATCCCATGCACATATTCAAGAATGTAACTCAAACCCTGTGGGACCACATTATTGGCAAAAAGGGTTCATTAGGGGTGAGGGAGGATTTGAGGGTATTGAAACGTCTCCCCGCCTCCACCACCCCATGTCGAGCACCAATGGGAAGATTGTGCTTCCTAAAGCGCCATGGATGCTAGCCAAAGAAGATCTAGATCAGTGAAGGTTACCATTGCATCTATTCGCACACCAACACGATACATGAGGTCCCTAAAGGAAGATTTCACAAAAGCAAAGAAATCTGGAAGCTTTCAATTGTATGGGTTGAAGTCCCATGATTAGCAAAAGATGCTACAAGTAACTTTTTTCTCTTTTCTCTCCCTCTCCCTCATCTTGACTAGATATTGATTTGTGTGTATGACTTTATCTCACTTTCTCGTTTACTATTTTGACATTGTATGTCATTTTTCCGGTGAGTATGTGCATATGCCGGGACAAGAAAGTTAGGGAAGCTATTTTCGTGTGCTCTTGTGTTTTCTTGTAGATTTGTAAGCTCCAAGGTTCTTCTTAGCCAAACCCACCTCTTGGTTAACGTGGTTGAGGAGATCGCTATATGTGGAGTAGTGCATGGATGATGGATATTATTTTAAGAGAGGTTTTTAAAGACCCTTAAGGATTTTGTGCAGCTACGGTTCCAACCAAAGGTATGTATGGCCGAAGGGTGGACAGTGCAAGAGGAATTTGTTTGCATCTCGGAGTATTTGGCATAGGTTGATCCCTCGATGCCTCGCATGTGTTCAGATAAGGAGGATGCAAGGATGACCTCACACTTGCCAAGTGGAAAGGGAAAATTATTTAACATGGATATGGATCTATCCGGAGTATTCAATAACTTTTCTATCCTCAATGCAAAGGTTATGAACAAGTGGGTGGACTTGTGGACAATGGCAAAGGCAAGGCATTTGCATGAGAGGGAAGCATGGAAGAAAGCGCATGGAGGTAGCAGAGCACCCCCAGTACCTAGACACCTTGCATGTTTCCCAAATCTCATTAGTGCCAAGTGGATTCATGAGAGAAGGACCGAAGAAAAAGCACGCGGAGAAGACATCACCGACAAAGAATGGCAGTATGCACAAGGTTGCGTACCAAAGGTAGAGTACTCATATACCTAAACATATATTGTATAGTTTTTCGTGATTTTATCTCTAAAATTGATTAAAGATATTTTCTTATTTTGTAGTGCCTTTCCTTTAACTCTATGTAGTCAAAGGGTGGACAAATGGTGATGAAGCCACGTACTGTGGGACTATTGGAAGGATACTAAAGGTTAATTTTAGAACCTTTCATACCTTCATCTTCGAGTGTAAGTGGCTTGCAAATGTGTCTAGACAGCATGAGAATGGCCTCTACTTGGCGGACTCTAGTATGCATCACACATGCAAGTATGCCAATTTAGTTTTTCCACGCAATTGTGAACAAGTGAGTGATTACTTTCTTTACCCTCTCTTGCTTGTGACATTAATTATACCAATGGTACTCATCTTGAGCTTCTCTTCTATAGGTCATCTATATCCCAGCAATCCACCAACCAAAACTTTGGTTCGTAGTTCGCGTAACACCTCAGGGGAGAACCATTTTTGTCACTAATGAAGTGGAGACCATCTTTGACTCGCTACCACCTACTACTTTGGATGAGGGGGAGACAGAGAGGAGAAATTTCGATGATTCAAGTCCCACGGAAGCAATTCTTAGCAAGGATGATTGGCATGATGATGATGATGACGAGATGGAGGATGAAAAATTTGAATATGATGAAGCCACCACATCCACAAACAACAATTCTATTTTTCTCTTTATTGATATAGGAGCCATGGGCTTAGAAATTGTTGACGCTGCTTGTAGAGATCTTTTGAAAGATGATTCATAAACATTTAGTATACTTTAAGTTGTGGAAATTTATTTTTGTGCCGTCCATTTATCTCTGTCTCTCTCTATCCCTCTTTCTCTCTCTAATTTTGTGAAAAATGCTAAATTAGGTTAATCAAGTGAGAGTGATTAATTTAATTAATAACAAAATATCTATAATTTTTTTTGAACAATATTTATTTATGAAAAGTAACATGTGCTTTGGAACTTTTTTAGAATTGTGTTGATATTATAAAGCGTTATGCATGCAAGTGGAAGTAGCATTTTGTATTGTGCACATTGTTGCAAGATAGCGCTTTAAGAAACTAACATAGGTGCTACCATCTGGTAAAACGTGAGCACACTTCACTCTTATCATCCCATGCCTCGACAAAAGATGTCATCCATGTTTGGCTTCTCATCTTTGACAGTGCTTGCTTTACATGGAGGCGCCTACATAACTTTAGCACTTGAAGAAACTAACATAGGTGCTATCATCTGGTAAAACGTGGGCACGCTTCACTCTATCATCCCCATGTTTCAACAAAAGGTGTCGTCCATGTTTGACTTCTCATCTCTAATAGTGTTTGTTTTACATGGCATCTCATGCATAACTTTAAGATGGATCAAAATTTTTATAGTTTCATGTTAGCTATTGTTTTATGTTTAAATATTATTTTTCTCATATTATTGAATTTTTATATAGTGTTCTTTAATTTGTTTTCACAAGCAAAGTAGAGGGAAACATCAAAATTTGAATGTTTAAGTGAGTAATCTGGGTTATCAAAAATTTATATTGTGCTCTTTAATTTGTTTTCACAAGAAAAGTAGAGGGAAACACCAAAATTTGAACGTTTACGGGCCTAATTTGGGTTAAGCAATAGACGTGGTAATATCCGAGGCTATAATAGAGATAGTAGACGCGATTATAAACGAGGTAATAGATGCGATAATACTGAAATACAACCCCCCCGCCTGCCCCCTGGCCCGATCCTCCTCTCGCTTCCCTGTCCAGCTCATTTTGGCCTCTCTCTCTCTCTCTATCTATCTATCTCTCTCTCTCTCTCTCTCTCTCTCTCTCTCTCTCTCTCTCTCTCTCTCTCTCTCTCTCTCTCTCTCTCTCTCTCTCTCTCTCTCTCTCTCTCTCTCTCTCTCTCTCTCTCTCTCTCTCTCTCTCTATAAAATGCGGTAAAAGGCCGCAGTAAACGTATTGAGATTTTCATAGTGGGATCAGGTCATTATTAAATAACCCTATCTTCTAGGTCTTATGTACCCATTTGCATGTCTTACCTACCAGCTCACTTATAGCTGGACACTCCTTGAAGAGGTGCGTGAGGTCCTCACTAACCACTTTACAGCCCATCTATTAGATCCGATCCCTCTGGCCGAGATCTTCACTCCTAATGGCAAGGCCCCCCATAAAACTTTGCAAAGGAAGATCTTCATAGTAAGAGGCCGCTGTGTCTCCCAAATGTCATTGGTTACCACCCTCTACCTTGCCTCTGGCTATTGCTTTCCCCAAAGCCTTCTTGTGGGACAAAATCAATTCAATGAGACCAAGAGACAATGGTAGATATCTTTGGCCTTAGGTTTGTAGAAATGTCTTCCTAAGGCCACGGCCAGGACTTCCATTCAAATGCATATTCACATACAGACATGAAATTATTGTCTAGCCCCTCTAGAACTCTATTGACAAGAAGTATTTTGGTCTCATTGAGGTGGAATTGGATGCTCATGAGATCAACACCTTTCCAAGTCTTGTTAATGTTGTCCCAAAAGTGGCCCATCTAACGGAGTCCTTTATTGTTGAATTTTCTAGATATCTCTCTTCAGAATGGGTTGAGCTGGAGGCTTCCCACTTTAGACAGCCAAGGGGACCAACGAGTGATGGAGTTGTGGAAGTACCTAGTCACTTCTCTCTATTCCAATGCCTCTGAATCTCTATTAGACTTCTGTACGATCTAGCCTATTGAGCCTCCCCGTCTTAAGTTGGACCAATGAGGGGTAATAGCTTGTCATGAACCTCTAAAATTTTCCATTGGCCACCCTTAGAAGTAAGTATTGCCTTGTCAATCAAGTCCTTAGCCATCATGGCCCAAGCTTGACACAGTTGATAAAAATTGATGATGAAGCTTGTAGTATACTATCACCCATCTCAACCTTAGACAAAAGGTCCAACCTTGCTATTGAAATAGCTTGTGGAAATTTTATTTGTGAAAGTTTCTTGCATCTTGACATTAAGAAAAATAGGAGTAGCCATGGGACGTCAAGTAGAATTGTCTGCAGCCTACGAGGTCGAGGGTGGGGATGCAAGAGCTGGTTCTATGATAGGGTGCTACAAACGAAGACGTGGAAGCGAAGGACTTAAAACAATATTCTACACAACCTAAAATAACATATTTGCATACCTGGCATATCGTACACCAAATAATCAAAGCCATGCACAATCTGAAAGAGACAGAGACCGAGAGAGAGCGAGGAAGCACGCGTGGATGCACCTCCTAGAGCAAAGTGCTACACGGGCACGACAAGACAGAAGAGAGGAGAGGAGACAAGAAACATACAAGCACTGGGTACAATCTCCCCCCGTGCAAGAGTAAGCATTTTCCTCTTGCATGTATTTTTTAAAAGATTCTTCAATGCTAAAAAATGAATACACATTGGCCGACCGGGCATAAATGGCCATATCTCGTAATAAGCACTTGAGTAATAAATGTACATAAAATGTGATATCTTCGCCTAGCCTTAGATTTTGCCACCTGTTAGCTGCATTTGTTGTGAGCCCTAGGATCTAGTTCTACCATCTACCGGTGCTAGATCAATGCCTACTACAAAACCTTAGTCTACAAGGTACACATGGTAATGAGCACTTGAGTAATAAATGTACATAAAATGTGATATCTTTGCCAAGCCTTAGCTCTTGCTACCTATCAACTAGCCCTAGGATCTAGTTCTACCATCTAACGATGCTAGATCAATGCGTACCATACAGCCTTAGTCTACAAGGTACACATGGTACAAACTCTAAATTCCCTTATCCACAACCACGGGGTCTTGAATGAAGCAAGAGACATGGGATCAAGGACGACAAGCAAGGCATGAAATTCAAAATCAACATGCATCGTAAGATGCTGCCGAGTTTACTTTTGTTGGTTGAGTTTACTTTTTCTTGTTTTTGTTTACCATATAATAGCATGTTTTGCCTTGGATGCCATCAAAAGCTACACGCCCACCTGTCTAGGGCATCCGCGTATCAACAGGTAGGTTGTGGGTTTGATTCTCCTTGCAAGCATTGACCATGGACTTTTCTTCCTGTTCATCCACCTCAATGATCTCGAAATCGGGCGATGTGTCATTGCTTGGACTTGCCTCCATAGTAAATCCTCCGTGTGACTTAGTGTGGGGACAAGCCAACCTAATAGGAACTTCTATCATAGTGGTACTATATATATATATATATATATATATATATATATATATATATATATATATATATATATATATATATATATAATATAGCGAATCACACTTTTTCACTTGAGGGGCCACAAATTGCTCGTGAGTGCTATCAATGTACATTCAAACCACCCATACCCTGAGTCACGAAGGATGGATACTCAACTAACCAAGATACCTCCTTAGGACCCCATAGTCCCCACACCCACGGGATTATCCAAGGTGCCACCACAGTGGATATGATGCCACTAGATACAACCATGCCTTAGACGAACTAGGAGTAGAGAAGCAAAGGAAATGACTGGCAAGCACGACCTGTTCACCATAGAGCAACCAACCCTCGAACCTTAGGATGTTGTGGGTGAGCCAAGCACCCTCATAAGGATGGAGGAATCCTTGAATACCACAAGAGCAAGGGGCTCTGCCACCGCCCCCCTTCCCCTTCAAGGACCCCGCCATGTGTGTAGAAGACTGTCCTCTATTTTAGTCCAAAGGGGCCAAGGAGGGGCGTAGATGGGCTGAAAAACAGCAGGGCCAAAGCAGCCGAGCCTTGCATCCCCAAGGACACCTGCTTCGAAGAGGAGACCTCACCATGCCATGTGACACCACCAACTCCCAAGCCTCCCTTCACCCTGCCGCAAGTTGACAGGGGCCTCCCTGCCCACTCAATCCTTGCAGGCTATAGAGGAGCGGCAGGGGACTTCTCAAACCCTTTCCTATTATTTTTTAAAAGATGCAGGGTTCTATAAGTGAAGGGTAAGTATAGGAAATGAAAAGCCCAGTTGTAAGATGCCCTAGGTGTGTGTAATGGCAAGGGGGAAGGGAGCCTGAGCAAGCAGGGTTGCTCTAACGGTGTGAAGTGCTTGGTTAAGTGAGGCTTGTAGAGGCATGTATCAATGATTTGATGCCTGCTCAAAGAGCATATCCGGTCTTGTGGGTTTTTCCGGTCTCAACCTAGGTTCGTTTCCATCCTCAAGAGCAGGCTATAGACTATCCTTGCTACTCCGTCTTTAGAAGGGGTTTGTTAGTGGTGGCAGGGCCTATCACCGTTCGTTCCTTGCTGCTTGTTGCCGACACCCCTATGCCAACCCCCCACACAACCCACCCCCTTCACACGGATTTTTGTTTTGCATGCTCATTTTAATTGTCTTAGGCCCCTGTTACACAAGTCCGACGGACAAGTGTGAGCTGGCTCCTTGCGGGTGGCTACTTTTTCCACAGCTCAAGGCATTTTCGCTCGTTGCAGTCACACAGGGCAGTATCCAAGCAAGTGATTTGCAACGAGCTCAGCCAATAACCTGCATTTTTCTTCAGACGGGTGAGGGAAGGGCGGCTTGGGGGGGTCGCCCACCAGCAGGAGGAAAATGCCCATGACCTGGTTGCTAGCACATACGCTGCTTTTGTGTCCATCGGATGCGTGTGAAAGGCAAGGCAAGAAGCACCGATTGTGATTCACCCACCTCAGCACTAAGATTGTCCATTTGGATGCATGTGACACAGGCCTTATGCATGCTGGCCTCGCTTTATCTTTAGCGTAAATTAGTAATCTATCTTCGATGTTTTTAGCCCGTATCTTCAGCGTTCTTAGCCCTCATCTTTGTTGCTAGAAAGTTTCCTTTCAGCCCTTAGGTAGATGCTGGTCCCACTTGGTTGTGGCTCTCTTTGCCATCTCCCCACCTACCGCTAGGTGTTGCTCGATAGCCGAGTCTAACATGGATGCAGAGATGGTGCATTTCCTCCTCGTGGAGGAGGAAATTTTGAAGTTCTCCTAGATGCTTGTGGCAAGGAATTTTTTGTCGATTTGGAGAGTGACGCTCATGTGACAAAGCAGAGCATATTTAAATAACAAGTTGATAGTCAAGGGTCGGATGCCCTGTACTAGTGTATAGGGTATATGAAGATCCTTGAAGTCTTGTATTTTTCACCATCATAGATTTGAATTGATATACATTGTCATTGCATAATATGAGAGCTATAATCCTTAATTGGGTGAGATTAGCTTTTATATATTGAATTGGATGCATAAGGGGGCTACAATCCTTGATTGGGTACAAGTAGTCCTCAATTGTTGAATTTTATTGAAAATTTCATTGCCTTGTTTTATGCATTGGTTTATATAGGGAGTGCATTATATATTATAAAATATTGTTAGTGCATGAGATGACCAATCATAGACATTATTGCTTTCGTGTGTGTTTTGCAACTAACTATCATCGTTTCAATGTAAAAGTTAATTATTCTTTGTAGCATGCGAAAATAGATGTATCTTACTGTTTGCAAACCACAGAGGATGTATAACTAGTCATTATATTTATAATTGTATTGACAATTTCATAGTTTTGTTGTATGCACAATGCCATGTGGAGAGTGCATTGCAATGTGTATGTTTGCTAAAAACATGTGGTCGATATGTGGATTGACTAGAGTGCATTGCAAATCTCATACTGTGTAGAGTTGATTGTTTTCTTAGTGATTGGTTTTCTAATATATATTGAAAAGAAGAAAAATGTTTTTAAAATTGAACATCTAGGTCTTATGCCTTCAATATTAAATTGAAAGCAATAGAGAAAAATGTCAACACAAGTCGTACAAAGAAGGCAAAGAATAAAAAATCCCCTCGCAAAGAATGGGATTATGCTCACAACATATGCGATCAATATATGGAGTGGCAATGTAAATTTTGCTTCATCACAAAATCAGGCAATGCACCATGTATTAGGGAACATTTTTGGGGTAGCCTTACAAATAATTGTAAGAAATGTGATCATCCTCAGGGGCCTGAAATTGCAAAATGTTTGAAAGAAGAGCTTGTCAAAAAGGGTGGCAAGAGATAGCGGGTACATAGGTCTGTTATGGATGCATGTTTAGAGGAGATAGAGTCAAATATCAACTCTCCTAATCTTGTGTGACACCAACTAACCCTGTAGAACAACCTACATAGGGAGAGGAAATGTCAAGAAGTGTTCCTTTTAAGCACCACAATGAAGGTGGACTTGGAAAAATGCGTCAAAAATCATTGCATCAAAGATTTTGAATGCAGCCTCTAGAAGGAGCACAAACTCACGAGGGATTCACTAATATTGGAGAGGTGACGCCACTTGCGTGCATCCCCTTAAGAAACCCCCCTATATACGACCCTTATGTGGTAGCTCAGTCCCCTATCTATGAAGATTGAAGGGCTAATATAACCCCTTACGTACAATCTCTATAGTATTAACATGACTCTCCTACCTTATATATACAAACAATTCAATAGCTTGAAGAATCTCCAAGGATACCTTGAAATTTTTTTACCAAAGTTTCCCATGTATAGAGAATAAATTTTTAGGGAGAGAGAGAATATAATAATCAATACACTCAAAAAGGATAGCATTGTATTCCCTAAAGTGACCTCTCTCTCTCTCTCTCTCTCTCTCAAATGTACTGTATGTGTATGCAAGTTTGGAGGGCTAACCCTACTGTATATGCTTATGCACACTTTCCAAGGACCCCCATATTGTACACTTACGTGGTATTTTTTACAGAATAGACTAGTGAATCCCTCATGCACAAACTGCACTTGCCAAAGCAATTTTTTCACTAGGAGTGATCCAGTCATGGTAGATAGCAATCATTGCATGGAAGAAAATTGATGAGTTTGGTGCTTGATTTTCAACCCTTTTGTATCACATGATATGAAATGATCTCTTGGACAAATGTTACATCAAAGTCGAAGAGCAGACATCATCACATCAGTTAGAGATTGAGACTAACTGATAACAAGGCATTTCAGCTCATGTCAGGTTGTGCAACATGTGTCATAGAGAGAGACAATGAGAGAGCTCACTATATATTCCATTGTACAGCATACTATGAGATATGTAACCGCTTTCACTGCCTCTTTACAGAGGGTTTTGGACCTCTATCTAGAGTAATGAGATACCAAGATCAAAGATGTCTTGGCCTCTACCTATTGGAGATTCAACAATATTGAGCAGGTTTAGAGAGAGAGAGAGAGAGAGAGAGAGGGAGAGAATATATCGCTTTCAAGATACACGATTGTGAGTGATGGTTCAATGTTCAAAGAAGACCAATGATCAATATAATGCTGGTTTGCCCAAGGGGAGAAATGTTAATAAAGACTGTTGATAGTTTTGGTGCAATTAAAAGTGACAAATACATTCTTGAGGTCTTGATTAACGTAATTAAAGAAATCGGTGTTGAGCATGTCGTTCAAGTAGTCATGAACAATGCCAAGAACTGTAAAAATGCTAGCAAATTGATAAAAAAGCGCTTTCCATACATTTTTGCCAATGGTTGAAATACGCATAGTTTAAACTTTCTGCTAAAGGATTGGTATACTAGTGAAGAAACCACATGGTTTGCCAAAATAGCGCAACAAGTTGTGAAGTTCATCTTGAAATGACAAAGAGTGCTTGATTTGTACAGAATTTGCATGTCAATTATGTCAAAACTACCTGCTAAAAATCAACTGTACACGCACTTTTATACATTAGAGTCACTCCTACGCAATAAGCGTGTTGTGATTGACACTTCCAACCGCATGGCCTTTGACAAATGGCAGCTTGAGCAGACCAAAAAAGTGAAAGAGAAAATTGCATGTTTATGTGGGTCCATAAACAAGCCTGCTTAATGGAGGAGTGTAATGCATGCATACCATGAAATGATGTCTGTTATGTTCGCAAATTTCAACCTTGATCAGAAGGTGCCAAATATGGGCAAAGTGTGGATGACATGGTGGTTGTTCCAACAAAGTCTTGAAAATCCTGAGGAGTTAAAAAAGTCTATAGTAGAGAAGGAGTGGCGACTACCATTATCTGTAAAATTTTGGCCAAGTATTTTCATGCAAGATGGAAGAGCACTCATAATGCAGTCCATAGCATGTCTTACATGCTCGATCTAGAGTATTGGAATTTAGTTTTGATGTTCAATACAGAGGTGGTCAACGATTTCTATCACATAGTCAATATGTTCTACTCCAATGTTTATGACCGAATTGATTGTATCAAAGAAATGAGTGCATATAGACTAAAAGAAGATACTTTTGAAAATGATTTTGTATAGTCAATGGAAAAAGAGCAACCTGCATGGAAGTGGTTTATGATGAATGGTGGAGAGCATTACTCGACCTTACGCCTCCTTGCAATGAAAGTACTAGCACAATTTTCAGCAAACTCAAGCTTGTAGAGAAGCTGGAGAATGTACAAGTATGTTCATAGCACTATTCAAAATAGATTATTGGTAGATAGAGCAGAAAGATTAGTGTATATGTTTTGCAACAAAAGGATATTGCATCACATCGAAAGTGTTGGCTACGAGGAGGAAATTCCAGACTGGGTGTATGATTGTCAAAACAAAGGCGAAGGAGAGTTCAATGTCGGTGTATCTCAATGTACTATAGATGAAATCAAAGAGAACCTGGCAATAGATGTGGAAATTCAATTACAAGAAGTCCCATAATACTCAAGCACAGAACAAGATAACAACGACACATATTCAACATAGCCTAAGAGCAGAATGAAGATTGCAATTTGAGAAATTTGCTAGCTTGTATTCAATGTGTTCTAATTATATACAATGCTTCAAAGTAGCGCTATTGCACTATTTGCCAATCTCAATTGTTGTGCTCAGAACCTGCATCTTCATTACCAAATAGATTTCTAATTGTGCTAGGGGTGTTTGGACGGGCTTGCTTGAATTTATACTCATTTTCTATGCCAAACATATAATATATACCTTATGGATCAATATTCTTGTGGACAGATTGCAAATCAACTATTGTTTTGCATTTAAAAAATTACACACACGAGGTGATAATAATGGCCACATGCCAATGTATAGTATCCACTCCATCCGTCAAAACTTTTGTAGCATACTAGACACTGAGAAGATGAAGATGCATCTGACTATTACGCAAGAACTAACTCTGGATACAAAAAAGGTGACTAATGTGTGTCCCTTGTACAGATGGATGATTCACTCGTTATGTCAAATTCTAAATATCCTAGATTAAGTGATGAATACTTTTTTCCATTTGGACCTGGGCGCTTGAGGTGTTTAAGTTGCTACTAATAGCCGTATTATTTTTGCATCTTTCTCTACCAGATATGTCATTAAAATATCTTTCTTCTTTTTTAATTATATGTCGGTCTCTTCATTTATCAATGTTAGATCCTCCCATGTGAATGTGACACAACTCTCCTTGATATCATGGGTGGCTACAGTTGTCTCCTTCGAGGAAGTGTCTACCGATCGTTGCTGCACAAAATGTACATACAACTTTTAAAAAGAATACAACGTACAATTTTCATTGTGTAATAGATGGCCAAAAACTTCCAAGTAGATCCTCTCAGCGTTATCTTTGATTTCTTGGAGAAGGCACTTTCATACTTTACATCGTCCTTTCTTTATCTTTGCGTCCTCACATGGCCATATTGTTTTAATCAATCCTTTGTCACTTCTTTGTTGATGTGTTTTCACTATACATGGTTTGGATTTGCCCATTTTGACAGTTGTGAGGATTGCTTGTTGTGCCGACATACCATGCGCTAGAGATTTCATGCACTGAAATGTGCTAACAACATTTGTTGTTGATCATCTAGCATCACTTGTGTACCACATGCTTGCTCTTCATCAGCCATAGTATCTTAGACTGCAATGGACAAATATTAAGTATCTTTGACAAACAATTGTTGTCTCAGTTCAACACCCTCAAAGCTACCACAATTGATGCAAAAAAATAATCACAATTGATCCAATTATATCACAAGACAATTGACTAAGGACAACCCATCCAAATAAACTTCAAGTGAGGTAAACCACCCAGAACATAGACTTGAATGCAAATATAATACCCAAACAACAAGTCAATAGCAAAGTACAAATGGTTCAAGCTGCGTAAAATGATGGTGCAAGTTCAATAAGTGGTCGTTGAGAACAGGATTAGGGTCTTTCTTTAAAGGCTCTATGAAGAATAACAAAATATCTGATGCGTTTCTTCTAGCTTTGTGCTCTCTTAACTTCACCCAAATGTCCCCTTTTATATGAATATCACTCATGGTATCATGATCGGGGTGGTAAAATACTTCTACTGGGAAATAGACTTTCATAGCTGCACTCCAAAAGTCTCTTAACATGTCCAATAGAAACCCTAATCCATAATGTCGCTTGCTTTTGAGTATGCATCTACGCACTATGGATCATATATTTATGGAGCAATCCACGGTTGCTTTGCGAGCTCTCATTCCCCTGCTTTCTTTGCCTCCAAAATTGCAAAGTTTGATTGAGCTACAGGATGCAAAAAATTATTTGATACGCGCTTGGCTGGCATTCTAAGCATCATGCCCCATCAATGATGCCAATACGGGGTTCATTTACATGAGTAAAATCTAGCATTAAGTTGAAGTCATGTAAGTTGTTGTGCATTATAACAGCTGAGTAAGCAGCCGCAACACCATCAATAAGAGCATGTAAGATTGCTAACATCTACTCAATCACTGCTTTGAGCCTTGTAGTCTTTATCTCTAGTAAGTGTTGATTTGCTGGTAGCAAAGTCCTCCAGCCATATTATAGCTTGTGCATGCAGCATTTTAACGCTCCTTGGGTAAATAGAAGGTGGCACATCATGTCTCCCAAGGTGCCCCTATTGTAGTATGGGAAGATTTTGATCTAGGGGGCCTCAGTGGTAAAGCCAATGCATTTACAATGGAGGGGTGAAGTGTTTGAATTCCTTACTCTATTTGGAAGCTATGAAGTTTTTCCTCATTCCCTCCCTTGAAGCATTTTCCTACATATGTAATGTGCTCTAGAAAGAAATAAATGATTTTAATGGTGTATAATGTGCATACACCAAAAGAGTTTGCTACAATCCTTGCACCTTCCACCAGGGTTTAGTGGGGAATGCCAATTAGATGAGCACACGTGGCATTCAATGTTGTATGCATGATTGTGCCGGTGCCACTGGCATTTGATCAACCACCTATGGCCGCTTGCGCATCTTGGGCCATATTCAATCGCTTGGGTAAGGAGGCTTGGACTTGAGCTTTCATCGGCTTCATCTCTACCTTCTACTCCACCCATTGTTTACCTCACAACTCTATTTTTTCCATATCGCAGTGGGAGGGAGGTCTTCTTTTAAGTCTCTGCAACACACTTTCATATGCCCAGTACTATCCTAATCTTGTACTGGGGGTCAAATTCTCTTATCCATGTAGGACTCAGCAACTCATACTGGCCTTCGTCTCACAACCTGCACTCTGTGTTTTCTTAGATAGAACTATTGAGATCTTTAATGACGACGTCACTTTCATTGACCTATTGTAAGTGACCATTTGCACATGAAGATATTTCCAATATACATTCTTTTTTAATGGCATGTATAAAATACATGAAGATATTGCCAAAATACATTCTTTTTTCTTTTGCTCTGTTGTCATTTTTGCACTGGACAATAAAAAAAAAACATATCAAATACAGTTTCTTGGGTGCACCGACACTCTCACACTAGTTTAAACAAACCATAACCATGACTTGAAGACTTCAAAAAATTACGCACGATTATATTATTACAGATTGATAACCATTTTCAATTTACAATGCTATATTTAATTGTGTAAAATGCATTAAAAACAAGTAACTCTTAAGAAAACCATCTAGGTCAAACAATACATGTTAAAAACCCAAAACATTGTAGCATATTGTGATAATCATAAGACATGAGTTCATATTTTTACACGTTGCACTCTCACACTAGTTCAAAGAAACCATAACCGTGACTTAAAGACTTCAAAACATTGTGCAAGATTATATTCATTTAGGTTGATAACCATTTTTACTCTAAAATGCTATGTTTAATCGTGCAAAATGAAATTAAAAAAAGTAACTATCAATTTCATTTTAGCTCATTTTAAAACATTAATCGTGTATAATTCCGTGTAAAAACACTGAAAATTTGGAGCAATTTTAACAAACCACTCATAAATTGGATAGAACGTCTTGTTCTTTAAAAAGATTAAAATGAAAATTGGTCTTTTCAAGACCGATCTATTCCTAGGAGGGAAGGATTTAGGTAGTCCTGCCCTCCTCAACAACACTCAAATTGTCAGGTACTTCTTCTTACATAATGTATGGCGGACAAGGAACCGTCGGTCCATCTCATCGTGTATAGTGATTGGCGATGTCCATCTACAGACCTTATATAGGGCATGGGAGATGGGAATAAAAGCCCCAATCAATTTGGGGCCCCGACAATAATCGATTGCCGTAGTTAATATTTTTCCAAGTTTACACTGCTCGAGGTTTTTTTTTTTTTTTTTTTTGCCCGTCTGTGTTTGAAGGAGGCTTTGAGGTGGCAAGCTTCACATAAATTATACAAGAAAGCAAAGTGCTAATATGGACGCTCGGGTGCAAGCAACACTCGGAGAATTGGTCTAGGACTACTTGTGCCTTGTTCTCAGTAGATGACATGCCTAGGACAGAGGAAAGTCTTGTCATTGGTAACTAAAAGATCTCAGAAGAACATGATAATGGACCTTTTGTATCAAAGATAAGGGGGCGGGTTGGTAGGGGTGGTTGCCTTGATAGCCGATGTAATTATGATCCCTGGATGATGTCATGGCTCAATACAAGCATGGCAAGACCTTGTAATTTTTTGGGTTATTCAATATAGTTCACTCACAATTGTGAGTTTTGCAAAAATAGAAAAAATGGACGTCTTACATGCAAAATGTGTGCATATACCTTTTTAAGTTGAAAGTATATTAGCTATTTGTAGACATAGAGAAATAGCATAGTGTGAATTTCACTGAAAGTATAGCATTTGGTTTTGCAAGGATGTTATTCATTAGTGTAGAGACTCTTAAGGTTTTATAAAAGTGATATCATATATGTTATAATTTTTATGACTTTTGTTATGTAGCATCCAAAATAGCAACGATGATTAATGAATAAAACTTTCTTTTGAATATGATTAGATAGTATATATTTTCACAAGAACTCTTAAAAACAACAATTTCAGACAGTTCAAACATTTGTTACAATATATGAACTACTCTTCATGGTCACGTTACCGACCAAGTATTTTATATACTTAATCTTTAAAAAATGAATTTCACATGCACATACAAATTACATGGCGTTCATAGTTCATACAACCAAGTTAACAACTTGAACACCACATTTATGCAAAACAAATGTTTCTAACAAACGACACTCAATTTGTTAAGTATGGAGACTGATTTACCCTTGTAATTTTCTATGGAAAAAGTGCACATTTGTAAGGCCCCCATTATGAGGAGAAGCCATCGTGCGTGAAGGAAAATCACTCACTGGAAACCAAAATTTTCACGGACAAGAATCAGGGGCAACTTTAAAGGCCTCGGGGGCGGAGGCCCTCGAGACTTTTTTTTTCGCCGGAATATTCCTTTTCGCCGAAATATTATGGCCGGACGGCGGCTGGAAAGTGGTCGGAAAACAACCGGTTGGTTGGCCCGTGGCCGGTAGTCAATGGCCGACGGCCGGTGGTCGGAAGTCAATGGCCGGTGGCCGAATTCAAAAGCGGACTTGTCTTCTCAAGGGCGGCCACACATGGGCGGATTGGAGGGTCCGATTTGGACTTATTTGCACAAGGGCGGCTACACATGGCTGTCTCTCATAAGAGAGGGCAGCCCTTTTGGCCTATAAAAGGAGGCAATTTCTACACACATTTCATAGTGTGAAGTTGATGCAACAAGGTGAGTGTGAGGTGGTGAGAGTGAAGCAAGGCGGGAGCTCCATTAAGGGTATAATCCCTTTGTAAATTACTTCTTGTTTTGAAGTACTAAAGCCATTGAGTGGCTGCTTTCCCGTGGACGTAACCCACATTGGGTGAACCACGTATATCGTGTGTACTCTCTCTCTCTCTCTACTCTATAATCTCGTGTATGTAAATCTGTCTCTCTCCATTAAGTAATCTACTCAATTATCTATTTAGCTACGTCTTATTTCCTAACAACTGGTATCAGAGCAAGGTTTGCTCGTAGCTAAATTATCTCAAGGAAAGAATTCCTTGAATTGAGTGGGAGTTATGGCGGAGGAAGGGAAGCTCAAGATTGAGAAGTTCAACGGCAAAAACTACCAACATTGGAAGATGCAGATTGAAGACTATCTCTACCAGAAGGACCTCTATTTTCCACTAGGCGGTCTTGCGAAGAAGCCCGCAACAATGGCAGATGAAGCATGGATTGTCCTTGATCGAAAGGCACTGGGAACAAACCGGTTAAGCTTGGCGTCAACGGTGGCCTTCAATGTTTCGGAGATGAAGACCACGGAGGACTTGATGAAGTCACTTGACGACTTCTACGAGAAACCATCGGCATCCAATAAGGTATTTCTTATGAAGCGTTTGTTCAATCTAAAGATGGTAGAGAATGGTTCAGTTGCAGAACACCTAAATGACTTTAACACAAACATAAGTCAACTTCGATCAGTGAAAATCAATTTCGATGACGAAGTGCGAGCTCTCCTTATACTATCATCTCTACCGGATAGTTGGGACAGCCTTGTGATGGCTGTAAGTAATTCTATCTCTGGCACAAATACTCTTAAGTTTGATGATGTTGTGGGTGTTCTCCTAAGCGAGGAAATGCGAAGGAGAAGCACAGGAGAATCATCAAGTGCTGCACTATCAGTGGAAACAAGAGGAAGGCCTAAGGAGAGGTTCAAAAACCAAAAGGGTCGTGATCGCTCAAGGCGGAGCAAGTCACGCACAAAGTCAGTTCTTGAATGTTGGAACTGCGGCAAGAAAGGCCACGTCAAGAAGGATTGCTGGTCCAAGAAGAAAAAGGAGACAGAGTCTCAAGACAACAAGCCAACATCGGAGGCCAATGTGGCAGGTAAAGCAGAGCAAGATGCTCTAATTCTCTCATTAGACAATGTGTCTAATTCCTGGATAGTAGATTCCGGGGCTTCATTCCATGCGACACCACACAAAGAAGCTTCTACCAGGTTTGAAAGAAGTGGACTTAGAGTTCTGTGAAGATTGTGTTTATGGTAAACAAAAGAGGGTAAAATTTCAAAAATCAGAAAATGAAAGAAAAAATAAAAAACTTGAGTTGGTTCATTCTGATGTTTGGGGTCCTGCAAGTACACCATCACTTGGTGGCTCATTGTACTATGTAACATTCATAGACGATGCGACTAGAAAAACATGGGTTTATGTCATGAAGAATAAATCCGATGTATTTTCCATATTTCAAAGGTGGAAAGCCTTTGTGGAGAATGAAACAGGTACCAAGGTTAAATGCCTCAGATCCGAGAATGGAGGCAAATATTGCAGCCAAGCTTTTGAAAGCTTTTGTGCTAGCAATGGAATTCGGAGGCAAAGGACAACCCCAAGGACACCTCAACAAAATGGGATTTCGGAAAGGATGAACAAGACAATCATGGAACGAGCACGAAGCATGCAGCTACATGCAGGCCTACCGCTTGAGCTTTGGGCAGAAGCTGTAAGTACGTCTGTGTACTTAATCAATCGGTCATCCTCAACGGCATTGGATGGCGGAGTTCCAGAAGAGGCATGGACAGGTAAACCGGTGAATTATGCATTTCTCAAAGTGTTTGGATGTGAAGCTTTCATGCACATAGATAGAAGCCTAAGATCAAAGTTAGATGCAAAGTCCAAAAAGTGTTTCTTCATTGGCTATGGAGAAGGAGACTTTGGGTATCGCCTATGGAATCCTGAAGATGGTAAAATCTTAAGGAGTAGGGATGTAATTTTTAACGAACAAAATATGTACAAAGATTACTTGGAAAGAAAACAAACAAAAGAAACAGGTGATGAGTACATGGTGCTTGAGGACGATGAAGACTCAAGGACTGCAAACGGTGACAATGTGCAACAACGTCAACCAAATGAGGAGCCTCAACCTATTCCCCGAAGATCTACAAGAGCAAGTAGACCTCCAGAAAGGTTTGTTCCTTCCTTCAACCATCTCTTGATCTCAGATTCTGGAGAGCCCGAATCATATGAAGAAGTTATGCAACATGAATCCAAAGAAGAATGGACGAAGAGCATGCAAGTGGAGATGGACTCACTACATCGCAACCAAACATGGGAGTTGGTTGAGTTGCCTAAAGGTAAGCGGGCACTTCAAAACAAATGGGTGTACAAGCTAAAGGAAAAAGAAGGTGGGAAGAAAAGGTACAAGTCTAGGCTTGTGGTAAAAGGTTTTTCTCAAAAGAAAGGTATTGACTTCAATGAAATATTTTCTCCTGTTGTAAAAATGAACTCAATTAGGCTTGTCTTAAGCCTTGTGGCTGCTCATGATCTAAATCTCGAGCAAATGGATGTAAATACGGCATTCCCTCACGGTGACTTAGAGGAGGAAATCTACATGCTTCAACCAAAGGGGTATGAAGTAAAAGGTAAGGAGAAAATGGTTTGCAAATTAAAGAAGAGCTTGTATGGTTTAAAGCAAGCATCAAGACAATGGTACTTGAAGTTTGATCGATGGATGTTGGATCATGGATTCACAAGATGCAACTCGGATCACTGCATCTACACGAAGAATTTGGGAGATGGGAAATTCATCATCCTAATGTTGTATGTTGATGACATGTTGATTGCAAGTGCTAACATGCAGGACATCAAAGACCTAAAAGAGGAGCTGTCAAAATCTTTTTCAATGAAAGATTTAGGTGCTGCAAAGAGGATACTTGGTATGAAAATATCAAGGGACAGGACGAAGAATAAAATAAAGCTATCTCAAGAAGATTACATCAAGAAGGTACTAGAAAGGTTTGCAATGCAAAATGCAAAACCAGTTTCTACACCTTTGGCTGGTCATTTTAAACTAACGAAGGATATGTGTCCAAAGACATAAGAGGAGATAGCCTATATGTCTAAAGTTTCATATGCTGCAGGGGTAGGTTCTCTAATGTATGCTATGGTCTGGACAAGGCCAGACATTGTACATGCAGTGGGAGTTGTGAGTAGGTTCATGGACAACCCAGGTAAAGAGCATTGGCAAGCTGTGAAGTGGATACTTAGGTATCTAAAAGGGACAACAACAAATACTTTGTATTTTGGAGGAACTGATATTTTTCTAGAAGGGTATGCTGATGCAGATATGGCAGGTGACAAAGATACTCGAAGGAGCACTACTGGCTATGTGTTCACGGTTGGAGGCACAATAGTAAGCTGGGCTTCAAAGCTACAGAAAGTGGTTTCACTTTCTACCACGGAAGCAGAGTATGTAGCAATGACGGAGGCAAGCAAAGAAATTCTGTGGCTTCACAGATTCTTAGAAGAGCTTGGATTCAAACTAGACAATTGTGTCTTGTACAGCGATAGCCAAAGCGCTATCCATCTTGCGAAGAACTTAGCCTTTCATTCAAGGACAAAGCACATTGAGGTGAGATATCACTTCATACGCACTCTTTTGGAAGAGGGACAGCTAAAGCTAGGAAAGGTGCATACAAGTGAAAATCCTGCAGACATGTTTACAAAGGTGGTCAACAAGGAGAAGTTGAGCTTTTGCTCATCTTCAATTGGCATTCAAGGATAAGAAGCCAGAATGGAAAGCAGTCACAGGTTTGGTTTGGAGAATCAGTCTCCAAGTGGGAGGGGGGCGGAGGCCCTCGAGACTTTTTTTTTCACCGAAATATTCCTTTTTGCCAGAATATTATGGCCGGACGGCGGCTGGAAAGTGGTCGGAAAACAACCGGTTGGTTGGCCGGTGGCCGATAGTCAATGGCCGATGGCCGGTGGTCGGAAGTCAATGGCCGGTGGCCGAATTCAAAAGCAGACTTGCTCTTCTCAAGGGCGGCCACACATGGGCGGATTGGAGGGTCCGATTTGGACTTATTCGCACAAGGGCGGCTACACATGGTTGTCTCTCATAAAGAGGGCAGCCCTTTGCCTATAAAAGGAGGCCATTTCTACACACATTCATAGTGTGAAGTTGATGCAACAAGGTGAGTGTGAGTGTGGAGAGTGAAGCAAGGCGGGAGCTCCATTAAGGGTATAATCCCTTTGTAAATTACTTCTTGTTTTGAAGTACTAAAGACATTGAGTGGCTGCTTTCCCGTGGACGTAGCCCACATTGGGTGAACCACGTATATCGTGTGTACTCTCTCTCTCTCTCTCTCTCTCTCTCTCTCTCTCTCTCTCTCTCTCTCTCTACTCTACTCTATAATTTCGTGTATGTAAATCTGTCTCTCTCCATTAAGTAATCTACTCAATTATCTATTTAGATACGTCTTATTTCCTAACACAATTAGCCGCGTTATTGATCGAGTGCCACTCAAATCTAAAGAGCAAAAATGGTTCTCATATGAGCATCATATGGCCGTGTTAGCAACCAATGCCCATATGTTTTTTTGGCAAGGGAAAGGGAAGTTGAATCAACATAAGGATACTAATATCACCATGTTACCGGCATAGTGCCCAAACAGTGAGTCAATACTTACCACAAGAACACCATATTCCCTGAGTAATCGAGGTCATGCCCCCTTGGTAAGAACTATTCGGTAGAACAGCTTATGCACACACCATGTTACCGGCATAGTGCCCAAACAGTGAGTCAATACTTACCACAAGAACACCATATTCCCTGAGTAATCGAGGTCATGCCCCCTTGGTAAGAACTATTCGGTAGAACAGCTTATGCACACACTCACATTGTGTGGTAAGGTACCTTAGGACTGTCTTGCAATACGACAAAAAGCATGCTACCACACAACACGGACACACACACAACACACACACCTAGGTCATGTGGTCAGATACTCCATTGATGTCGTGCATTGCGATGCAGAGCACGCTCCCACATGACCTCTCTCTCTCTCTCTCTCTCTCTCTCTCTCTCTCTCTCTCTCTCTCTCTCTCTCTCTCTCTCTCTCTCTCTCTCTCTCTCTCTCTCTCTCTCTTAATGGCTCAACAAATAGCACCTAGTGAGCCCGATTGGGACCCTCTATATATTTAGTTACATGCCCGTCGGGCTTTAGGATTACCCCTGTGGGTCCACAATGAAAACTAAAAATCTCGACAGGCTTTTTGTGGGTTTCCAAGTTTCTTTCAACCAGCTTGTTTGTGATCATGTTAAATGTGATTATGTAAATTTGTTAATAAAACCTTGCGATCACCCAAAATTTTAGGTAATCACGTAAATATTAAATCCTTGATCAAGACCAAAAATCATTTAACATTCAATTATCAATGATAAACTACGATTGTCAAGTAATTATCCATAAATGATAACAAAAAAAAAAGTACCATGAGTGAATGTCAAGAGATTTTTTCCTATAGGGATTGAAGGGAGAGAGACTTACAGATCATATTCACATACACACAGTCGACATGGAATGTGATTAGTCTCACCACAATCAGGTGTCTTGTCCCTTGTCTTGGATAACTTCCAAAGATATGGGGAGAGAAATGATACGAATTTCAAACTGTGGTTTGTGATATGGAGTGATAAATTAAAAGAAATTATTCGCTTGTAAATATAGGTTTCAATGAGGTTGGTGTGCAATCTTATACCTATGTGAGATAAAGAATATGTATAGAATTAATTAACAATTGTCAAATAAAAAGAAGCGTAGAAATTAAATTACCAGAAGTCGGCATTTGAAGCTATTGGCAATGATAGTCTACTAAAGAGTGATAATAGTTGTGTTTAGTGTCATCTGTAGAAAGAGGGAGAAAAAGTTACAACTACACAGGTGCAACATTAGTCATATAAAAAGTATACATTTGTGAATTCTTTACATAATGAGTGATTTTCTAGTAGAAGGAGTCAAAAGTCTAGAGTTGGATCATCACTTGTGTGTCAAAATGTTTTTACCCGGTAATAAAGTAGAACTAGTCCTCATAGGTTTGGTTGGATAGTTAGTAAAATCAAGGAAACATGTGTACAATTTTCTCTTTTTTTCAGAGTGAAAAATGGCAGTGTTGCATAGCATATACTTTCTAAGAGAAAATTTATGGAATATTTGATAGCATATTATATACAAGTAAGCATAGACATGTTAGACTTTGCAAACTAAAAACTATTTACTGTTGGTATGTGATTATGTTGTCTCAATCTCTTCATTCTTGGATTGTTTTCTGGTGGTGGTCAACTTCTCCAAATGGATTCAAATAGAGATGTTTTTAGTGGATTCGCCCATTGTCTTCTCGGTGCCATATCATTCCATTAGCAAGAGAGCCGAGTATGAATTAATTTACATTATACAAACTTGTCGTAGTAATTGATGCACTCTTTGCTCTTTATGTTAGAACAATACTCTTCAAAAAAAATCAAGAATATTTAAGGAAATGTAATAAGTTTCGAATTGACTTACCTTGTTGTCGAATAGGGTATGTTGGTGATGGCTAGCCCAAGCTCGATGATATTCGACTATTGTTAGGTTTTCAAAAACCACAACGATCACGAGCTTCAAAATACTTTTGAGATTTTGAGCTTAAAAATGAACCTTGAGAATGGGCGACCAATGATTTGTGGGCCCTTGGAATTGGGTGGCCAAGGTTGCCAATGATAAGCGGTCGAAGGTGTCAGATTAAGTTGCTGGGTTGTCGGCAAGGGGGTTAAGACTATCCGGCCAACCAAGGGTGCAAGGAGGAGTGAATTTTCCCTTAGATTAGGATGCAATGGGCGATCAAAAGTGGCTAAAATAGGGCAGCCAAAGGAGTTTTTTTTTTATGCTTGTGTTGGGTGAACAAAGAGGTGAAGCTAATAAGTAAATGGCTGCTAAATTAAATAGGGGTGAACATCCACTGGGCAGCCACAGACTTAAGGCCACACCTTTTTTCATAAAATCTAATGTCTAAACAACCCAAATGATTTTCTCATATCAAACTGATCACTTAATGTGGGAGAATAAACGGAAACAAAGGTTAAGATACAAATGTGCTTATAGATCTATTTCAGCATGGGACCAATGGTAAAGGGGCCCAAATGAGAAATGGTTTATCAAGGAGCAAGGTTAACCAATAGAGCAAAAGACCTTAGGGTTGGCTTCATTAAAGCCTCCAAAGGTAAGTGTTGAAAGCCTTAGGACATAGTCTTTAATTTTTAAAATTTAGTCAAGTAAAGTCCAAGCAGACAAGGGGGCAGCTTGCTTAAGCAAGGGCTGTGCTTAAGCAGGGGGCATGCCTGCTTACCAAGATCAAATATCTTGCTACAAAAAGGGGGGAGAGCCCTACAAAGGAGGGATGTGTGTAGTAAGTATGCACCTCACCAAGGACCCATACTCTTATGAAAGGAAAGGGGCCACATGTCAAGTGTAGAGGCACATTTTACAAGCACGCAAGGGCTGTGCTTAAGAAAGGGTTGTGCTTAAGCAAGGGGGGTGCTAGCTTAACCTCACAAAAGGGAAAGAAGGACACTTGTCAAGAGACTACACATCTTGCCCTAAAGGGAGCCTAGATCTCATTGGCTAGAGGGCTAAATGGCCCAATGAGCTTCAAGGGAAGCCAAGGAAAGGGGTCGACCTAGCTCTCTCTCTCTCTCTCTCTCTCTCTCTCTCTCTCTCTCATTTGAGCATCCCACGACCTCTCTCACTCTCATTCTTCCCTTCACACAATCTTGTAAAGCAAGGACTCCATCTCCTTCTCCAAGCTTGAGAAGTTGAGTGCCTACTACCACAAGCTCTTGGCTATGGATGCAAATACACACAAGAGAATGATTATGCTTGCTTATCAATCTCTCTAATATCCATTAACACTATGCTAAGCTATGCTACAAGAGCTATGAGTGATTATGTGCAAGGGGTTATTGCTTTCTCGTAGAGCTACTTCTACTTCTCTTTTCTTCCTCACTCCGTGCCAACTCTCCTCACCTTTTATGATGTTTGAGGTCTTGGGATTGAGAGTGAACATTCTTCAAGTTCATGCTAATCCTGTTTATTGTTGTTACCATGCTAATGCTTGATGAGTGATGCTTACCATCTTCATCTCATCAAGAAGGTCTCAAGGAACACAAACAGTTGTATTGTAAACAAGTCTTCCGTCATGGAAGGATCTATAATACAAATGCCTATTGGAGGGGGGGTCGGCTCCAACTAATCCGGTTCTCTATTGGTGTCAATTTCTCTAAACTCTCACTCTCTTTACAAGTTTTGGTCATACCATGTTAATGAAGTAATGTGTTAGTGTTGCTCTCTTCATTCAAGCACTTTCTTTCTCACTATACATCTACACACAAAAGAATGCTCAAGGAAATGCTCAATATGTTATTCACTTTCCGCTCCAACTCAAGTTAAAAGGCTAATTCCATTACATTGGTATCATAGCATTTGGTTTCTCTTTTCTTGCTTAAGAAGAGAGGTCCTTAAGTAGCCTATAAATGGTTGATGTTGTTAATTATATTAGGGTAAGTGGAACTGGGATCTATTATCGATTTTGTTGAGCCCACTATGTGGGGTATGGTGCACACCTCGTGAGCTTTGGACTTAATAATGGAGTCTTTTTAGACTTGCCTATGGCTTTACCATTATTGAGCCATAAGAAGTCCTAAAGTAGCTAGCCCTTGGCAATAATAACCATTTTGAGCCGTGGGTGTAGATACTTAAGAGCCAATTTTCAAAGGCTAAGAGGAGTGTCAACTAAGGTTTTGAATTGGCAAAGCATACACTAAGTACATATATAAATTTTGTTAACATGGCTAACAATAATCATGAGAGTAGAATGAACATTGATAGCTTTGATTTTGCACATAAAGTTGCTAATGATGATGCTCCCATGTTTGTGAATTATCTCATCACGAGGTTGCAGCAAGCTATGGGCAACCCTGCTTTGCAAGACGAAGTTACTCAACAACTTTGTGATTAGGGAATTTCCCTTCCTCTCCAAGAGGAGAGAGAGCTTAGGAGGCCTCTTGAAGAGACCCCCAAAAGAAGACTCTCTCCCATACGAGAGGAGGAAGCCAAAGAGCAAGAAAGCAATGAAAATTTAAGTTCCTCTAAAGATGTGGCTCCACAAAGACAACAGTCTAGACCATTTCCTACTCCTCCCAAGAGGAAAGATCAACACATAGTCCTTCTCCTTGTCCCTCCGAAAGGGAAGAGAGGAAACAAAGGAAGAAAAGGGCTAGGAAGAGGTCACCCTCTTCTCCTTCTTCTTCACCTTCCTCCTCTTCCGACGAAAGATATTGCTATTCTCCCAAAGAATACAAGAGGGAAGGAAATTGCAAATAATTCCCTTCATGGAGAAGGTCACAAAAGCTAAAGAAGTTCAAGGAGGGGGGAAAGCTAAAGAAGTTCAAGGAGGGGGGAAAGAGTATCTCTTTTCTCACCTATGATGGCACATTTGGTGCTACCAACAAAGTGTTGGCCTTCATCCAGCAATTTGATGCGGCCTTTGGAGATGAGGGATTTATGGAGTCCTCCAAGCTACGCCATGTAGCTATGCACTTTCAAAAATCAGCTCATCAATGGTGGGTTAGCCTTCTTGGCAATGGTGAAGCCCCAAAGACATGGAAAACTCTACAAGTTTCCATCATGAAGCAATTCCTTGCAAGCGATGCAAAGGACAAAGTGATTACCAAATGGCATAGTTTGAAGCTTCTCTCTCATGAGTCTATCCACAAGTATGTAGACATGTTTTGGGATTTACATATCAAGGCTACTGTCTTTCAAAAGATAGACTTTGTCGAGCAAAGGCAGCAATTTAGTGCGGGATTACTTGAAGAGATGGCCGAACACATCAACTCTCAACGGCCTGGTACTATTAGCAAAGTAATCTATCACACCATGGTTGCTTCACGTATCAATTTCTATCAAGGGGTTGGACGTAATGTCAAACCCATGGAAAACACAGGCAAAAATGATGCAAAGGGGAAGACCTGTGGTCAAAATTCTTCCCAAGGCACTTCCAACAACAACAATAACAACAATCAGTCCAAGGAGAAGCAAGTTTACAAAGGTAAAAACAAACTCTCTCCTGAAGAGCTTGAAGCTTTTCGTAAGGAACATAAGTGTTTCAAGTGTGGGGAGCAAGGACACGGCTATTGTTCTTGCCCCAAAAAGAATGCTTGCAATGAGACTCCTAGGGCTTCCACCATTGAAGCTCCAAAAGAGGACGCTCATTGCAAAGGATCATCACTTTTCTATGCTTGGGGAAAGGTAAGAGAGCATGATGCCTTCATCTTGTTTGATCGTGGCTCTACTCACAACTTCATATCAACGGAGTTGGCTACCAAGTTGGACATTCAAGCTTTCCAGATGGGAGATATGGTGATGGATGATGCAACTTTCAAGGGACAGCAAGCCTCCGTTACTCCCTTGAAATGGAAGTTGAGGCTTCATGTCCAAAGCTATGTCGACAAAGAAGACTTCTTCATCTTTCCTCTCCAACATGAGGATGCTATCCTAGGGGCATCATGGTTTGATCGCATGGCTACCAATATGAAGTTCCCTGAAAGGAGAATCTACTTCACCTACAGGAGTAATATGTATATAGATGCTAGTGAGCGTGGTCACACTATTCCACTTGTAAATTCTCCTACCTTTGATAAAACAATAAAGAGCTCAGTTTCTACGTATATGATTTTTGTTAAAGAGTCTCTAAAAGATCCTAATGTTTCATCAAATGTAAATGGTAGGAATCAAGATGAGTTAGACTTGTCTAATTTTCTAAAAGGATTCCAAGATGTGTTCATCGATGATATCCCTATGGACTTACCTCCAAAACAAGGGGATGATAACCATCATATTGAGCTCCTTCCAGGAAGCTCACCGCCTAACAAGCCTCCTTATCGAGTCTCTCAAGCTCAACAAGAGGAGATCATGAGGCAAGTATAGGAATTGGTAGACAAAGGGATGGTGAGGCCTAGTTCCTCTCCCCTTTGTTCTCCAGTACTTTTAGTGCAAAAGAAAGATGGTACATACCTATTTGTGTGGACTATCGAGCATTAAACCACATCATTATCAAAAATAGATTTCCCATGCCTCGGGTAGAAGATCTATTTGATAAGCTACAAGGTTCTACCCACTTCAGTAGGATTGACCTTAAGAGTGGCTATCATCAAATAAGGATAGTGGATGAAGATATCCTAAAGACCGCGTTTTGCACAATGTTTGGTCTTTATGAATATCTAGTCATGCCTTTTGGTTTGACTAATGCACTAGCTACATTCAATTGTCTAATGGAGAAAATTTTTCGACCGTACCGCAAATTCACTGGAGTGTTCTTTGATGATATCATCATCTACTCCAAGTCTTTGGAGGAACATAAGCAGCATTTCCAAGTGGTTTTTCAAGCATTGAGAGAGAATAAGCTTTTCCTCAACCAAAAGAAAAACGATTTTTTCCTTTAAGAGATTCAATACCTAGGTCATACTATCTCTCAAGATGGTATCCGTATGGATCCATCAAAGTTAGAGGTAATAAAAGCATGACCTAACCCAAAGAATCTACATGAGCTAAGAAGCTTTATTGGTATGTGCACATACTATAGACGCTTCATAGCAAAATTCTCTCAAGTAGCACGACCATTACATGACTTAACCAAGAAGAATTTTAAGTATGTATGGACTGCTAAAGAGCAAAATGCTTTTGATAACCTCAAGGAGAAGCTTAGCTCCCAACCAGTCCTCATGCTTCCAGATTCTCAAAACCATTTGAGGTCCAATGTGATGCTCGTGGTGATTGCCTTGGAGCAGTTTTGCTTCAAGAAGGGCATGCCATAGCATATGAGAGCCGACGACTCAATACATATGAACGAGTCTTGGGAATTTATGAGAAAGAGCTTTTAGTTGTTCTACATGCCCTCGACACATGGAAGCACTACCTATTGGGGACTCCATTTATTCTACGAACCGACCACCAAAGTTTCAAGTATTTTATGACATAAACCAAGCTCTTCGACAAACAAATGAGGTGGGAAAATTTTCTTTTGCAATTTAATTTTCATATTGCTCACATTGCTGGTAAGTGCAATCAAGTGGCTGATGCACTTTCATGACAACCAAAAAGTTAATGCAGTGTCTATAGCTACTCACAATGACCTATCTTCTATGATAGACGAGTATTCTACTGACCCTGATTTTAGAGACATAATGTCAGCCCTTGCTCTAGGGAAGAAAGAGGAACCATTCACCTTGTAGGATGGTTATCTTCTCCACGACAATAGGCTATGTGTTACCCATCCCTTCGTGAGAAAATTATGTATGAATATCATACTCCTCCATATGCAGGGCATAGAGGTATTGAACCTACTCTTCAAGGAGTAGAAACCTATTTCTATTGGCCTACCATGAAAGTGGACATACAAGAGTATGTTTCAAAATGCGTAGTATGCCCAAATACCAAATATGATAGAGGGAAGCAACCTGGATTACTCCAGCCATTGCCTGTCCCAAACTCACCATGGGAGAGTATATCCATGGATGTCATCTTTGGATTACCCAAGTCTATCCATGGGAATACGGGAATATGGACAATAGTCGACAGGTTTAGCAAACAAGCACACTTTATTCTTGTCAAAAAGACTATTAAGGCACACCAAATGGCAACTCTCTTCATATCTTAGATTTTCAAACACCATGGATTACCAACATCCATCGTGTCAGATAGAGATCGTAGAATGACTAGTAATTTCTGGAAAGGTCTGTTTGAAAATCTAGGAACAAGATTGAATTTCTCTTTGGCCTATCACCCACAAACGGATGGCCAAAGTGAGATATCCAATCTTACGATACTCGCTCTACTCAAGACTTATGTTACCAAAGTAGAGAAACGCTCACAATGGGAAAAGTATTTACCTCTTGTAGAGTATGCCTACAATAATATTGTTCATACTTCTACGAGAAAAGCACCTTTTGAGATTATTGAGAGAAGACCTAAAAGTCCCTTGCTACTGAAAGTACATGGGAAGATCTTCGCCGCCGCCGATGAGTATAGCCGTGACCTCAAAGAATCTTTTCAAAAGATTGAGGAGGCTATATCCATCTCTCAACAATAGCAAAAAGCTGATGCTGACAAGCACAGAAGGGCCTTAACGTTCAAAGAAAATGATTGGGTCTTACTCGAGTTTCCTAAGGCTCAATTAAGGAAAACTAAGGGAAAAAATCATACGGGCCATCAAAAGTATTATGCTAAACTAGCAAAAAGATACTATGGTCCTTTCCAAATCTTGAAGCCCATTAATGAGACGGCCTATCAACTCAAGTTGCCCAACCATTGGCTCATGCACAATGCTTTTCATGTGAGCCTACTCAAGCCCTACAAAGGAGAGCCACCAAGTGAACCAATTATTGAAGACCCTCCCGAAGTTGAAGACCAAGAAGAGGTGCTACAACCCGAACCTATCCTTAGGCATGAAGACAAGGTACTACGCCATGGTAAGATTATCTGACGGTATTTTATTAAATTCAAAAATTATCCTTTTGACGATGCTAGATGGATGCAAGGAATACAGCTTAAGGATAGTGTGAACCTTGTCAATGCTTACAATGCTACGTTAGAATAAGAAAATGTACAAATTTCTTTTATATGATGGACATGTTTTGTCTTATAAGACTAATTCTCTTTTTATTCTGCATAAATTTAAATAGTATGCATGCTTAGAATCATGTTTGTGAGGACGACGTCTCTCAAACACCAAGTAGAATTTGTCACTCTACTTTGGGAGAATAAAATAGACTAAAGAGCAGACATGTTTGCGGCAGCTATGTCTCCCAAGCACCAAATGGATTAGTCATCCATCTTGGGAAGATGTCGTAGGGTAAAAAGGGATCCTCTACCCGCTTAATAAAATGGACTAATGACTACAAATTTATCTCTTCTACCACATAGTCGAGGTTGACTATGCTTTCAAGAGAGAGGTAATGTCATAAAATCTAATGTCTAAACAACCCAAATGATTTTCTCATATCAAACTGATCACTTAATGTGGGAGAATAAACAGAAACAAGAGTTAAGATACAAATATGCTTATAGATCTATTTCAACATGGGGCCAATGGTAAAGGGGCCCAAATGAGAAATGGTTTATCAAAGAGAAAGGTTAACCAATGGAGCAAAAGACCTTAGGGTTGGCTTCATTAAAGCCTCCAAAGGTAAGTTTTGAAAGCCTTAGTACATAGTCTTTAATTTTTAAACTTTAGTCAAGTAAAGTCCAAGTAGACAAGGGGGCAACTTGCTTAAGCAAGGGTTGTGCTTAAGCAGGGGGCATGCCTGCTTACCAAGATCAAATATCTTGCTACAAAGAGGGGGACGAGCCCTACAAAGGAGGGATGTGTGTAGTGAGTATCAACTCACCAAGGACCCATACTCTTATGAAAGGAAAGGGGCTACATGTTAATTGTAGAGGCACATTGCTCAAGAAGGCAAGGGTTGTGCTTAAGCAAGGGGGCCACACAAGATAATGCGTATGCTTGCTTATCAATCTCTCTAATCTCCATTAACACTATGCTAAGCTATGCTACAAGAGCTATGAGTGATTATGTGCAAGGAGTTATTGATTTCTTGTAGAGATACTTCTACTTCTCTTTTCTTCCTCACTCCCTGCCAGCTCTCCTCACCTTTCATGGTGTTTGAGGTCTTGGGATTGAGGCTAGGCATTCTTCAAGTTCATGCTAATCATGTTTATTGTTGTTACCATGCTAATGCTTGGTGAGTGAAGCTTACCATCTTCATCTCATCAAGAAGTTCTCAAGGAACACAAACAGTTGTATTGTAAACAAGTCTTCCGTCATGGAAGAATCTATAAGACAAATGCCTATTGGAGGGCGGACCGGCTCCAACTAATCCAGTCCTCTATTGGTGTCAATTTCTCTAAACTCTCACTCTCTTTTACAAGTATTGCTCATGCCATGAAGTAATGGGTTAGTGTTTCTCTCTCCATCCAAGCACTTTCTTTCTCACTATACATCTACACACGAAAGAATGCTCAAGGAAATGCTCAATATGTTATTCACTTTCCGCTCCAACTCAAGTTGAAAGGCTAATTCCATTACACCTTCAATATTAAAAATTGGCTAATTCCATTACACCTTTAATATTAAAAATTGTGTGAAATGCATGAGGTAGCTCTCTCTCTCTCTCTCTCTCTCTCTCTCTCTCTCTCTCTCTCTCTCTCTCTCTCTCTCTCTCTCTCTCTCTCTCTCTCTCTCTCTCTCTCTCTCTCTCTCTCTCTCTCTCTCTCTCTCTCTCTCTCTCTCTCTCAGATAGAAAATTTTCAACAGCATGAAGGGTTGATGGGGACCTATAGCATCAATTTTGGCTTGCATGCATGAAGCAAAATCCATTCCCACCAACAGCTGTGCGATCAATTTTTTGATGCAGCCTGGGTAGAGTTTGATGATGATCGATCTCTATGAAGGTGAGTGTATAAGCAATGATTTCCACCTCTTTGGGCCAATTTGCAAGGGAGCTGCGTAATTTGATAATTCTCTATCTCCCAAGTCTCCCCTCAATTTCTCTTTGCCCCATAAGATTTGCTTTGAGTAAGAGTAGTAGTCAAACTTCAAATTTCAGAAGGCTTGGATTCCCTCGTGAGCCTCACATCCAAGAGCCACCTTCATTGCGAAGTCTTTTCAAAAGCCTCATAATTTTCTTCTCTCTTCCCCGTCTGAGATATCTCTTCCAATACTCAATGAAAATCTACTTTTTCTTGATTCCTTTTTTTGTGCTTTTCTTAAGGTAGCTTCAATCGACTTCTAAGGCTTTTCTTTTTCTCTTTGATCAAAATCTCATGATATTAGCCGCGACAGTAAAATTGATTGAAGTTAATCAAACTTTGAATTTGAAAATTTAATCTTGCATAATGTCATTGCTTCATTACCTGCCAATAAATTGGTTGAGCCTATTATCCCCTTGCTCTTCTCTACCATATTAAGTTCACCTATCAATAGCCACTCATCCTCAATAGGGGAATCCCTAAGGTGCATGCACAATTTGATCTATCCTTTGCATTGCAAGGACCATATATGTTTACTATGGTGATAGGTTGATCTGCCCAGATGACTCTCACTCCTAGGACTCTCCCAGATGGGTGATTTAGGACCACTTTGGGCTCAAAGTCCTTGTCCACAATAGAGAAGACACCACTGAACCCGTCCACTCTCTCACCATAGAATACCAACTTCCTCCCAAATGCTTGTTTTCTTTTGCTACCAGCATCCAGATCATGTTCTTGGATGGGCCAATAGTTAACTTCCTTATCCTTTCTGACTTCCTCCCAGAAGAGGGCGTGCTTCTTTTGCGTCTTTAATCCTTTCACGTTCCATGATTGTATAGCTAGAGCTTCCATCCTAAGGAGGGTGGGATAAATTTCTCTACATTGACCCTTGCCCGATCCCTACCTCCGTGCCCCCAAGAGTATCCGGAGGTTCTTTAGGGTTAGGGGATTTCCTTTTTTTGTAGAACCTCAAAGGGATTGTGAAGGGGGATAACTCCAGTTTCCCCTTTTAGTTGGGTGGGGGGTTTTAAGGAGCCTATCCCTTTCAAGGTTCCATTAGCCTCCAATGATACGGATTCTCATGTTACCATATTCATGTGGTAGTGAAGTGTGTGAACACACTTAGGACCACCGGGACATTTTTCCCCTCATTAGGAGATTTTTCCCCCCGTTCATAGTATATACACCCATCACTCCAGGGCTAACTTATCTTTCCATTGCACACTAAGTAATACATTCTCTGTTGTGTGCCTTGATCTTCCTTCATCTTCTCCAAGCTGTGTGTGTTTTCCTGCAACCCTAATGCCAATAATTGGTATCAGAGCAGGTTGCATCCTCTCGGGCTTAGTTGCAAGCAACTCCAACACATGCCTGCTCACTTTCTCCAATTTTTTTGAGCTTTTGCAAGCGTTTGCAGGTTGATCAATATTTTGGATAAGCTCATAGAGCTTGATTTATTCAATTTTTTGATTCGGGCTCATTTTGGCCTTCGTTTCCACTATAGGCAGCATAACTGCGTAGGCAATTTTGTCATTTTGTCCAAAAAAAATTCAGTGTTGTTTTTTGCATAAAAAGTTCTTTATAGTATTCTATGGTTTGTGTTATATAGCATGTGTTGTTCCTGCTTTGTTTCTCCTCTTATCTGGCAGTTTTCATATTAGGTACAACATTCACCATGACTGACAACTACACAGATGTGCTCAAGATGTTTGCTACTGAGGATATATTGGATGGGGACAATTACCCTATGTGGTCTTACATGATGTATGTCTTGGTTCTGAGGATGTAGGCAATGTTGAGGATGTTGCAAGTTTTGGTGGCAGGATTGTTGTTTCCAGACTGTTATGCCTACAAATGAGCAATCTTATTGGGATGTAAAAAATGCACATGATCATGCATTGGTTGCATACTGTTACTCCCCCACATTCGTTCAACACAATCTGCAAAACAGGCTTGGGATATTTTGGCTGATCTTTATGCAAGTCACTATGAGGTAAAAAAATGCATTTCTACATAAAGAGCTGGAGTCAAAGATTATGCATGAGGAAGATGATATGGAAACTTTCCTTGCTGGTGTCAAGGATATTAACGAGCATCTTATTTCTACAAGTGAATTCATTTCAGCAGACAATTCCCTTGTGCAGATTCTTCTTGATGCCTTGCTAGATTCTTACCAGACTTTTGCTAGTACTTGGAGACTTATGACCCAAGGAAATCCTGAAGTTAAGTTTGATGCATTATGCATATTGTTGTTGCAAGAGTCTCTTTCCAAAAATTTGTCTGGGAATCTTGATGAAAAAGTCAAAAAGAAGATGCGTTGCCACTATTTTAGAGCTAATGATCACTTGATCAAGCACTATCCTAAGTTGAAGGCAAAAGAGGCTAAGAAAAAAAAAGGTTAGTTCCACTACAAATGTTGGTTCCACTAAAAATTCAGCGATTGCTGAGTCTTCTATGAAAGGAGATTGTGATGATAATTTTGATGTAGAATGGGATTTTAGTGCATAGTGCACTTATGATCCTATTGTCCATGATGCATGTTTATCAGTTCTGCAGATGCTCATGTGTGGTACTTTGATGGTGCTGCTACAAATCACATTACCTCTCATCATGACTTCTCAAGGTTGTCCCTCATGGGAATTCTGTCACTTGTGCCAACAATGCCTCTTATCCTTTTATGGGAGTTGGAAAGATTGTGCTTACTGTTGCAAATGGTGGTTCTTTCACACTTGTTGATGCATCATATGTACCTGGGATCATGTAATGGCAATGGACTATGAAATTTGAGAATAGAAAAATTAGGAGAATTAAAGAGAGCATTTTTGTGAGACTACTTTGAGAACATAGAGGGTGAAGTTAATTAGCGATAGCAATATAACCAATATACTTAACTAACTTGGCATGAAAAATACTTTTTCAAGAGAGACAATTAGAGAACTTGACAACAATTGAGGACCGGATTTATGTGGAGCCTGTCTCCCCTCCAATAGCTTTTGTAGTATAGATTCTCCCATAAAGAGAGACTTGGTATAATACAATTGTTGTGTTCCTTGTGACCTAGGTGATGCAATGAAGATGCAAATCTTCATGCATCAGGAGCATAACATAGACTTTGTAAAAAGCATTAACCATCCACAGCTTCAGTCCCAAGGCCTCAAAAACCTTCAAAGGTGGAGAGAGCTAGCGGGGAATGAGGGTAGGAAAGAGGAAGAAGAAACATTCATAGGAGAAAGAAATAGTTCCTCACTTATCATCACTCTTCTTCCTAGCATACATAATAGCATAGTAATGAAGATGGAGATGGTGGTAAGCTTAAGCATTGAAGCATGGCTCTTGGTTGGATTTGCATTCCATAGCCAAGAGTGTTGGTATAGGCTCTCAACTTCTCAACAAGCTTGGAGAAGGAGATGGAGTTCTTGCACTTTCACCGAGTGAGAATTTGTGAAAATTGAGTGTGTGAGAGGGTGTATATCCCCAAGCACTCCCCTTGCTTGCCTTGGTCGACCCCTCCTTGTAGCTCAAGCTTGAATCTCATTGAAACCCTCTAAGCCTACCCAATCACATGCACAATGCATTTCAAGCAACATGGGTATTCTTTGACAAGTGTCCTCCTTACCCCTTTGAGACAGAGAGCTTGAAAATATCTAGATATTTTTTGAATTGAACTAAATCTTATTGAAACCCTATTTAGCCTAGCCATTAGGATTCAAGCACACCATGTGGCTAAGCATAGGGAGAGCCTCACATGTATCCATGTGCCCCTTGAAAAAGGGGGTTCCTTTTGGGTGAGTGGGAGGTTAAGTCAAAGAATCTCCTAACTTTGGGACTTTCACCTCCTTTGTAGGGTCTCTTTTTGACTCAATCCCCTTAAGCACATTATCCCCCTATGCATGGGAAGCTTCTCAAGCACCTTACTCATCAAGCATGACAAGCACCTCAAGCACCTTAGTCAGCAAGCACGACAAGCACCTCAAGCACCTTTCCAACAAGCATGACAACCACCTCAAGCTTGGGCCGGGTTCCCACCTCAAGCTTAGCCCTAGATTGCCTAAGGTCAAAGGACTTCTAACACTAACCATTGGATATCGTTAATAAAGCTAACCCTAAGGTCTTTAAGCTTCATGAGCTAGCCTTTCTCTTTGACATATCATCTCTCATTTGGACCCCTTTCTCATTGGCCCCGTGTTGAGACAGACCCGTAAGCACATGTCTATATTCTAATCCTTTGTCTCATTAATATCCCACATTAAATGATTAGTTTAATATGAGAAAATCGTTTGGATTGGTTAGATATTAGATTTTATGACATTACCTCTCTCTTGAAATCATAGTCGTCCTCGACTATGAGGTAGAAGAGATAAAGCCTTAGTCAGTAGTCAGTGTTTCTTAGCGGGTAGAGGATCCCCTTTTGACCCTACAACATCATTCCAAGATGGATGACTAATCCATTTGGTTCTTGGGAGACGTAGCTACCACAAGCATGTCTGCTCTTTAGTCCATTTCATTCTCCCAAAGTAGAGTGACAAATTCTACTTGGTACTTGAGAGACATCGTCATCAAAAACATGATTGAAAGAATGCATACTATTTGAATTTTTGCACAATAAAAAGAGAACTAGTCTTATAAGAAAAAAACATTGATCATTTTAAAGAAACATGTATATTTGCTTACTCTAATGTAGCATTGTAAGCATTGACAAGGATAATATTATCCTTAAGCTGTATTTCTTGCATCCATCTAGCATCTTCAAAAGGATAATTTTTGAACTTAATAAGATATGGTCGGATAATCTTACCATGTCGTAGTACCTTATCTTCATGCCGAAGGATAGCTTCAGGTTGTAGCACCTCTTCTTGGTCTTCAACTTTGTGAGGGTCTTCAATAATTGGTTCACTTGGTGGCTCTCCTTTGTAGGGCTTGAGTAGGCTTACATGAAAGGCATTGTGTATGAGCCAATGGTTGGGAAACTTGAGTTGATAAGCCGTCTCATTGATGGGCTTCAAGATTTAGAAAGGACCATAATATCTTTTTGCTAGCTTAGCATAATACTTTTGATGGCCCGTAGGATTTTTGCTCGTTGTTTGCCTCAATTGAGCCTTGGGAAACTTAAGTAAGACCCAATCATTTTCTTTGAACGTTAAGGCCCTTTTGTGCTTGTCAGCAATAGCTTTTTGCCTTTGTTGAGAGATGGATATAGCCTCCTTAATCTTTTGAGAAGTTTCTTGCAGGTCACGGCCATACTCATCGACAACGAAGATCTTCCCATGTACTTTAAGTCGCAAGGGACGTTTAGGTCTTCTCTCTATGATTTCAAAAGGTGATTTTTTCATAGAAGTATGGACAGTATTATTGTACAAATACTCTACAAGAGGTAAATACTTTTCCCATTGAGAGAATTGATCTACTTCTGTAACATAAGTCTTTAGTAGATCAAGAATCGTAAGATTGGCTATCTTACATGTGTTTGCGGGTGATGGGCCAAAGAGAAATTCAATCTTGTACCTAGATTTTCAAAGAGACCTTTCAAAAAGTTACTGGTCATTCTAGGATCTCTATTAGACACGATGGATGTTGGCAATCCATGCTGCTTGAAAATATGAAGTATGAAGAGAGTTGCCATCTGGTGTGCCTTAATAATCTTTTTGACAAGAATAAAGTGTGCTTGCTTGCTAAACCTGTCGACTATTGTCCATATTCTCGTATTCCCATGGATAGACTTGGGTAATCCAAAGATAAAATCCATGGATATACTCTCCCACGGTGAATTAAGTATTGGCAATGGCTGGAGTAATCTAGGTTGCTTCCCTCTATGATACTTAGTCTTTCGGCATACCACTCATTTTGAAACATACTCTTGTATGTCCACTTTCTTGGTAGGCCAATAGAAGTATGTCTCTACTGCTCAAAGAGTAGGTTGAATGCCTCTATGCCCCGCATAGGGAGGAGCATGGGTTTCATACATGACTTCTCACAAATGGAGTGGGTAACGCATAGCCTATTGACATGGAGAAGATAACCATCGTGCAAGGTTAATGGTTCCTCTTTCTTTCCCAAAGCAGGGGCTGACATTATGTATTTAAAGTCACGGTCGATAGCATACTCATCTATCATACAAGATAGATCATTGTGAGTTGATATAGACGCCGCATTAGCTTTTGGTCGTCATGAAAGTGCATCAGCCACTTGATTGTGTTTACCAGCAAAGTGAGCAATGTGAAAAAAAAAATTGTGAAAGAAAATTTACCCACCTCATTTGTTTGTCGAAAAGCTTGGTTTACGTCATGAAGTACTTGAGACTTTGGTGGTATGTTTGTAAAATAAATGGAGTCCCCAAAAGATAGTGCTTCCATGTGTCTAGAGCATGTAGGACATCTAAAAGCTCTTTTTATATGGCCAAGACTCGCTCATTGATATTGAGCCTTCGGTTCTCATATGCTATGGCATGCCCTTCTTGAAGCAAGACTGCTCCAAGGCAATCACCCACAAGCATCATACTGAACCTCAAATTGAATCACATTGAATCATCACAAGCTTTGAGAGATTTGGAAGCATAAGGGTTGGTTGAGAGGTAAGCTTCTCTTTGAGCTTGTCAAAAGCATTGCATTTTTCTCCTTAGCAGTCCATGAGTACTTAACGTTCTTCTTTGTTAAGTCATGTACTGGTCCTGCTATTTGAGAGAATTTTGCTTTGAAGCGTCTATAGTATGCACACATACCAATAAGCTTATTAGCTATGTAGATTCCTTGGATTAGGCCATGCTTTTATTACCTCTAACTTTGATGGATCCATACAGATACCATCTTGAGAGATAATATGACCTAAGTATTGAATCTCTTGAAGGAAAAATTTTATTTTCTTTTGATTGATAAAAAGCTTGTTCTCCCTCAATGCTTGAAAAATCACATGGAGATGTTACTTGTGTTCGTCCAAGGACTTGGAGTAGATGATGATATCATCAAAGAACACTCCAGTGAATTTGCGATAGGGTCTAAATATTTTCTCCAATAAAAGATTGAACGTGACTGGTGCATTAGTCAAGCCAAAATGCATGACTAGATATTAAAGGCCATTTGTTGTACGAAACGTGGTCTTTAGAATATCTTCATTCACTATCCTTATTTGATGGTAGCCACTTTTAAGGCCAATCCTACTGAAGTAGTTAGAGCTTTAAATCTTATCAAATAGACCTTCTACCCAAGGTACAAGAAATCTATTTTTTATGGTGATATGGTTTAGTGCATGATAGTCCACACACATGCGGTATGTAAAATCTTTCTTTTGCACTAAAAGGACTGGAAAACAAAAGCAAGAGGAGCTGGGACTCACCATCCCTTTGTCTACCAATTCTTGTACTTGCCTCATAATCTCCTCTTGTTGATCTTGGGAAACTCGATAATGAGGCTTGTTAGGTGGTGAGCTTCCTGGTAGGAGCTCAATTCGATGGTCATCATCCCCTTGTTTTGGAGGTAAGTCCATAGGGACATCGTCAATGAACACATCTTGGAATCCTATTAGAAAATTAGACAAGTCCAACTCTTCTTGATTCCTACCATTTACACTTGATGAAACATTAGGACCTTTTAGGGACTCTTTAATAAAAATTGTGTACGCAAAAGGTGAGCTCTTCGTTGATTTATCAAAAGTAGGAGGATTTACAAGTGGTATAGTATGAACAGATGTTAACCTTCACGGCTCACAGACACCCTATCGCCTACGGCGGACATTGTATTATTTATTTGGTAGAGTCAGGTATCGGGCTTGTCGGTCCAATAGGAAAAGGATAAGAGTGATCTCCGATGAGAGGCGCACTCTAACTGGAACATTCAAGGGATTAGTTGGCTAAGCATGGGCGCCCAAGTGTGAATGGGGCGAGCTCATATAAAAGTCAACTAAACCTAAAATTCACTCATTCTCTCATTTGTGCAATAGAAGAATGCTCTTGCTCCATCTCCATCTTCTTCTTCTTCATCTCCTTGTGTGTGTGTGTGTGTGTGTGTGTGTGTGTGTGTGTGTATACGTGAGAGAGAGAGAGAGAGAGAGAGAGCATCGCGACGACGGCACGTCGGCAGCGAAGCGGTTGAGCGTGGCAAAGCGGCGGCTCCTTCTTCTTCACGGCGAGGAATCCTCCACGAAGCAAGCGTAGAGCGGTGAGTGACACACCATCGTCATCTTTGAGCTTACTAGTTTAGGCTTGTTGTGTGCTTAGAGCCATTTGTGGCTCTCACGCAGTGTATCGGCAAGTTCCTTGCATTGATACGTGCGACACACGCGCACATTTTTCGAGTAGCACTCTGTGCTTCTCCGTGGTGCAATTTCTATTGTAGGAAAGGTAAGGAAGGAGGGTGTGTGTGTTGAGAAGAGGGATTTGGTGTTATACTGTGTGTTTTTTTTTGTTAATGGAGTTTTCAAAGGTACTGTGTTTATTCTCTGTGTATTAAGGTTGTTAGTTTTCTTGTTAAAAAGGTACTGTGTTTATTCTCTGTGTCTTAAGGTAGTTAGTTTTCTGTGTACAGTAAGTAGGAAGTAGATTAGTGAGAGTTAATAGAGTGTGTTAGTGTGTAACAGTAGGTGTATTAGTTAGAAGTAGGTAGATAGAGTGTGTGTGTGCTCTCGCGCAGGCCGCGGCGACCTTATTCTTTTTATTAAAAAATAAAATTAAAATTAAAAATTAAAAAAATTTAAAGGTAGGACCGGGATCGGGAATATCTCCCAAGATCAGTCGCCTTTTTAAAAAAACGAATTTTAGCTTCACACGTAGCTAAAAATCAATTTTTTGAGGACCAACGGAACGTTAGATGCCCGAAAATTGTGTTGTAAAGCATACAGCGACCCTCTAAGTGATACACTCATTTCGAGCTATCACACACTTTAATCAAAAAAATCAAACATTAAAAAACGTAAAAAACACGAGTGAAAACGGACGCTTAAAAAAGGTAAGCGGTTAACCTTCGAGGTTATTCGCTGAAGTTTGTAGGGTGCCAAAGACACATGCATCTGCGCTGTGGTCGTGTGCTAGAGACGGAGCAACTAGAGAGAATTTTGACTTACACGAGCTCTCAATATCCACCTACTTTAGGTTCCGGGCCCTCGGCTGGGACCCAAGGTAGTACAAACCAAGACCCGAACATAGCGGCTAGTGACTGTTCCTCTGACTACGACGTCATGGAGGGTTTCCCAATGCCTAATCCCGATAGCTCGAGCCAAGACATGCATGCCATGGGTCCTCGGTCTAGGCCGAGTGTGCTTAGCCGCCTGAAGGAAACCTTTAGTAGAGCCACTCGCTCCGAACATGGAGCTAATGATGTAAATGAGGGGGGTGGGGAAGTAAATTCTCCATTCGTGACAAATGTAGACCCTATACCGTTAGAGAATGTGCACGTGAATACTTCATTCACTGCACCTCCTGACTCTTCAGAGTTATTTCCCTCCGAGGTCATATTACCCGATGGTAGAAGCCTTGCCAAAGTGCAAGAGGTTGAGTGATATATCCTTGTAGTGTGGGAAAACGAAGTCGAGAGCTTACGCAAGGTGGAGCAACAAAGAGAGTTAAAAGCAAAATCTCCTATGTCAATATCCTTGCTAAGAGAGCAATCAAGTGCTCCTGATTTAGCAACCGCTAAGGGCCAACCCCTAGAAAGCAACATTGCATCTAGCTCAAAGGACACCCCTAGCACCTCAATCCTAGATGGAGTGTTCTTAAATGAGAACTGGGAGTACGAATTACAAACAAAGACTCTGACCGACCTATACATAGGTCACACCTATCATGTGGGTTGGTTAGATGTCCTACAATCCACAATGGGTGCTACTAGTGTGGAAGATCAACAACAAAGAGTTTGTGAGGTCATCCATAGGGTCATTGAGTTAGAGGGACAGAACAAGGGGATCAACATGCCTTCAACGGGTCTCATGAGATTCTTGGATACAGGGAAGGCTAAACAACCGACCTTATCGCAAATGGAGACTCCCTCAGTAAGTCCGATGGATCCCCCATATGTTGTTTCTCCAAGGGTCTCAGTGCAATCTGAGCCCACAAGTGATAGCTTCACCTTTCCAAGTCTAGCTCATGTTTCCATTGATGACACCACAGCTATCATGCCTACCCCAATGATGGGCATGCTGAGAAACACGCCATGGACCTCATTTGTTAGTAAAGCACCACTACATGGTAGCTCAATGCCTGCAACAGTACCTATAAGTGTGTACCAATCGTATGCACCTATGGGTCATCACACTCATGTAGTCCCTACCCCTCCCATTGTTTCAACTACTATGCTCCACAACTAAAATACACAAGTTCTTATTTCCATGGGACTATACCGGCTAGCATTAGCATGTCACATCCGACGTCTGCTATGCCTAGGGCCACCCATATGAACTATGGACCACCACATGGCACAACATTGTACCCAACGTGGAACCTAAGGGCTTCCTATGCGCCAAGCCCAATGCCAATACCTACTCCACATGTAGTCTCTGGAGCGCCTTCACCCACGGTGCCTGCTCATTTAGGTGACTCGGAAACATTTGCTCAAGCTATCAGTCGATTGCTGAGAATATGCGTAACACGCCTTATAGAGAGCCTAGAAGTAAGGCAGTACAAATAGCCAAGCTCACACAAAAATTTAGTGGAGACGGGGATGTGAGAAAGCATATCGAAGTGTTTGAACAAATATGCGATTCTCCAGGAGAACACAATGACCTACATAAGAGCAATGGTTTAAGCCTAACCTTAAGTGGGAAGGCAGGGGATTGGTATAGAACCCTAAGGGTGGAAGAAAAAACAATTTACCCTACTCTTAGGAGACTATTCTTAAAAGAATACATACGAGAGGGAGTACTTTGGGGTGTAGCCTCTCAGCTCCAGAAAGCCCAATGAGAGGAAGGAGAGTCGGTGAGAGACTTTATAAGTCTCTTGAAGCATTTGAATTCTCGTTGTAATCCAAATGAGAGCTTCAACAATAACCAATTGCTTGATAGAATCATTAGGGGATTACGACATGAGGATATCTACAATGGCCTAGTCATTAGAGGTATCACCACTTGGGAAGCAGTCCCACCAATGCGATCCAATTTGAGGATAATTTAATGATTCAAGGAGAAAGAGTGTCTGTAGAGCCTAAATCTATTAGCTCGCAAGCATCAGGGCATCAACCAAAGACCCTAAATCCTATTGCTAAAGAGCCAAAGATGTCTGAGATGACTTTAGGAGATCTCACCAAGGCTATTCAAGAGAGTCTTAGAGACAATCGTGCTCCGCAAAACAATCATATGTATCCAAGAAGGGAGCAACAATGGTGCTCAGTATGCTATGGACCGCATAGTACCAGTGAATGCCCTACTTTTAGAGTAAATTCAATGGGAACTGCAATGCATGTGGGAGGTATGGTCATCAAGCTAAGGATTGCATAGTATTTAAGCGTGCGATGGCCAATAGACGAACTTTAGCATGGACAGACACACCTCGAGTGTCTGCATTGATGCATGCCCCACCTCTTGAACAAACAACACAACACATGGTCCCTAGGGCCCAAAATGTTGTTCAAACAACACCTTTACAACCTCTAGTGCTAGGACCGCAACCACCACATCCGAGAATCACTTCTGTGAATCAAGTGGGTTGTGAGTCATCTATTTCTTGTTTGGAAGGCTGTGAGGAAGATATAGATCCTAATATTGCCTATGGGATGGATGTTCTTGAAGAAATTCCACAATACTACATGGAGGACTATTGGGGACAAGTCAAACCTGTATATCAAGTAGCTGCTCTTGCGGCAAGAGGCCAAAATATCAATTACAATGCTAAGAGACCACCTCTTCAATGCTATGAGTGTGGAGGTCCACATCGTGTAGCCGAGTGTCCTATTAGGTTACAAAATAATGCCACACTAATGCAAACCAATCAAGCGAGCACGTCTACAATGCCGATATCATGTGTAATCGATGTGGCATAGATCATTTGATTGCCCAATATCCAATAATCAAAATGCACCGAAGATCACGCCATTAAACTTGATTGAAGTTACCGAGGAGCCATCACCAAGTACACCTGTGGTACCAGTAAACGTACTCACATGATCGATGCTCCAAAAACAAAATTATATTCTTGAGGAAAGAGACACGGCATCAATTGCCCAATCTCAGGAAAAGAAGAAAACACGAAGAAAGAGATCGCAAAAAGCAGCGAAGTCAGACCCCAGTTCAAAGACCAACATAGGGACTGGTGATGACCCCGTATATATGAACGACGCTGAAGAAGATTCTGATTCAGGTGAAACCATGGAGACCAAAACGACCACTAACATAGAAACCAACAAGGAAGATATTCATGATCCACAATGGCCAGGATCCAAAAAGAAGATAGGAACTTACCCAAACCCTTCAGAGGAGATTGAGCGAGTCAAGCAATTAAGGAGTTTGGTAGAAGATACCCAAAGGGATCTAGAACCAACACCTAGGAAGATCTAGATTATAGACACCGTGTTCCCTACGCAACAACAACCTCGCCAAGTCCATAGACCCTTGGACATACCTAGTGTCATCCAAGAAGAAAGTGACTTAATGTCATGGGAAAGTGGGCGTACTCACTTCTTGATAGAAAGAATGTTTATAGAGGGACTACCTGATCCTATCGAAGAAATGGAGATCCCATCTTTCCCACGTTAAGGAACTCAAGGCCAAAAGGTGCCGTTAAACATTGCCAAATTGATGGATTTCATGTCTTCAGAAGTTAGAACCACCATCATGTCCAAACTATATAAAGACCCTGAGCTAGTCTCAGCTCTTCAAGCCTTCCTCAATGGAGAGCTGAAGTTTGGGCTACCACAATTTGCACAGATGGATGGAGTTGGGGAGATGCCAATAGAGGAGAAATACATAGATCCACAACCCAACCTAGATGAGAACCTTGTTATAGAAATACCTGTTAACAAGTTGTGACAATACTTTGAGGGTGATGAATCCAATGGGACTATACCAATCACTACTAAGGGATTAACTATGAACGGAATCCTTGATGGTGGCTCTGGGATTAGCATTGTGACTAAAAATTGCTGGGAAACTATGGGAAGACCTCACCTTGTGACCACAACCATAGTAGTGAAGATGGCCAATGGATCTATTGTTAAACCTATTGGGATGCTAGAAGATCTCAAGATCAAGGTCTTTGGACATAAAATAAGGATTACCTTTATTGTTATGGATTTCTCCAAACACACTATGGCATCGGAGATGATCTTAGGACGTCCTTTCATGAGGGAAGCAAAAATGGTGCATGACTGGTCCAAAAACCATGTCTACCTGCAGTTCCAAGATTCTATCATCGGAGTGGATCTTGTGACGGGTCGAGCACATCCTCTAGGAAACAGGTTTATAATTGATCATAGATCTGACACCACAGTTCACTCGGCCCCATTGCAGTATTGTTACACGTGTAAAGCGGACACTGATGTTGGGGAAGATTCTCCTTATATGGATGTTCTACCTGGGATGACTGAGTCTGACAATGTGGATTGGGTCCACCTAGCAGTAACCATAGACACTTGGGGAAATAGGGGGATGACCTGGGTAACACCTGAGGGGGATGAAATGCCCGCACCCTTAAATATGCTACAAGCAATGCATATAGCTTCTGGCAAGACTCTTCCTAATATAACGAAGAAAACATACAAGTGGTTCCCTAAAGATTCTTTAGCGACCATAGCTAGTGCTAAAAAATAGAAGCCTTTTAAGAAACGTCCCACTCGCTCCAAGAAATGTAAAGAAACATTGCGTTGGATTCCTAAATGACTATTGGAATCCCAAGGCTACTATAAAGGAAATGATCAAATCTGGGTGCCAAAACGTAAATTGTACTCTTACCTATCACCTGACCCATGTAATCCCAATCCTGTAGCTCCAAAACAAATTGACAATCACGGAAAGAAAAAAATCACAGAATGCTACACACTTGCTCTAGAGCTAGTTTGGGTACCAAAGAAAGAACAGTTTGTTTCACCTAGCTCAAGAAGGGGGGAGTCCCATGAAGCTTCTAGCTCCTCATGTAAGGTATCCATAGAGGTAAAAGATTCTCCACAGTCTCCACCTACAATAGTGGACCTCCATGAAGATACAAAGGAATCCACACCTCCCAGTATTTGAGAATCACCTGATGGACCACTTCAAGTTCGATCCTGGGAGAGTACCTTACCACCCTTGCAACTAGATGAGGCACCTAAGGTAATAGAAAACTACTGGCAAAAATCCTCACCTATTACCAACTGGAACGATTGGTTTCAAAGGGTGACGAGCACATTTCAAACGGTATGATCTACCCAAGGAAGGGGGGAGTGTTTGCTAACAGTCATCATTCACTCGCTTCCCTCTCAACCTTCCTCCCTGATCTCTCAATCTTCCAATCTTAGGGAATGTATATATAAAGCCTTATACAAACAAAAAATAAAAATAATAAAGAGCAAGAGCAATTAGCAAACGAGTATGCACAATAAAAGTCAAAACATGGACCAGACCGACACATTCACATCCGGTACACTGAAACAGATACCTATATCATAAACACCTTTGATCCTCATCACTCGAGTGATGGAGGGTAGGTACAATTAGTACAATAGGAGTGTTTCTATTTTAGAGTTGAGTGATTAGCAAAGTTCCTTTTTCCCACTGATGTGCCTCCTAGAGGTATTCTTTGTGTTTCTTAGTGTGTACAGGAACGTGTTGCTGTTGTTAGGATTTGGACCTTCATGGGATCTTTCTCTCATTCACACTTCAAATCAAGCGTGACCATCGACACAAACAGGTGTTTCTTGTCCATTAACATTGCCCCTTATCTTTTTTCATCCATGTTTGTATGCTTTGATTGTGATTGGTAGCATAATATTCAGCGCATTTTCTTAGTACCAAACATTAAGTTCAATGAATTTTTTGTCATAATCACTTGTCTAGATTTAAAAATCAAGCAGTCCGACTAAGCTAGTTTGACCAAGTTAGGTGTTAGAGATCTTCTCTTAATACCATGGGGAATGCCTTCCTAATAATCAATGGTCACTTAGGTTCTTAATCCGATTTAGGCAGCATTGTGTGAAATGTACTAGGGCTTTCTAGTGGGCTTGACTCTATTGACCTTTAGCTTAAGTATTATAAAGGGAGTTTACTTGTGTGATGAGCCTGGGAAGGTGTATCAGTGTTATATGACCCCCCAAAGTTACAAAATTAAAATGCTGAAAATAAACAAACAAAAACTCAAAGTGCCACATTGTAAAATCTTAAGCTGGAAGAGAAATCTCAGCTTGATTGAGTACTTCACTCACATGTATCTCCTATGGTACTAGAGCCCTAGAGGTTCCCAATGTGGGCGCTTTTCCTTGAAAAGCAAAAAACCCAAGGCATACAAAATAAGCACACACATCGAAATTGAATCACTGTGAAAAGACTTTGGGGGGTTAAAGAAAAGGTAATCAGTCAGGCTATGATTTCATGAGAGATTCCTTTTATCGCAACTTAACTACAAGGTCTTCTAGGTATAGCCTCTAGTCAGCCCTCGAACATGAAATACTTGGCTCTCGCGATTAAACAACTTAATTGACCAGAGAAAATTAAGAAGCTTACCCATGGTATTAATAGTCGATCTCTAGTGCCTTTCGACCGGTTAATTAGCGACCCCAGACTTGTTTAATTTTTTACCTTTACATCTGTTTATGCATTTGATTATATTGCAATTTAATGTTTATTGCTGACAAATTGTTTAAAATTCTGTTACCAATCAATTTGTCTGCCTAAAATTGCATATGCTTTTTAATCGCTGCCAACGTTGTTTGATTTTGCAGTGACTAAACAAGCCTAAGGACATTCATCTCAAATGCTCTTCCACCTCGACGAACGAGATTCAACTCAATAGCTTCCGAGGACAGAATCTACATCAGGAAGGGGGGCATGTTAACCTTCACGGCTCACGAACACCCTATCGCCTACGGCAAACATTGTATTATTTATTTGGTAGAGTCAGGTACCGGGCTTGTCGGTCCAATAGGAAAAGGGTAAGAGTGATCACCGATGAGAGGCGCACTCTAACTGGAACTTTCAAGAGATTAGTTGGCTAAGCATGGGCACCCAAGTGTGAATGGGGCGAGCTCATATAAAAGTCAACTAAACCTAAAATTCACTCATTCTCTCATTTGTGCAATAGAAGAGTGCCCTTGCTCCATCTCCATCTTCTTCTTCTTCATCTCCTTGTGTGTGTGTGTATACGTGTGTGTGAGAGAGAGAGAGAGAGAGAGAGAGAGAGAGAGTGCGATCGAGCATTGCGACGACGGCACGGCGGCGGCGAAGAGGGTGAGCGCGGCGAAGCGGCGGATCCTTCTTCTTCGCGGCGAGGAATCCTCCACGAAGCAAGCGTAGAGCGGTGAGTGACACACCATCATCATCTTTGAGCTTACTAGTTTAGGCTTGTTGTGTGCTTAGAGCCATTTGTGGCTCGCACACAGTGTATCGGCAAGTTCCTTGCATTGACACGTGTGACATACGTGCACACCAGACTCACTAGCATCTATAAAGATGATCTTTTCCCTGTAGGTAAAGTAGATTCTCCTTTCAAGGAACTTTATGTTGGCAGACATGCGGTTGAACCATGGTGTCCCTAGGATAGCATCCTCATGTTGGAGAGGAGAAATGAAAACAAAGTCTCATTGCAAGCATTTCTCTTGGGGCAAGAACGGTAGCCATGTCCTTGCACCTTACACTTAAATATTTGTGGTCCTTGCAAAAAGCTTCAACCTCTTCAAAAGAGAGTTTATTTTTACCTTTGTAAACTCCCTTCTCCTTGGATCGATTGTTGTTGTTGTTGTTGTTGGGCTGAAAATGTCTCGAAATTTACTATGGGCACCCTCCGTTCCGATCGAGGTGGGGGAGTATATGTCTCATAAATTTAATGCATTTTTGGCTAGTCGTGGGATACAACACCAATGTACAATGCCTTATACGCCTCAACAAAATGGTGTTGCTGAGATGAAAAAAAGGTCACTTACAAAAATGGCAAGATGTATGGTCAAAAGTCAAGCTTTGCCGTATTCTTTTTGGCTTGAGGCCGTCATGTGTGCCACTTATGTACTTAACAGGTGTCCTTAAAAAGCTTTGCAATCTATGACTCCATATGAACTATGGCATGATTGAAAGCCTTCTATTGAGCACTTGTGTGTTTTTGGTTGTTTGGCATGCAAAAAATAGGACGATAAGGTTGTCAAATGTATTTTTGTTGTCTATAGTGCTGAAAGAAAAGGTTCCGGGTTGTACCATCCACAAAAAAAGTGTATCTTGGTTTCATGGGATGTTGTGTTTGTGGAAGATTCTATTCAGCCCTTGTTGTCATGTAGTAGAGACAATAACGTAAGCTCACAAGACATTTATGATAGTTTGTTGCCTCTTTTTAGTGGTGGAAGTTCAAATGTAAATTCAAATGAGGCAAATGTACAAACTATGGGTGCTTCAAAAAATGTTATAGATAAGCCTATTATTGATGCATATGTAGATGATGTACTTGATGAGGAAAGGGATAAGAATGAGCAGGCTAGAGGTATGCCAAAATTGTTGGTGCGTACTTTGCGTGACAGTAAATTGGATGCACCTTCGTCTAGTCGTACTTGTTCAAGTTCTCAGATTGTTATGCTTTGGTTGTGTCTAGCTTATATGATAGTGAGGAACCTCTGTCTTTTGATGAAGCATAGAATTCAAAAAATTGGATACCTAACATACAATCTAAATATGATGTACTTGTAGAAAATGACACATGGACTTTTTGTGTTTGCCTCCTGGCAAAAAGGCCATTGGTATGAAGTGGGTTAACAAGTTGAAATGCAAGCCGGCTTGACTTGTTGCAAAAGGTTATGCACAATAGAAAGGCATAGATTATAAAGATACTTTTTCTCCCACTTGTTAGATGACTACTATGAATTTTCTATGTGCATTGGCAGCTCATTTTGGTTGGGATGTACATCAATCAGACATTGTTACTGCTTTCTTGAATGGTGACATATTTGAGGAAGTTTATGTAACACACCCTCACGGTTTTGTCATTAAAGGGTAGGAAGATAAAGTGTGCAAATGTAAGAAAGACTTGTATGGATTGACTAAATCTCCTCATCCTTGGTATGAGAAGTTTGACACTCATTTGGTCAAACGAGGCTTTCGTAGCAGTCCAACAGAAAGCACATTGTATGTAAAGCATGAGGGTGATGTACTTCTCATTGTCGTCCTCTATGTGGATGATTTGTTGATTATTGGACCAAATGAGAGACATATTTATGAATTCGAGGCTGATTTGAATGCTACTTTCAAGATGAAATATCTGGGGTTGTTGCATCATTGTTTGGGTATACAGTTTAAGCACCATGATTGTGGTATTGCCTTGTGTCAGACAAGTTACATAGAGACATTGCTATGTAAGTTTGGACTTGAGGATTGCAAACATATTACCACTCCCATGGAAACAAGTTTGAAATTGAATCTTCATGATGCTGGTGATCGTACCGATGTCACTCTTTATCAAATTGTTTTTGGCTGCCTCATTTATGTATGCAACACGAGGCCGGACATTCAGTTTGCAGTCTCTTAGGCTAGTAGATTCATGCATAGTCGGGGGTCTAAGCATTGGCAGGCTATCAAGAGGATTTTTTCTTCTTAAGTGGCACTTTACATCTTGGCTTATGTTATCCCAAGGGGGGATCATTGCCACCAAATTTACATGCCTTTTGGGACTCATATTGGTCTAGTTGTTCTGACACACAAGTGTCCACAAGTGCTTTTTGTTTCATGCTTGGTAGATCATGCATATCATGGTTAAGTAAGAAGCAACCTACTAAGGCCAGTTCTAGTTGTGAGTCTAAGTGCATAGCATTCTTCATAGCTATGGTTGAGTGTCTATGGCTTAGACACCTTATGGCTCATTTCAGTGTTAAACAGGACACTGCCAACACTATCTACAGTGACAGTCATAGTGCATTGGTAGTTGCGAGGAACCCAATTTTTCATGCTCGCACAAAGCACATTGAGGTGCATTATCACTATGTGAGAGAGAGGCTCTCAGCAGGAGAGATCAGCTTGGCTTATGTGCCAACACAGGACAACCTTGCAGATCTTTTCACAAAGGTATTGTCTCGTGAGAAGTTCAAAGCTTTCCACAAAGCTTTGGGCTTACTCCCCTTTGTGAACTGATCATGTCCTCACAGGGCATGGCACTTCCCTATACTCTATGTTCCAGCTCTCGTTTTTTGCATCACTCCCAGAGGGGATTTGTTACCATATACATGTGGTAGTGATGTGTGTGAACACACTTAGGACCATTAGGGCATTTTTTCCCTCACTAGGAGGTTTTTTTCCCCGTGCATAATATATATGCCCATCACTCTAGGGATAACTTTTCTTTTCATTGCACACTAAGTTATACACTTTTGTAGACATGTAGTAGTGTTAGTGTGTATACGCGCTTCACCAGGGGCACTTTTCTCCCACTGGGTTTTTCCCCCTGGACATCCGGTGTGAAAGGACACCTTATCTCTTAGGGTTTCATATAAGCTTTGTAGCTCTGAGTTTGTATACACTATTATTCCAATACAGAGAGAGAGACTACAGAGATCTCGTACACAAGCTCTGTGTCTTCTCCTTCTCCATCTTCTTCCTACTCTGAGTTGCTGTCTTCCTTCTGTTTCCTGTTTCATCATCTTCAACAACTTTGTCGTGTGCCTTGAGCTTCCTTCGTCTTCTCCAAGCTGTGTGTGTTTTCCTGCAACCCTAATTCCAACATCTCTTGCCACCACCTTCACTCTTTTGGCCCTCTTTAGTCGTGGACACAACTGCCGCAGTTGTTACTATCAAAATATTAGATGTAGATGTAGGTAAAACAAACAATTTATGGACCTATCTAGTCTTCTCTTGCAATTGGGTGACCTGATAGTCACAAACCATAGCCTCTTTTTCCTCCCCTATTCTTGTCCCTTTGCAGCTCTTTACCTTTTTCTCACCCTCTTCCGTTGTTGTTTCCTTGGCAGGGACATAATTGACTTCCCCTAAACTTAAGGCCTACGCTACATGCCCAGAGTTCACTTTAGTCCGCATGGGGAAATCCTTAGCAAAGTGCTCAGATTTGTTACACTCGAAGCACGCCCCAAAGTAAGTCTGGAAATGGAGCGAAATAGTTACCAGTCCTGCTCCAACATTGATCACCATGATTTTTGGTGGCATTTTAGTCATGTTCAAGCCTATACAAACCTAGTTAGAGGACCTTCCTAGTCCCTTTTTGTTAGGAACAAACAAGGGGGTGCCTAGATGACTGGCGAGCATCCTGATATTATCTCAGAGCCAACTTGGCAACCCCACAAACTCGACCCAAACTAGATGAACCCCCTGGAGGGATTCGGCCAAATCAAATACAAGCTCCCATTGTACTACATAGACAGTTGTCCTCTTAAACAACAATGGACCTTTATCCAATATTTTTGCAACGTCGGAGTCATCTTTGAATCTAAATGAGCAAAAGCCCTTAGCGAGGTAGGTAGTACTTTCAATTTCCCCCTCCATGCCCAAGAATTTGTGGTCCATGAATCCATTGCATCACCTTGTACCTATTTGGGATTCTCCCACTAAAGCCAGATAGGAGCATAAACTTTGCTTGCATGGCTATCTGCTTTTCTATGAGTGATGATGGAATCACAACCATGATAGCCTTTGCTACCTTCACTTATTATAGAAGAGACTTCTTTAAATCAATATATGCTCGATCTGCAAGACCATCTTCGAGTAGCTCACTGCAAATGGCCTGTGAGCTAGTTCTTTTGTTACCACTAGGGCCGATCTCTATCTGTTTGTTATCTTCTTTTAGTTCGTGTTCAAGCCGGGTCTTAGCAATCATCAATTTTTCATGGCCTTCAATAGTATATGCCTCAAATGTTGTGACTTTGTTGCTATCCATAGGCTTGGGACCCTTTAGAATGCTCACAAATGAAATTCCAGGGAGGCAGAGTCGGTAGCAAACTTGTTGGCATTCTCGCAAATGGTGCCTTGAGGTACCCTTCCCTTGAGTGTCATTACCTCAAAGGTAAATCTTGTATTGCTAGGGTCGACCACTCTATCTTTTTCTTTGCTAGGGAAAGTCTTCAAAGCCAAATATTCTTTATTTTCTACATGTGACGAACCCTTTCTCAATGCTTCACCTATCATCATGTCGGTGCTTGGTGCTCACGATGCCAACACAACCGCTTCACCAATCGGCACGATACCTTTCAATTGTTTTGGATTCATACCTTTGTTTTTGGTGAAGGATTTGAATAGTTTTAGAAGAATCATGCTATGGGCGTCTTTCGTACGTATCAAAGCAAGGGACTTGCCTAACACTATGTGCGAGCCACAGATGGCTCCAAGCACGCAACTAGCCTAAACTAGTAAGCTCAAAGATGACAATGGTGTGTCACTCACCGCTCTACGCTTGCTGTCATGGAGGATTCCTCGCCACGAAGAAGGGGGAGCTTCCGCTGTGACGCGCTCAACCTCCTCATCGCCATCGTGCCACCACAATGCTCTCTCTCTCTCTCTCTCTCTCTCTCTCTCTCTCTCTCTCTCTCTCTCTCTCTCTCTCTCTCTCTCTCTCACACACACACACACACACACACACACACACACACACACACACTAGTACACAAAGGAGATGGAGCAAGAGCACTCTTCTTTCATTGCACAAATGAGAGAATAAGGTACTTTAGGTTTTGGTTGACTTTTATATGGGCTTGCCCGTTCACATTTGGGTGCCCACCATCAGCCAATCTTATCCAAACATTATAGGTTCTAGTTTTAGAGTGCACATGTCATCGGCGATCACTCTTAGCCATTCCTACCTGACTGACAAGCCTGGCCAATAACATAATACATTACTAGCGGGTCCGACAAGCCTGGCCCATGGCTACATAAAAGGTGGTCGCTTGGTGGTAACATGCTCCCCTTCCTGATGTAGATTCCACCCTCGAAAGCTAGTGAGAGAAACCCCATTTTGTCCATGTTGTAGAGCATCTGGATTTGAATCTGCAAGGCAAAGTCACTGTTTTATGCAAGCGGAATTATATGACCATAAATCATGAGAGGAATGTGAAGTACGTGTGGAAATGAGAAAATGCAAGATTTATGAAATGTTAGACTATCATTAAGGACAAATAAATTGCACTATGATGAAATTAATTAATCAAGTGTTTTGGGCTTATGGGTTAGTTTATCAATTAGTTAGCTATGACTAAGGTTAAAACAACTACTCTAGTACTAGCTAAGCTAAGAAGATTATCTAAATGCAAGATTCCCTAATTGTGCTTTTCAGCTTTGATTAGCCAACTAGCTCTAACAACTCCAAACAAAAGCTTGAAATTTTAACTGTAAGCTCGGTAAAAATCTTTTAAATGTCATTTCTTTCTTTTTTCTTTTACTTTGGTTCACAATCATTTGACGTGTGTGCTTATTTTGTATTTCCGGGGCTTTTTGTTTCTCAAGGGAAAGCGCCCAAACTACTGTGAACCTCTAGGACTCTAGTACCATAGACAATACACGTGAGTGAAGTACCAAATCAAGCCAGAATTTCTCTTCCAGCGTAAGATTTTTCATTTGTGGCACTTATGTTTTTTCATTCCATTTCCTTGGTATTCTCACTAGTGTCTTTTGTTGTTTAAGTGAGCAAGCTTCTCTATGCCTAAAACATTCCTAAGGTCTCAAACACTCAGATAATTTTATCAACTAGGACTAGTGGTCAATTAAATGAGTTAACCTAAAGTCACGGTCTCCTAATCTCAAGGCTCATCTATAAGATTAAACTCTAGTTCAATCAACTTAAGCAAAGAAAAATTTATACATCTATAATGGCAGATAACAAACATAACTACTGTACTCAAACAAACCATGAAAAACCATAATTAGCAATTATACATATCCACCAGCATGAATCATGGGAAGTAGTACATCTGGAGATATGGAGTTGCTCATTTTGTTGAAGCAGATGTCCTCAGCCATGTGGATGGAAATCCATATAAGTCCTACATAACAATATCAAACAACAAGCACTATACCTCTAGGAGGCATGTCAGTGTGAAAAAATTAAAACTCCTAGAAAACAAGCTCAAAACACAATCCAGACCCCTAACCTACCTATCTATCATCCCTTTTACAATCAAGGAAAGAGGATATTATATAAATCGGCTGGCATCCCTAAGGCTAGGCCTCTATCCACATCATCTAGATAAACAAAATCATTTTCCGTGAGGCCATAGTCTTCCTCGGTCTCTATTATTTCTTCTTCACCATCCTCTTGCGCAAGCGTGTTAATCAAGAACCTCGCTATGCATGGATACTCATCTTGTGCAAAAGAATAAGCATGTACCACTGGAGAAACATTCGCTACTAAGTAGGGATCACTAGTTATCCATAGACGTATCAGCCATTCTAACTCCTCAAAATTTCTCTCACATGCAAGTCTCTCTACCAAATCCCATTTGCAAGAAAGTACAGGGTAGCAAATGTGAAACACTTGAGAAAAATAAAAAGGGTACCTTTCATAAAAAATAGAAGCACATGCCTCTGGTGAACTAGCCATCTCTGAGAATACAAATAGTTTTGGTTAGGTCTTTAAAACATAAGAGTTGTTTTCGTGTGCTGCTTGATGTGACATGGTGAATTTGGACTTGTGTGTAGGATCTGATAGGGTGCTCTCTCGCCCGGGGGATTCACTCTATATACAAAACGGGACGCCACCTGCGAGCGGACAACTTTGATAGAATCCCTATATACGACTCATATTAGGAAATATGTCCCCCCTTTCTACGCTTATACGACAACCAATGAAGAAAACAATCATACCCCTATCTATATAAAATTTAGGTCTCACATGATCTAGCTGAGTAAAACTAGTCAAAGAGTGTGTAGCATAGTGACTGACAACATACTAAGGAACCGACTCGGGTGTATCCTCAATGTGTCTTAGTTTGAATTTCAAACTATGTGCCTAGTCAGCGTGCACTCTGGATACTTGTCCAATTCTGACCCATCCAAAACTAGTGTAAATCAGCCATGGACCTGCTCCAAATCATCCCGTATTTATGACCGGCTTGATGCAAAATTTGATGTGTGACCTGATAAAAAACTTCCCCAAAATTCATCCAAGTTCTATTGCACACCAATGACCAATCATTAAGTAATCAAACCGAGTTTGTTTTTCCACAGATTCTCGTATACAAACAGTAAGGTTTGAAGCATGAAATTGAACACCTAACAATGTAACAATCTACCCACAACTTATAAATTTCTTTTGCCTTTTATCCCACGAGTGTGCAATCTTGATTTTTTCTATCAAGATCAATTCATGAATTGCATCAACCCACTAAAAGAGATCACCTTCAACCTTTTCCTATCTATATGTGATTTAATGTTGTGCAAAATTTTCTAGCCAAAAATTGTCTCAAATTTAAAATCGATCTAGGTGCACAATTAGCATGCGAGGTGTTTGCACCTCCCCATGAATGCCATAAACACACTCTAAGAAACCACATTATCACGAGCATGTTGTGGGCATATCTTGCAATCAACACACTTCAGTAAACCGCATCAATTTTCCATATAAGAGTGAGCCACACCTGGCCACACACACATCAACCAATTTACCACAAAGCACATGTTTCTCCAATAGGTCTTGAGTACCATCCCAATGTTTTCACTAACAAATTTAAACATAAAGCATGTTCATAGCTTGCAATTGGTGTGCTTCAAAAAACAATAATTTTTCTTTTGTTCACAGTCAAAAGAAACCACATGTAAAGTTGAACGCTCTTGAGCAATATTTTTATTTTGCTCAAATAGATTACATGTATAGTCAAAAGTTATTTAAGGGCCTTTTGTGCTTTGTTGAGGGTGACAGGTTTGGCATAAACATCACATCATGTTTTTCCAATAATCGATTAGAAAAACAATCTCATTAAGAATTCTCACACCCACACTAGTGTCTTGCACGATGCAAGCTTCAAGTTACATGATCACATGTGGTACAAGAAACCCAAACCTTTTCTTGCCATATACATGCTCACAACATCTTGCTAGTAACATGCTCCAAAATTAAATAAAATGTCAATGCACAAAGCCACAAGCCTTAAACAAAATGTTGGTGCACAAAGCCACAAACCAATGGTCATATCCTTTTATCAACTCGCTTAAAGACACCAAGTCCAATGCGAGATCCATACTAGAGAAATATTTCTATCAACACGCTCAAAGAGACAACATTCAAATGCCAACTAGTGAGCATTGTCATTGGCAAGTGCACAAAATATACAACTATCAAAAAATCTTTAGACCATATTGATCATACGATAGCATTGAATCATCTTTTTCACAAACATACATAACAATGACACAATGTCAAAAAGGACAATGAAAAAGCAATAAATATGAGTAACTAATCCACATAAACGCTTATATTGTAAATTCTTCTTCTTTAAATTTCATGGATGCTCTAAAAAATATTAGTCTCATCGTTTATAAGTAGAGATCTGCTAAGGTAGTATGATATAAACAATTGGAAAAATACAAAGACACTTTGTAGCTACAATGTGTGGCCTTGTACCATATTGAAGCTCTTCATAAAATACAGCTCACATTATAAAATACTTAACATGAGTAACTAACCCACTTTATAAAGTACATGTATCATATGGCATCTTTCATGGAAGTTTCACATAACAAAATGTTTTGTCATTATAAGTAGAGGTCTTTTGAGGAAGTATGATATAATCCATCAGGAAAATGCAACAAAACTCTGTAGCCAAATCTCTTGCACCTGCACCACATTGAAATTCACCATAAGATGAAAACTGATGTTAATTAAGAATCTAAAGCTTACAAGTTTCAAAATTTACAAAAGGACATAATTATGAAAAGGAAATGAAGAAAAAACATATACCTCAAAAATCAAACTTGCATATTATCCATCCCCATTCAACCTACAAAAAAAACTCAAGCATGTCAGGATGACTTTGAGCATATAATAGAATTTAACTAAAAATAGCCATCCACACAAGATCAAATTACCTTTCACATTCTTCAAATAATCAGTAAAGACCTTATAATCATTCGCATCAAGCACATATTTTCTTGTTGTGGCATCATAATCCAAGTGCACTTTAGCAATGGAATCCAAAGATACCGCTTGATTGTCCACTAAATCATATGTGTAGCTTCTTCTACCCTTGGCCACTTGATACCATAATAGATGAACCTCCACATTAGGAGGACGATCTAGAAGATCAAAAGGACCACGAGTCTCTTTGAAACTACCTCCTAGCTTCCTTCTCATGCTCACGACTCTTCCCAAGTACCATGTCCCTTTGCTTACTCCTTGACTAGTACTTGAAAATCAACCACGATTTTTCTCCTTTGGACTGTCTTCCATTGTTGTCTTTTCAAACAAAACAGCACAATCTTATCCGATTATAAGACATGTGCGTGTATCTAATTGAGTCTTCTTTTCCAATGAGAAAAGAACTTCTGTTTTTACCATTGTGAGCCTATCCTTCGACAATGTAGGATTCCCATTTAGATGGCTTACAAGAGTGCTTTTGCATATGGTCTTTGAATCAATCAAAACAAGAGACGAGATTTCTTTCACTCCACTCTCCTCTTCATCAATAAGACAATCCAATGTATGGAGGAGTTCACTTTCAGCCATGATAATGTTCTCATCCTCAGTATGCTCATCAACTTGAGTGGATGAGTCCTCTTCATTGTCAATGTCAATGTCATCCCCAGGAAGATCACGCATAGCTGTACGTCAAGGCGTTAAGAACACGCGGTAGCTGTGTTCATGAGTAGGCCATGCCTGCAAGTAGATGTTGCCCAAGCTAAAGTCTGCGTGAGCGTATTTGAAAGCGTGCGTGTGGTTGAGGGGTGGAGGCAGAATGGTATGGGCGCCAGTGGTAGGGTTGAGCACTAGCAGGTAATGAGCTGAGTGTTCATAATGATCGCAATGGTGGAGACGATCAGGTCCCAGCTGAGGGCGAAAATCATGCACATCTCCTGAGTAGCCATCATCCAAGGCTTGAAACAGTGCACGGTGATGAACAGACTCGAAGGGGCTGCATACGAAGCAAATGTCTTACATGTTCTGCAAGCTATTTTTCTCTCTATATGCAAGATATTTTTCTCTCTTACGTGTTCTGCAAGCTATTTTTCTCTCTGTCATGTGTCCACACATGACAGAGGGAGCTTAGGCCGCTTGCAAGCTACTCCATTTTCCTACACAGCTTGTGAGACAAGGTGATCTTGATGCTATACGGATCAGCTCCATAGTCCTTTAGCCTTAGCACAAGGGGCAATCGTGTAACAATGTCAGCGCTCCGCAGAACTCCGCAGGCTCTATCAATGTTGACGTGGACCAAGACCTCCTTGCTGCTTTCCACGTGTTCGACAAGGATGGCGATGGCTTCTAAGAGTCCTCCTTCTCATCCGCTGAAAACAGCCCAAAGCTTCTAGGCCCGGCCACTTTCAGCTGCATATGGGAGTACTTGGCAAGCCTCCAAGGTTTTCTGCACAGCCTTTTCTATGCGCCATCATCTGTCGGAACTATGGAGGTGCTGTTGGGAAGGACGGGTGCGAACTCGGTACTCAACGGAGCTACTTGTTTGATGAATCTCTACATCTCGCTGGATAACCGAAAGTCGTGGGACAGAAGAAAATGCAAATCATGTAGGTGCTTCTGGCTCTCTGGGGGTTGATCTCACTAGCAGATGTAATGGGGAAGCCTTTGAAAGCATTGAGGCCACCTTCATTGCGGTTGTGAGCAATCTGAATAAACAGTAAAGAAGGAAAGGGTTACATAACAGGCTTGCATGCACCTATGTTTGTGTCTGTGCAGGAGTGGAGCCTCATCATCACATGCAGAGGTGAATCAACCAGTCTATAATTGCCTCCTTCATTAACTCGCATCATTGAATAGGCCATTTGTGCATACTACATTGGGAGATTCTACTTACTACTTAATGGGCTTGGCTGCAGATCCAAGGTGCACTATCAAGAATCTGATTAAGAGAGCTTAGGGAGTCCGAGATGTGGGTCTTTGCAGAAAGAGAGTGGGAGATGCAGTGCTCTGCATTGTCCATCAACTCAGTAATGAGCTTTTATACTTAAGAGACCACACAGCGCATAAGCCATGCATGGCCCCATTGCAGTCGTTGATGTATCTACCGCTCACCTTGTAGCCAAGTAGCTTAAATCCACACACACACACACACACACACACACACACACACACACACACACACAGAGCCTATTCTATTGCTTATCAATGTACCTTATTTGATGCTTGATAAAGGTGCTTTCCTCTCAGGCCAAACGCAGAACAACAAATCTGGAAGGTGCACGTACCTGAAATCCAGCAGTGTTGCAGTTGAGCTTCGACTGTTGTGCGTTCTTGGAAGCCTCTGCCTCTCTCTCTCTCTCTCTCTCTCTCTCTCTCTCTCTCTCTCTCTCTCTCTCTCTCTCTCTCTCTCTCTCTCTCTCTCTCTCTCTCTCTCTCTCTCTCTCTCTCTCTCTCTCTCTCTCTCTCTCTCTCTCTCTCTCTCTCTCTCTTCACAACTCAAAAAAGAGCATGTTCAACTCACGCGCCATTTTTTGGGGCAGCTACTATTGAATTTTCATGCAACTTTGGAGCTTGAGCTCTTAGACCTACATCACACACGGACACAAACTTGAGCCACTTTTTTTTAAATGGAGATATATATATATATATATATATATATATATTGTCTGCCTTCACCATGCATTGAGGGTACTGTCGAGGGTAAGCGCGTCAAAAATCGGACCCAAACTACATAGGGCTCTGGTTAAATATCGGCTTGCTAAGCTGCGTGTAGGTGGATGTGACTGGCCCAGTCGGTCATGTCGCTCTTTTTTTTGGGGGGGGGGGGGGCAGCAGACATTTTAAACATATGTACGGCATGCGCCACGACATGTGCAGATGCACGCACGTAGTGCAGTGGTTAGGGCAGTGCTTCTGGGACGCGAGGTCGGGGTTGGAGACTGCGTGTGAGCTCCGTGTGTTGACTTTTTGGTCAATGGTCACCTAACGGCTACATTCGACCGGCAATCGGCATGCCTTGCTTTGCCACAAGGCCTAGCAGGCCGAAATATAACCAAAACCAACTACACCGTGTCATGCACTCTATAGCCCCACCATACAATCTCATGCACAAGTAAAACCCTAGCTGGGTTCACTTCACACTCGAATGAACACTAATGCCCATATTACACTATCCAACTAGGGTGCTCGTCCCCTGTTACAATGTCCCGTAGCCAAGAGCTACCACCATTTGAAGCCTATCAAAATGCTTCCCGCATTTTACTTTTTGAAGGTTGGCCAGGTCATGAAAAAATCGTTGGGCTTGCTGGGTCGCCCCTCCAGGCAACAAATTTTCACTACTACCTCGTCAAATTACCACACGACATCTCAACACAGTCGTGGTATGCCTGCCCCAGTGTGACGGGGGCTAAGACTAAAGTCAATAATTTAAAAATACCTCTATCTCACCAACAAACTTTGAAAGTTATCTTTAACATTGGAATTTCAAATTTTGCTCTAAAATTTAAATTTGCAGGTGGGAATTTGGAAAAGAGAGAGACTCTCATCGAGGAGAACGGTACTCAGACGTGAAGCAAAAATTGCATCTTTGCATTTGTATGTAACAATAAATGTGAGCCTTGAGGAAGCTAGCATAGGGAATGTTTAGAGCAATCCACGATAACAGGGATGAAGCCCTAGTCTAGTCCAATGAAGATGTGATGCATCAACGGTTTTTTGGCCACTACACTAACACCATTATCTTCATATGGGAGGAGCAACATCTCTTTTATTGCCGAAAAGACTGGCTCAACATCGGAGCTCCTTACTGGCTCCTTTACCTTACTTGTGCCTTATTTCTAAAAGCGGTCATGCAGTTTGCCACGTCACTTGCAAAAAAATTAACATTTCACAAAGGCCTCCCCGTGGTAGGCCAAAAATATTGGAAACACCATCGATGAGGGCGCACATCAAGGAACAAATCAGAGGGCAACATGCCATATTTTCCTTAAAAAAAGCAACAACCACTTTGAGCCCACACAAGATGGAGGGAAGACACCTACTTATCTGTTGTTTCGAAAAGGAACCATGCCACATAAGAAAGACCAAACTCAAGAAAATCCTTAGCCCACCCCCCACCCCCCCCCCCCCCCCCCCCCCCCACCACCACCACCACCACCACAAATGGCAGCCAGCTAGCTTGCTTCACAAGTTCCTCGTTCATCAGTGATTCATTGTCGTCAGCACCCATTAGTAGTGACATATTGTTGAAAGAAGTATGTTGTTCCGCCTTTTGCTACTACAAAGCCCAAAAATGCATGAACTACATGACAATACTCCATATTGGACATAGATTCACGCATACCCATGTCCCTCCATACCTACCCACGTTTAAAGAAAACAATTATGGGCATGACCAATACATATATATCAATGTCGTTTACATTACAAGTGAACATACTCATTATCAGCACCTTAAGTACACATGAAGACGGTGATGCACTAATAATAGGGAAACTTACACTCATGACCATCAGTATGTGTGTTCTACAACCACGTGGTCTATATATGAAGAAGAAAATATAATTTGAGGGAGCAGCAATAGGCCTTCTCTTGATTGCTTTCATAAATGAGCTGAATTAGATTGCAAGACGTATCCTTTCCTTTATGCTTGATGTTACTATAGCACAAAGTGCTCAAGAGGTACACATGCTGCTGTATGATGATGCCATAATGGTGAACATTGTAACCATTAGCTTCATCATGCATATTATTGACTACACACTACGGCATCCCTACTACATCATCAATACCCAATAGAGGGTGTAGAAACATTGAAATAAAACTGACTACAATGTGCAACATGGTTATGGCAAGGAAACCCTGGGTGGTTTTAACTGAAGGTGAAAGGGTGACCTTTTGCCATATCCAATCAGTTATACTTGCATCTTGAAGACATGTGGCCTTATGCAAGACCTTCACAAGATGATAGAATTCACAATGAGGGATACGGTCTTAATCATAGGAGAGATACAATCGCTTAGTACTTATCACAAATCAACAAACTTGGCATTGGCCCAGCACTGGGTGTTTAGTTAAGGATTGTGCATGCCATCAAATATTTCTTCATATGTATAGTAGGTAAAGCAATGTAGCTCTATTAGATGGGTGAGCATAGACAAATATATTCATACTTCTTGATGTTTTGGATTTTAAAAACCCCTTCAATAAATTTACATCTATTGATTATTTATGTCCCTAATGTAAAATAAATTATGTAAAACTTTAGCAAATTCAATACCCTTCCATTGAACGCACGTGCTATCTTACATATTCCATAGTGGACACCCCGGGTTGGGAAGCCATGATTTTGAAACACAAAAACTTCCTCTCATTTTTTCCTTTTCTCACCTCCCCCCCCTCTTCAAATAAATATGATACCCCCTCCCTTAAATTTAGGCTTGGGAGATAAATTAATGGGGGCCTACCCCTAACTTATACTCTTATGTAACTTGTAAAAAAACCCCCCTCCCCTGCACTTACGTGGTGTGGTACGTTTTCCATGGTGAATCCCCCAGGCTCTCTCGTTGCTAGTCGCTCTTGCTCTTTTACTATTTGTTATCATTTTTTGTTTGTTTGCTAGAACTAGTATAAGGCTATGTATATACAGTCCTTCAATTGCAGAGTTCAGATGTTAGGGAAGAAAATTTAAGAGGATGGGGATCCAAAATATTGACGTGAGTGAGGACTCCCCCCTTCCTTGGGTAGGTCATACTGTTTGAAATGTGCTCGTCGCCCTTTGAAACCAATTGTTCAAGTTGGTAATATGTGAGGATTTTTTCCATTAGTTTTCTATTACCTTAGGTGCCTCATCGAGTTGCAAGCGTGGTAAGGTACTCTCCCAGGATCGAACTTGAAGTGGTTCATCAAGTGATTCTTGAGCACTGGGAGGTGTGAATTCCTTTGTAGCTTCATGGAGGTCCACTATTGTAGGTGGAGGTTGTGGAGAGGCTTTTACCTCTATGGATGCATTAAATGAGGATCTAGAAGCTTCATGGGACTTTCCCCTTCCTGCGCTAGGTGGAATAATTTGGTTTTTCCTTGGAACCCAAACTAGCTCTGGAATAGGTGTGTAGCATTCTGTGATCTTTCCCTTTCCACGGTCTGCCATTGGCTTTGGAGTTACACTGATTGACTCACATGGTTTTGTAGGTGATGGCAAAAGACACATTTTACATTTAGGTACCCAAATTTGATCATTTCCATCATAGTAGCCTTGGGCTTCTAATAGTCATTTTGGAATCCATCGTGATTTGGTCTTGACTCTCCTAGAGCACACTCTTGGTTTTCCATGAGAAGTTTTTCTTGAAATGGATGGAAGGGTTGAGGTATCTGGAAGTAAGGCCTTGGGGACCCATTGATATGTACTCTTAGGTCGTACATGTTGAGTACTTGCAATATTATTGCTTGCTGCAACTACAAGTGTTGAAGTGCTAGGTTCATGGGGAGCCGACAAGGACGAGTTAACCACTTTGGTTTGTGAATCTTGGCTATCCTATAACTTCGCTAGAGCCTGCAACGTAGGTGACTTTGCTTCAATGATAAGGATAAGAGGTGGTGGTTGCGTTCTGACACTACCAGTACCCCAATCAATAGTGCATTTGGTTGCCAACACCCACGTGCATCCAAGGTTTATGTTGCCCTCCATAGTTCCAGCAGGCATGACCAAAAAGTCTTGAGCTACAACCCCATTGTCATAACATACAGAAGTGTGTCAGATTCCAAAAACCGTAGTTTTTTTCTTGTTGACACCCTTGACTTGGATAATACTCTCAGATAGAGGTAGCTTCCCTAATTGACACCAAACTCCATATGACAACAAATTATATTTAGCACCCGTGTCCAATGAGGCGTTATATAGCACTTTTCCATAGGTGCTATTTAGCTCAATAGGGCATCGTAGAGGTGTGTCAGAGTCCAACCAATTATCCTCTGTTTCAACGTGGAATGCATGTGTAACTCCAAGGTTGGCCTCTCGTTGGCATCATACTAGCTCAATAGGGTATCGTAGAGGTGTGTCTAAGTCCAACCAATTATCCTTTGTTTCAACGTGGAATGCATGTGTAACTCCAAGGTTGGCCTCTCGTTGTTGTCGCTCTTTAGCCTCACCTTGAGCTTGTATCTTCTTCAATTCTGTTTGTGCCTTGGCTGCCTTTTTTTGATGGATGGCACGTAGCTCTTCCTGGCTTAGAGGATCAGAGTACCTTTTGAATTTATTCCCATTGAGGAATCCAATAGTTTCAACTCCATCTAGAGTCTCCACACGAATAGTTCCTTGTGGGGTGATTTCACATACTCTATATGGTCCTTTTCCCGCATATTTCAACTTTTTGTTTTTGTTACGCACTCCATACATAAGGACTTTATTTCAAGCATTGATATCTTTGTTCTTTAGATAACGATCAAACCATTTCTTCCTTCTATCTTTCTCCACAAGTGCATTTTGCATAGCTAATTTCCTCTCTTCATCTAGCCTTTCAAGGATGTATAATCGCTCAACTAAAGGGTTACCATCCCAACCTTTGTGAGAAGCTACTCGAAGACTAAGGATGACAAACTCCCATGGCATAACCGCTTCTTGGCCATACACCATCTTAAACGATGTGCAGTTTATGGCAACTTTGTACGCAGTACGATAAGCCCATAAAGATAAAGTCAGCTTTAAATCCCAATCTGTGCGATGATCTTCCACTGTTTTGGTCAAGATAGAGATTAAGGTTTTGTTGGTGCTCTCAGCTTGGCCATTTTCTTGTGGATAATAAGGTGTGGACTTATGGTGAGCTATCATGAAGTTGGTAGTAAGTTCTTTTATCACTCCATTTATAAAATGAGTACCATTGTCGCTCATCAAAGGGACAATCAAATCTTGTAATAATGTTCTCAAAGAGAAACTTGGCAGTTGAACTCCCATCAGCCTTACATGTCGCCCTGGCTTCCGCCCACTTTGTCACATAGTCAGTGGCAATGATAATATATCGACATTGAGTGCTACGAGCTACCGCAGTAATTGGGCCTACAAAGTCCAAACCCCATTTTTCAAATGGTTGAGTCACTTTAACAGGATGTAAGGGCATCCTATCCTTTTGTTGTGTGATCTTGTAACGTTGGCATTCATCACATCCTTTTGCAAAAAGTGATGTATCCTTGAATAAGGTAGGCCACCAATAGCCTGATTGCAACACCTTTCTAGCAATTAGTTCCCATTAGAAATATCCTCCGGCTATACCCATGTGGGATTCTTGCAGTATGTACAGATACTCATCCCCACGGGCACAACGTCTAAGAATATTGTCCTTCCCTAGCCTGTAGAGAGTTCCTGCAATGAGAGAATAAGGTTCACATTCTTTTAACAGTTTTCAATCTATGTCCTTACGAAGCTCTTTGGGTAGAAAACCATTACCTAGAAAGTTCACAATCTTCTCACTCCATTCAGGTATGGTTTTGACTAAGAATAGAGAAGTATCAAGAAATTCATCACCGACTCTAGTAGGGGCTTCACCATTGGGTATGCAAGACAAATGATCAGCCATGACATGTTTTTTACCAAGTCTCACCACAACGATAAAATCAAACTCAAGGAGAATTAACAACCATCGTATAATTCTTCCTGTGGAACAAGGTTTATTTACTAGATACAACAAGGCTTGATGATCAACATAGAAAACAAAATTGTTGGTCAGAAGGTAGTAGCAAAATTTCTTCACTGCATAAATCATACCTAAACCTTCTCGCTCTGTAGTGGTGTAGTTTCTCTCGGCATCATTCAATTGATGACTTGCAAAGCTAATGGGGTAGTCCAATTTATGTTCTCCTGGTTGAACTAGAACACACCCAATAGCAAAGTTTGATGCATCAATATGCACATGGGAAATTACATTCCAATCGGGCACTTGTAGACTACGAGCGCTAGTCAAGGTCTTTTTCAATGATTCATAAGCATGGTCACACTCCGCGGTCCAATGGAACTCAATAAGAAGCTTGTACAAAGGACAAGCTATCTCCGCAAAGTTTAAAATAAACCATCAGTAATAACCAACATGGCCCATGAACCTTTGAACTCCTTTATATTTTGTAGGTGGTGGCAATTTAGCAATGGCTTTAATTTTGCTCTCATCTGTGGAAATCCCATTTTTGGACACTATATGCCGTAAAATGACTCTATGTTCAACCCAAAATTGGCATTTGAAAGGGTTTAAGGAGATGCGATACGATTTGCACTTCTCAAACACTTTTTGTAAGCATGATAGATGTTCTTTCCAAGAGGAATATAGACAAAGGTCATCTAAGAAATCTTTGTAAAACTCCCTTAAATATTCTCTAAAAGCAGTGCTTATTAATCTTTAAAAGGTAGCAAGGACATTGGTTAAGCCAAAAGCCATAACATGAAATGAGAACACTCCAAATTTGATTATAAAGGCCGTTTTAGCTTGGTCCTCTAGCACAATTGTGATTTGATTGTAGCCAGAGTACCCATCTAAAAAGATATAAGCTTCCTTTCCTACAACTCTTTCAAGCACATGTTCTGGATATGGCAAGGAGTAATGGTCCCTCCTAGTGGCGACATTGACCTTCTTGAGATCCACACACACTCTAAGTTTCCCATTATTTTTGGCACAATCACTATTGGAGACACCCATTCTGAGTGCTCAATAGGGTATATGAATCCGCATTTCACAAGCTTTTCAATCTCTTCTTGAACGATCTTTGCATATTTAGGATTCATTGGGTAGGGTCATTGTTGAACTGGCTTAGCCATGCTATTCATGGGGATCGTGTGTTGCATCATGGAAGGTGGAACACCTTTCATATCATGATATGTCCAAGTAAATATACCCCTGAATTCCTTGAAAAGTTCTTTAAGTACACACTCCTTAGTCTCTGTCAGATCTTGGGCAATGAAAACAGGTTTGGACTCTTCTCTTGGGTCTGCTAACTCTATTTCCATAACTATCACTGGACCGTCATAAACTCCATCGCTTCCATCAATAGGTTTTCTTTGGGCCTTTGTACACACAACCTTACATTCCTCTGTGGTGTAGGATTTGAAATGTTCAAGTGCAGGGTGTAATCATGTGGGGTCCTGCTATTCTGTGGACTGTGATTTCACTTTTGATTCCTTTTGTTGCTGAGATAACTCTCGATTTTGTCATCTACTTATGGTATGGCTCAACTTTGGCTTCTCTATAGCCTCTATTTGTGCGATGTCAATGGGTTGTGGACTACACCACATAACGCATTGAAGGTATTCACCCCAGTTATCTACCAACTTCTGATAAGCATGCCCCTATATAATTAAGCCATTCTACGGTAGATTTCTTTTCCTTTATTCTAGCATGCACCTCTTATATCTCTTACTCTTCTTGTCTAATTTTCAACTACATCTGATCTCTAGTGAAGAGTCACTAGATGAATCACTACTTGTGTCTTCTGCTCCCTTGATAGATTGTCATCTAGGGTACTAGTGGGCCCTGAATGGTTTGTCCTCACATTTGCACTAAGATTTAACTCAGATTCTTTGTCCTCAGAGTCAATTTCAATTGATGATTCTGACCCCAAATCGTGTGGGCTATAGTCTTGTGAGACGCTACTGGTTACAATGCCAGTCAAACCTTCATCTTGTAGGTCATCAGAAGCTATATGCATTGCTTCTAGCATATTTAAGGGTACAAGTGGTGGCATTTCATCCCCCTCAGGTGTTACCCAGGTCGTCCCCCGTTTCCCCAAGTATTTATGGTTGCTACTAGGTGGACCCAATCCACATTGTCTGACTCAATCATCCCAGGTAGTACATCCATATAAGGAGAATCTTCCCCAACATTAGTGTCCACTTTACACGTGTAACAATATTGCAATGGGTCCGAGTGAACTGTGATTTCAGATCTATGATCAATTATAAATATGTTTCCTAGAGGATATGCTCGACCAGTTACAAGATCTACTCGAATGATAGAATCTTGGAACTGCAAGTAGACATGGTTTTTAGACCAATCATGCACCATTTTTGCTTCCCTCATGAAAGGACGTCCTAAGATCATCTCAGATGCCATAGTGTGCTTAGAGAAATCCATAACAATGAAGGTAATTCTTATTTTATGTCCAAAGACCTTGATCTTGAGATCTTCTAGCATCCCAATAGATTTAACAATAGACCCATTGGCCATCTTTACTACTATGGTTGTGGTTCCAAGGTGAGGTCTTCCCATAGTTTCCCAACAATTTTTAGTCACATTGCTAACCCCAGCACCACCATCAAGGATTCCCTTCACAGTTAATCCTTTGATAGTGATTGGTATGGTTGCATTGGATTCATCTCCCTCAAAGTATTGTCCCAACTTGTTAACATGTATTTCTACAATAGGGTTCTAATCTAGGTTGGGTTGTGGATCTAAATGTTCCTTCTCTATTGCAATCTCCCTAACTTCATCCATTTGTGCAAATTGTGGTAGCCTGATATTTAGTTCCCCATTCAGGAAATCTCGAAGAGCTAAGAATAGCTCAGGGTCTCCATATAGTTTGGACATGATGGTGGTTCTAACCTCTAAAGACATGAAATCCATCAATTTGGAAATATTTAAGGGCACCTTTTGGGCTTCAGTCCCTTGACGTGGGGAAGATCTGATTTCCATTTCTTCAATAGGGTCAGGTAGTACCTTTGTAAACATTCTTTCCAACAAGAAGTGAGTACACCCACTTTTCCATGACTTTAAGTCACTTTCTTCTTGGGACACTAGGTATGGCTAAGGGTCTATGGACATGGTGAGGTTGTTTTTGCATAGGAAATATTGTGTCTGTCATCTGGATATGCCTAGGTGCTGGCTCTAGATCCCTTTGTGTATCTTCTACCAAACTCCTTAATTGCTTGACTCGCTTGATCTCCTCTATAGGGTTTGGATAAGTTCCTATCTTTTTCTTGGATCCTGGCCATTGTGGCTCATGACGATCTTCCTTGTTGGTTTCTTTACTAGTGGTCGTTATGGTCTCCATGGTTTCACCTAAATCAGAATCCTCTTCAACATCATTCATATATCTAGGGTCGTCACCAGTCCCTATGTTGGTCTTTGAACTGGGGTCTGACTTTGCTACTTTTTGCGATCTCTTCCTTCGTGTTTTCTTCTTCTCTGAGATTGGGCAATTCATGCCATGTCTCTTTCTTCAAGAATATAATTTTGTTTTTGGAGCATCAATCGTGTGAGTACATTTACTGTTACCACATGTGTACTTTCTGGTAACCTCAATCAAGTTTAATGGCGTGATCTTCAGTGCATTTGGATTATTTGGACATTGGGCAATCAAATTATCTATGCCACATCGATCTACATCCCCGTCTCCACTAAATTTTTGTGTGATCTTGGCTATTTGTACTGCCTTACTTTTAGGCTCTCTATCACTTGTGTTACGCATATTCTCAGCAATAGACCGACCGATAGCTTGAGCAAATGTTGCCAAGTCACCTAAGTGATCAGGCACCGTGGGTGAAGGCGCTCAAGAGACTACATGTGGAGTAGGTATTAGCATTGGGCTTGGCGCATAAGAAGCCCTTGGGTTCCACGTTTGGTACGGTGTTGTGCCCTATGGTGGCCCAAAGTACATATGTGTTGCCCTAGGCATAGCAAGCATCGGATGTGACATGCTATTGCTAGCCGATATGGTCTATGGAAATAAGAGCTTGGGTGTTGTGGTTGTGGAGCATAGGTTTTTGAAACAATGGGAGGGGTAGGGGCTACATGAGTGCAAGGACCCATAGGTGTATACGATTGGTACACGCTTGTAGGTACTGTTGCAGGCATTGAGCTACCATTAGTGGTGCTTTACTAACAAATGAGGTCCATGGCGTGTTTCTCGGCATTCCCATCATTGGGGTAGGCATGGTAGCCGTGGTGTCATCAAGGGAAAGATGAGCTAGACTTGGAGAAGTAAAGCTATCACTTGTAAGCTGAGATTGCATCGAGACCCCTGGAAAAACAACATATGGAGGATCCATCAGACTTGCCGAGGGAGTCTCCATTTCTAATAAGGTTGGTTGTTTAGCATTGCCTGTATCCAAGAATCTCATGAGACCCGTTGAAGGCATGTGGATCCACTTGTTCTGTCTCTCTAGCTCAATAACCCTATGGATGACCTCACAAACTCTTTGCTGTTGATCCTCCACACTAGTAGCACCCGTTGTGGATTGTAGGACATCTAACCACCCCACGTGATAGGTGTGACATGTGTATAGGTCGGTTAGAGTTTCCATTTGTAGTTCGTACTCCCAGTCCTCATTTAGGAACGCTTCATCTAGGATTGAGGTGCTATGGGTGTCCTTTGAACTAGATGCAATGTGGCTCTCTATGGGTTGACTCTTAGTGGTCGCTAATTCACGAGCACTTGATTGCTCTCCTAGCAAGGATATTTACATAGGGGCTTTCACTTTTGACTCTCTTCGTTGATCCGCCTTGCGTAAGCTCTCAATTTCCTTTTCCCTAGCCGCAATTATATACCGCTCAACTTCTTGTACTTCGGCAAGGCTTCCACCATGAGGTAATATAACCTCGGAGGGCAATAGCTCTGAGAGTCAAGGGGTGCAGTGAATGGAGTATTCATGTGCACACTCTCTAAGAGCATAGGGTCAACGTTGGTCATGAATGGAGAATTTACTTTCCCGTCCCCTTCATTTACATCGTTAGCTCCATGTTCGGAGCGAGTGGCTCTACTAAAGGTTTCATTCAAGTGGCTAAGCATGCTCGGTCCGAACCGTGGGCCCATGGCATGCATGTCTTGGCTTGAACTATCAGGATTAGGCATTGGGTAACCCTCCATGACGTGGTAGTCATAGGAAGAGCCACTAGACGCTATATGTGGATCCTGAGTGGTACTACCTTGGGTTCCCGCTGAGGGCCTAGAGCCTAAGGTAGAGGAATGATGAGTGCCCGCGTAAATGGAGACACTCTCGATGTGGTCGTCCTCTAGCACATGACTAGAGCGTAGGTGCATGTGACCTCGACACTCTAGACGTGTTGGTGAGTGCTCGTGAAGGCCGCTCACTTAGTTTTTTAGGTGTTTACAACCCAAATTTTTTTGTATTTTTGGTCCCTTTTTTAACCGAGCCACTGAATATAGTGTGCGATAGCTCAAAACGAGCGTCTTGGCTAGAGGGATGTTCTCTACTTTACAGCCCCCGATTCGGTTATGTACAGCCCTCGAAATCCTAAAACTAGTCTTTTCCTAGGTGGGGAGGACTAGAATTAGTAATTCCAAAGGGTGAGTGTGAAGGGGATGGTGGAGGACTTGAGGAACTTGTCCCACATGCCTTCATTCCCTCTTGTAGGGGTAGGGTATATATATAAGTGTGAGTCTAGTATATATCATAGGACTGAGGCCTGAGGCCGAGGCCTGCGCTTGGGCTTGGGCTTGCGCTTGGGAAAATGATCCCGATCCCGATCCTAAATTTTCGTAGAGCGCACTCACGTCTCACGTTTAAATATTTTTGGTTTTTTTTTTAATTATTTTTTTCAGGCGGTCACCACGCACATAATTTCAGTGGCCTTTTTGGGCCACACACACACTACACCATTACCTACTCTCCTAACTAACCTAACCTTACCTCCTCTAGAGCTAACTACTTTGCTAACTAGTAACTGACCGTGAAGCTACCTACTCTGTAGTGTGTACATAAAACAAGCTATTCACTAACTACGTAAAAAATGTGTGCAAGCAGACATTGGCAAAAACACTCATTCACTACTACCACACTAACTACTAACTGTGCAAAAGATTATGTGCAAGCAAACATTGAAAGAAAATAGAGATTATGCAGGAAAAAAAACTTGTAGAAAATAACTTCTTCTTCTTCCTCTTCCTTCCTAACCAAAACACTCACAGAAGAAGCACAGAGTGCCTCTTAAGCTTAGTGTGGGGCCATTCCCCGGCAACGGCGCCAAAAATGTGGGCACCTGCCGCACGTATCGAAGCAAGGGACTTGTCTGACACTGTGTGCAAACCACAGATGGCTCCAAGCACGCAACTAGACTAAAAAGCTCAAAGATGACAATGGTGTGTCAGTCACTTCTCTATGCTTGCTATCATGGACGATTCCTCGCCACGAAGAAGAGGTAGTTGCCGCTATGCCGCACTCAACCGCCTCGCCGCCGTCGTGCCGTCGCAATGCTCTCTCTCTCTCTCTCTCTCTCTCTCTCTCTCTCTCTCTCTCTCTCTCTCTCTCTCTCTCTCTCTCTCTCTCAAGCACACACACATACACTAGTATACAAAGGAGATGGAGAAGAAGATGGAGCAAGAGCACTCTTCTTGCATTGCACAAATGAGAGAATAAGGTATTTTAGGTTTAGATTGACTTTTATATGGGCTTGACCATTCACATTTGGACGCCCACCCTTAGCCAATCTTACATTATAGGTTCCAGTTTTAGAGTGCACCTCTCATTGTCGATCACTCTTAACCATTCCTACCTGACCGACAAGCCCGTCCAATAACATAATACACTACTAGCGGGTCCAACAAGCCCGGCCCATGGCTACATAAAAGGTGATCGCTTGGTGGTGGCGGTCGCTTGGTGGTAACATATGCTCGGCCCAAAAAAGGATTTGTGACTCTATAACTTTAGGTCAATTCACAAGGAGATAATAGTACTCGATGCTTGGATACACTCCCCATGGATTTTCCTAGTTAAAATGCCAATCATACAAGAGGTTTACTATAAACAATTAGGCCCGCAGGGCTTTTTCATTTTCTCAGCTGGCCCATTGGGAAAAGAAAAAAACCCGATGGGCCTATCGGCTCTATTGGTTTTTTCAAGTCACCATCAAGATCACGTTAACAATTAACATGATCAGGTCTTTTTTATGTATAAATTCTTTTGTTATTAACGAGATCACACAATCGTGATTATGTCACTGAAATCCCTTGTCTTGATGCTACTAATCAAGGCCTAAAGGCCACTTTTAATTTTATTGTTGATAGATCACAAAGGCAACCTACAAATTGGACTCAAGATAAGTATCCAATTTACAATGGTTTACACTCTCATCAAAAACCAAAATCCCGATTCCCAAGTTTTGACTTCCTGTAAACTTGCATCGTTAATGTATTTACTACTTATGTTCTAACTAAATTTAAGCATAGAAATATATATATATCAAGAAATACACAAATAATAGCATTTAGATATTTGATTCAAAAATAAAATTCAACAAAGTCAATAGGATATTATATCCTATAACTACTTACATTGCAGCATCAAGCTTACTAGTCTATGAGGTAGTAAATTTTTGTTGAAGCTTTCTTTTCAGATATTCCCATTTGTGAACGCAATTTGTATCCCTTCTATGGTTGGAAGGCAAGATACCTAGGCAGGAGGACTGTTAAAATTTTGTCCATTCTCTGTGTCCTTAGCTCGTGTTTGGATAGTCACTATATTCTGGGTTATGGTGCAATGCCCAAGCATATTTAAACATGATACCTAAACTTGTAAAGTATTTTAATAGTTTATAACCTTCACACTAGAACATTCACAATAGTTAATAACCTTCACATTAGCACATTCACAATGCATTTCACATTAGTTTATTATGACCCTTTTGAGGACCCCTATCTACATGTCATATATATGAAGAATCACCCACACTTGTAGGTCAAGAAGAGAAACTCATCCCTGACCAAATTGTAGATCATGAGACCACCAACCACTATATGCACTGGCATGGTTTATAATCATTATCTTTTGACTTTTAAAGGCCACCCTAGAGAAGATGTTAAATGGATGCTTTTTTTTTTTTCTCAAAACTTCCCAGATCTTCTCCACACATTTCATCACCTCATGGTCCAATTGATTCTCTATTGAGAAACTAATGAGAATTGCTATCCCTTGAGGGAGGGATGTTATAGACTGGGCACCCTCCTATTGTATGTGGTTAATGACAATTGGGATAGCTAAAGCGTAATGGGTAATTAATGTGTTGTCCTTCTATTTTGTTACTAATGGTGAGTTGATGACTTGTAGGTTGGAGTCCTGGACGTTGAGGAAAAGGTGTCAGCAATAAATATATTCATCAACCGTTTTATATATGCACAATGTTTTAGATTTTTTATCAATAAGCCACTATGGTTGCTTTGTAAATAGGGTAGTGATAACTCACCCTAAGAGAGTCATGAGATATGCCCCACTCGTAACTAAAGTGGACTAAGTGTAAAAGAGGGGCCTCCAATTTTTGACACCAACAAGTAAGCAAGTAATATCAAATATTAAATACCAAACTCCACAAGAGGTGCCGTGGAGTTTGGGGCTACAATCTTTAGGTGTAGATGCTCTCAAATTTTCCTTGCCCCTCTCTTAACCTATGTCTTAGGATATGGAGTTTCTCTATGTCATCTTCTTATGCAAGAGTTTGTCTCCTATGTTTCTCTGTGTACTATTATGTGTATATGTCAACATCCCATCCCTTCTTTCTATGTCAACAGCAACCCTTCTATATCCCCCTTTTCCCTTCTCCATCATGGAAAGGTCAATGGTTAAATTTCATAGCCAAGGGTGGAAGCCCACCTTTACTCCCAACATTACTGGGACACACTTGTTTAAAGACCCTCTGTTCAGAAGGGTGACAAAGAAAGCTTTGAGTAAACACAATAAAAATATTAATATGGAAAAACCTAAATCTTGGGACCCCTTTTCTTGGAGTATTCAAAAAAGTGATCAAAAGCTCGGGCCCTCGAATGGAAAAGGTTTGAGAAGAGCATTGGAAGCAGATCAAAGAGGAGGTTGCTCGTTTAACTTCCAAAAAGCTTCTAGGCTGGACTCCAAAGAAGATCACAAAGTAACTATCCATCCCCGCGCACTAAAAACGTTTAGAAAACTTATTCACTTGGAAGAGGAGTCCACCAGCGGCTGTGCCCTCACATCTGTTAGGGGGAAAACAACGTTGGTTGAGTATACCTTAGCCCAATTGTGGTAGTTATAGGGCCGAAATAGTTTTTGGACTTTTAACACGTTGTCCCATTTCCGTTGCGAGACAGGACTAGGTCTTCTTCTAAGGCTATAGACCCAAGCCATTGTCAATGGTAAAGGTCTATTCCTTGGATTTTTCTTGTTTAGATACTCTGATTTTTATCAGACCTAGAGACCTGTCAAGGATCCCATCCAGATCTTGGTATAGGCGGGTTGGGGACCTCACAAGTGGTATCAGAGCATGTGTTAATTAAAGTCTTGGACCTAGGGAAAAGTTTCAGGCGTTAAGTTGAAATACGTGATCTTTGACAAATTCAATTAAAGACGTATTTAATTGAAGAGAGGGAGTGGAAGGAAGAGAGAGAATTATCCCCATCTTTGCAGGAAAATTTCCATCAGGCCTACTTCAAATTCTTGGATTTCAACATTAGGTTTATGAATGCTTGCCTATCCCGAGACTATTCAATCCGAAAAAACGTGATGAAATGGCTGGATAATAGATTTTCTCCTTCCACTTGGAGAATCAAGTGGTCAGGATGTGGTGGAATTTTCTTCATTGATGCGAGAGAATTAGAAGGTTTAGAACTAAATATGAAGAAACTCAAATGGGCCGAAGATCTTCAAGTGATTGAAGTATATTTTTTCATTGGGACGCAAAATTCAGAAGAAACCCTTGTAATAGGTGATGTCCACATATCACAAAATCGATGGGTGTCTAATCAAGTGTCTAAAGTAATCTACCCAGGTAAAATTAGACCCATAGGTGTAGGCCCTAGTTTTAATGGACCAAAAGATGTTGTATATTTTGATCCTATATCTGATCCACCCAAAGTCCACAAGATTCTAGTATAGGGTTGTCGTCACCCTTGTACATAGTAGGACCTACATGGATTGTATTAACTCTTGTACATACTACGGTTCTCATGGATATACTATAAGTAGTTTTGTTTATGGTTTGGCAATTGTCTTCATCCTATGTGCAAAAGTCTTGAGTAGGAAATAAGTTAAAAGTATAAGTAAGGAAGATCTCATCTGGTACTAAATTCCACTAATTCAATCTCAGGGAAATACTCGCGTAAATAGCCTTTACATTGTTAGTCAAGAGAAAAAATTACTACTAAAGCAAGTTCAACTCCCTACTTTCAAAGGAGAGGGACCCAATTTAGAGCGAGATGCCGAAGTGTGGTTAGATGCTATGGATGACTATTTCAAAGCTGCAGGAACTGCTCTAGAAAACCAAACAATGTTGGGTATGTTCCGTCTCAGTGGAGATGCCAAACTTTGGTGGAAGCAACACTGCAGAGATAATCCCACGAGTAGTCCAGCTTGGGAGAAAATGAAGCAGGCAATCAAAGAACGTTATCTCCCTCATGCACATCATGCTATCAAAATGAACGAGTTCTTTGGTCTACGCCAGCTAGGACTTTCATTAGAGGAGTATTACACCAAGTTTGTGCCTTTATGACGCTATACTCCCCAGATGACCATGGAGCAACAAATTGCTCGTTTTTGTCAAGGCCTCAACAAACCCCTGAGTACACGTCTCGAAACCATGAGGCCTACATCAATACAGGATGACCTTCTCAGGGCTAAGCCTCTTGAAGCCAAAGGAACCAACTCTATAAGGAACTATAATGGATTTAATAACTTTAGGGGACGAGCCAGGGGAACTTTCAACCAAGGATACCAACAACATGGACTAGCTGTAGTAGTAAACCTGGGGCAAACCTTCCCAAACGTTAGGTGCTATGGATGCAATCAAATGGGGCACTATAGAAATAACTGTACTGAAGAGAAAAACCCTCAAACTACTACTAGAGCCATTCCTCAAAATCAAGGAGATAATGTACGAGGAGGTAGAAATGGAGGACGAGGTAGAGGAAGAGCAAGAGGAGCCAGATCTTATGTAATCATAGAAGAACCAACCTTATGAATAAGAAAGATAAAAGAGCCACTCGCTTGGCCATAGTTAGCAATATTAGAGCTTTGTAAACCACTATAAATCAATAATGTAAAAACTTGAGTTACTTATATATTATAATGGTATACATGATTTTCTTCTCCAAAATTACTTAATGAATCTAAAGTTAAGCTAGTATTTAATCAAGAGATTAAGGGTTGATCTAACAAATGAGACAGAGGTTCTCGATAGTATGAGAAGAAATTGAATCTTGAGATTGAGATAGTCATTAAGCAACCAACTCACATTCCTTGTGCACACGATAGCCTTCCTTGAAAAATGACCCAGATATGAAAGTATTAATTTACGAGACTAATAGGAAGCCGAAAAGAACTCTTGGTATGATACTTCTTAAAACCCTTTACATAATGTTGGTCAACTAGGTTAGATCACAGAGGGGGTGCCTCTGGTGCAATGGCGGAAGCTTGTGCCGAACGCAGATTGCTCAGAATGGCAAGAACACGCCGAGCACGTTCAGATTGGCAAAGTTGAAATACATGATACTTGTCAAACACTAATTGCTCTGAATGGTCAGTTAGACCGAGCGCGTTCATGTTGACAAGGTGGATATATGGATCTTTTATGAAATTGATTCAACCAAGTTTTTGAGATGATACGAATGGTTTGTAAAGGTTTTTAAGATGGGCTCAACACTAAGAGTTTCTTGAGGAAAAATTGACTAGCAAGCAACTCCAACCAGAAACTAGAAAGAACTCTTAGAGTAATCAGTAACCTTTGGTAAAGTGGAAAGGTTATCCCTTCGAAGATGCCAATTGGGAGGATGAATTTCTCTTCTCAAAGATTTCTCCAATTTCGGTTGAGATGAGGGCATCTCAAATTCTTCAGTTGGGGTGATTGTAAGGTTTCCAGTTTCTGAAACCTTAAGATTGTATACAGCTTAGTTCAACAGATATGATTATTGAAAAAGCAATGTAGAATTTTCCGACCGTGGCAAATATTGGTATTTTTGAAATCTTAAGCACAGCAAACCCCGGGCTAGAAATTTTCAGAATCAGATTCCGATAAAATCAGCTGGAAGAGTTACGGGCCCTAAAAGGTTACAATAGGAATTCAATTAGTTAAGTAAAATTGGATGGTTTCCGTAATTATATTATCAAAGACTTTCTTATCCTAAGGTTCTAGAATTTACAGATATTTCCAATTTTCATAAGTCAGTGAAAATAGTAAAAATCAATTCTAGAAGCTGAGGGGGGTTGTGTGGGTTAATGATGAACTCTCCCAGACTAGATTTAGCAGCACGGGGTGTTTTTTGACTTGCTGGGGACTGCTTGAACTGCAAGCAACTGATTTTTACAGCTTGTGAGAGCTTGTGAGTGCCATAAAACTATAATTAGGACCCCTTGCTTCATAATTTGAGAGACTCGGAGCCTTGACACACTCTCTCTCCTCTGGAGAGAACGCTACGCAAAAATCACTAGAGATTAAGCTCTAGTTGATTAACTTAAACGGATAAGAAGTTATGGCACCTAAAAGGATCCAAGCAAATCCTACATCTGATGATGAGGACGTAGCTCCAAAACGAACTAGAGCGTCGCACGACGATGAAGTCGGGCCCAGTAGTAGGCCTATGGAGGAGAGTCTTCAGGCGCCAGCGCAGCAGCAGATGGCCAATCAATCCAAGGTGGGTTTTCCATTATTCAATTAAGTCTTTAATTAGTTTAAGTTCTTTTATAAGTTAGCATTGCATACGTAAGAAGGATAAATTGGCTGAAAACGGAAGGTAACTTCTAACGTGCATTTGTTTATAATGTAGGAAAGAATTGTTTGGGTTAAAACTGGTTGAAATAGGAAAGAAATTTTTGACCATCCTTAAGACAGCTTGTCTCAAGACACCTCCAACTCCTTAGTATAAATTGATGATAATGATTGGCTTTCTAGCCACGGATAAGTCGGTTACCCCCATGAACGTTGAGTTTCTACTCCGTGTCATGTCTTGATGTTTCTACATAAGTTAGGATACCGTTTTATATCCTAGGGGAGCCGCCCGGTTGTACGGGCAACTGGTTTGGTGTATGGGCACTCGGAACCTTGGGCGGCGGTTTATCCACTCCGGATTGTGAATAAGGAATGGGTGCCGTTTTTTCACCCTTAGGTGGTCTTGAGATAAGAAGAGTATTTGTCCTGGTTATTATAGACAATGTTTTGATTGACAGTACCCTGTCTTAAGTTTAAAGATGTCTGTTTGCTAAAAGAATGTTTTCAAGGGCTGTTTTAATGAAATTCAGTTATGAACGATAAAAGGAATCATTATTTTAATTGTGATAAGAACGTGGTAGTAATTAAATAACAAAAGAATCATGTGTGAGTGTGGGGTGGTAAGTGGGGATTGACTAAGGTTGTCAACCATGGACGGGTGGACCTGATTAGTCAGGTAACTATCCATCCCCATGCACTAAAAACGTTTAGAAAACTTCTTCACTTGGAAGAGGAGTCCACCAGCGGCTGTGCCCTCACATCTGTTAGGAGGAAAAAAGCGTTGGTTGAGGATACCTTAGCCCAATTGTGGTAGTTATAGAGCCGAGATAATTTTTTGGACTTTTAACACATTGTCCCATTTCCGTTGTGAGACAAGATTAGGTCTTCTTCTAAGGCTATAGACCCAAGCCATTGTCAATGATAAAGGTCTATTCCTTGGATTTTTCTTGTTTAGATACTCTATTTTTTATCAGACCTAGAGACCTATCAAGGATCCCATCCCGATCTTGGTATAGGCGGGTTGGGGACCTCACACTCTCCCTGTCCCTACCTTCCTCCTCCTCCCCAATCTCTCTCTCTCTCTCCCCCCCCCCCCCCCCCCTCCCTCCCTCCTTCTCTCCTCCATCTTCCTCAATCTCCCTACCCCTCCCCCTCTATCTTTTCATCCTTTGCTTCCTCACGCAACAGCTTCCATGGTGCTCACAGACATCACAAATGGTTTGCTTCCACCACCACTTACTTTGCACACCAAAAGTATACATATTCGCTTACCCATGACGTTTGCACCAAAGACCGTTGTTGAGGGTGATCAAAGGTCATCACAAGAACGTCGGGCCGCTCGTGAGACCAATGTTGACATTTGGGTGGACGACCATTTGTACCCTTACGATCCTATAAGCCACTTCCATCCATCCTTTAATAGCCTTTTGACATTTCTTCAATTTCTTGGGAGGGGAGAAGCGGGCTTGCTAGGCTAGTGCAAGCGGTTGTGTCTGGGTGCAAGTGCCTCTTTGCATATGTGAATGCACGAATGTCAAGATCTTCACCTCAAGACGACCGCATTACAAGAGAGTGTTGTCTCTTTGGAGAGTGTGGTTGAAACTCTTCAACAACAAATGCAAGAAAAGGAGTCCCACATTAAGAAGCTTGCCAACACCATCACATACTTGAAAGAAACACCGCTTGGTGCAAAGGAACGCAAACGTGCATATTCATCCATTGAAACTCTTGTACATTTGGGAGGAGCACGCAAACGACGAGTGATAGCCACAAGGTGATTTGGTATTTACTTGCATGATGCATTCTTACTTCACAATATTTTCTAACATTTATTTTTATTGGTTGCTAGAAACTTCATCCAGAAGGCATGCGGTGAAACAAGCCAAGATGATTGAGTCAACCTTCTTACTAGTTGTCTCAATACCCAGGATGTGATTTCTATCTTACAATCACCTGGAGGTAAGCACATTAAGGATGCAGTCACCAAGGACCTTATGCATAAATTGAGAAATGTGGTTAGTGATGATGACATGCAACAAGCTTGTGATGAGACTAGAATCAGCACAAAGCCTATCATGCTATTTTCCAACTCCTAAAGGATGCCCTCAAAGAGCATGGCATTGTGGAAAACCTATTTTCCATTCCTCACAAGGTCAACCTTGCAAAGAAGGCCACAAATGAAGATGTGTTCTCCCGCATTGGGACATACCTACACATTGAGGACACAATGCCAACTTCCCTTTATGCTTCGCACACAACAAAGACAAGGGGAAAAGGTAAGAAACAATTCATAAGACCTTCGGAGAAGGGCTTCCCTTACACAATGTGGAACAATATTTTTGTGGACCTTAGAAGACTTCAACAAGCCATGCTTAGATTTTACAGGTTACCTGAAGAAGAAGGTGACACACTATACTTTTTTCTTTTAGTATTGTTCTTATCATAGACTTTGAAGTTTAAAGTCTTGGTACTATTTATTTTGTAGTGCTTGGCACAAAGGTTGCTTTTGTGCTAAAACTAGATGAGTGTCAAATAGTGAAAGGTTGAAGGTTAGAGAGGCTAAGTGTCACTCTAATGAACGAGGCCCTTTTGCAAACCAAGCAAAGGGATTCAGTCGAGCCATCTCCCACCCCGTCTTTTAGCGTGCAATCAGAGAAAGACATTTGGTGGTTGGGTGCTATTGAGGTGCCCAAAGAGACCAATGGAGTACTTTCATGGATTTCTGAGAGAACTCCATGGATCACAGAAGTAATACACTCCTAAATTGCACGTCAGAAGTTGGAGGTTGAGATTTTGGTAGCTATGATGTGGAGTGGCACTTAGGTCGGGACTTGAAGACCATAAAGTGTTTGCTTGATTGAACAAGGGGCTTCTTCTCTCATGCCTTTTCCATTTTGCACTCGAGGGTACAAACATAATGGACAAAAATCACATAAGAGCACTACAAAGGTCGGTTCTATGCTTCCATGGCAAGGTGTTGAACGCTGGGTCAACAACACAACATAACTCAAGTTTCGTACTCCAAAGTCTTATCTTTTGTGAGTTATGAAATGCTGCGGATTATGGATATAAACGTCATTTGTAATGAGTAGTTATTCTAGTTTCGGAAGCCGGGGTGCAATGGCATTGCCAGATTGTAAATACAAATCTGTTTGAAAATTCATTTGCCTTTTGTGATTATTCATGTGTTTTAAGATAAGTGATTCTAAACAATTGAATGTAAATCAAATGTTAAATTTTTTTAGTATCCTGGGGGGAAAATAAGGCCAAATAATGCAAAAAAGGGGGTGGCCACAAGGGCGCACAGATGGCCCAGCCAACAGTCTTGGATGGCTTATCTGCGCGCCCTTGTGGCTACCCCCTTTTTTGCATTTTCTGGCCTTGTTCGCCTCATAAGATACCAAAAAATGTTAATATTAGTGAAACCAGATGTTTATGCAACAGGAAAGTATAAATTCAACTTCTTTCCACTTAGATGATTTTTATACATTCCCCAATATGATTTGTTGAGTTAAGTTGAACGGAGTGATCATGTGCATGAAAAGTTACATTTAAGGTTTATCTCACCATTTTTAGGGTCTTGGAGTGCAACAATGGCCAAAAAATGCAAAAAAGAGGATGGCCACAAGGGTGCGCAGATGAGCCATCCAGGACTTTTGGCTGGGCCATCTGCATGCCCTTGTGGCCACCCCATTTTTTTCATTATCTGGCCTTGTTTTCCCTCCAGGATACCAAAACATGTTAAGATTTAGTGAAAGCAAATCTTTATGCAACATGACAGTATAAATTCCACTTCTTTTCACTCAGATGATTTTGGTATTGTCCTTAGAATGATTTGCCTTTATGGTTTCTTAATGTATTAAGTTAAGTTGAAGGGAGTGATCATCATGTGCATCCCACTTATGCTGAGTTGTTGCTTTAAGCAAAAAGGACACCGCTTATTAAAACACATCACCAATTTTACTAATTTACAAGATTGAGAGATCACATTGAAAAGAACGTATAAGGTAGAGAGTGAATTCAAAATATATTTTATTACTTCTAAAAAGTTGATTTTACATCATACATATGAGGAGCTCATAATTTTCTTTGCCATTTCCTAGCACCTCTCTTGCGCGTAAGGCAACTCCCTAGCCAAGAGGGAGTGCGTTATCACCTAAGGGCTAGTTGAGCCAACGGAAGCGTGTATCCCTATCTGGGCAAGCACTTTGCCACAGAAGCTAGTGTCAAATGTTGTGCTTACAAGGGATCTACATACTAGGAACACAAGATGCAATGTTTAAGCAATGGTGCACAAACACAAAACCTTGCTGAGAGCTTGCAACGACCATGTCATGAAATGGCCTTGGGGAGAAAATTCATTATGTACAATGACAACATCGCTAGGGGGGAGTTGTCCTAGGTAATGTGCAAGGGAAGAATGAGGTCCAAAGACCGTTCTCCTGCCACCCGTCCTTGTTGCAAACCCATCAACCTCCAGGACGTCCTGTCATAAACCAGTCAAGGTTAAGAAAAAAGACAATGAAGGGCAAAAAAAAAACCATGGAAATTAGGATAGAGTTTACCTCGTGCTCCTTGTCCTCCTCCTCCCTATTGCCCTTTCCACCCAAGTCGACGCTCCCTTTCATCGCACCTACGAGCTTTGGATCATCAGAGGGGGGGTTATGCAGTGGAGTAGGCATCCTAGCAGCCTCAACCTTGGCTTGTGTAGCCTAGAATTCTTTCTCTTCCACATGCAACTGCTCCACTGCCAGGACCTTTGCACACACAACTACAATAGTGTCAGTGACAGAGTCCCCAAGTGGAAAGAGCCTGCTTTCAAGGGCATCTGGTGCACTTTCTAAGGAAAATTGGGCGTCGGTGCATAGCACGCTCAAGCATTCATCCATGCTTAGACCAAATGCCTTCTCCAAGTCATACATAAAGACACTCTCCTTGCCATCCACTACCACTGAGGAGAAATGACTGATTTCTATCTCTAGGATAGCGTCAACCATCAGTGGTGCATCCACTAGAGTGCCACTAGGGCCAGCCACAACGATGGACTTCTCAACCACCTCCTCGAGCCCCCTACGGTACTCGAGTCGAAGTGCATGTTCTTCCATTGCAAGGTTCATGGGGACGCCCTCCTACTCTTTGGCGTCCTTGATAAAGGACCCAACCTAAAGGTGTGGTAGGCAGAGCTCCTCCAAATCAGGTTCCTTGCTCACAAAGAAGATGAATGTTGCCAGGGGAAAAAGATAGTCCACCCCCAACTTGTGCGTCTTGAGCGTAGACACCCCTGGGACTTGCTCGTCCAAGAAATGGCCTGCGTCGGCGGCAATTTCTTGGAATTTTCTCAACCACTTGGAGAATGGGTGATCACTTTTGTGTATGTAGCACAAAAGATCGCAAGGCACCCAGATCCCTGCATGTGGGTAGATAGATACGGAATATTTTATGATGTGCTCCTCCATGAACCCTAAAATCTCGGCAAATGCATCCATGTGAAGGGCAATTGTGACGTGAAGGTCGGGGAGATGAGTAAAGAAGGCATGGAGATCCAATTTCCCTTTGTAGTTGGTATCGTCAAGCAAGAGGGTGAAGTGTGACAAAGGGGTGGATGTGGGTGCAGATGTAGAGGCTGTGGAGGCATCCATATCTAGCCCGAGGTACAGACAGAGAGTGGAGGAGCTCAAGTGTTGCAAAAGTGAAAAGTTTGAATGAGTTATGCAGCCCCCCTTTTATAATGGTCCCTTTTTTAAAGAAGACACTTTTCCCAATAAATAAATTAAAAAAGGCACTTTCACAAAAAATGAACTTTCATCTCAATGTGCAAAATTATATTCAGAGTCATAATTTGCCAAAGCAAATCATATTGATTACATAGGGGATTATTTCCAAATCTGCAAGAGTTACAAAGATATAAGAGCGATAGCATAGTTCCATCCATGCTCCAATCCTCCTCGACCTTCAATTTGTCTTTCATTCTCTTCCCAATCTGCGGAAATTCAGTACAACCAATGATCGTCAAACTATGATGGAGTGAAGATGTGGTGGAAGGATTCTCACCTTGTGACCTTGTGAACAAAATTATGCTTGTTAAAGGTCCTCAAAATCCATAGTAGCCAAATGTTCTCGCACATTACTGAGAGTCCAATGCTTGCTCACTTGGACAGCCTCCAAAGCATCGTTGGGCATCCTCAATGCAATGTCAAAGCTGGAAATAGTTCCATCTACGCTCTGTAAGGGAGTCCACACTCCAAGGTTGCACATCCAACGATCATAGTGAAATTGTATGTACAAGGAGGTGCGAAATTTTAAATAGAGCATCCCAATACTTGAAGCTCCAACCTTACAACTATACCTATCCCCATTGTTCATGCCCTCCACAAAACCTCCATCCTCTTCTAAAAGCCTTCCTAATTCCTCATAATGCACATCTTTACATACAAGCATTGTGGTAGTCTCCACAAATCCAAACTCTTGAAAAATGTGCACAGAACAATGAATAGGCAAACACCAACTCAAGCCTACGGACCTAGAATCTTTAGAATATGTCAAGGAGTTTTGGACATCTATTATCATCTTTTGCTTGAAAGATGCTACCGACCACAAATCTGGCTGTGGCCACTCCATACTTAATAAGGAAGATACTTTGATGTATTCAAACTTTCCAAACTCTTGCGTAAAAGTAGGCATAATATAGGAGTGAGAATAGAAGAAAATCCTTCTTTGAACTAGTTTGATTGGGCAAAGATGTGCAAAAATTGTTGCTCCAATATTTGCATGTATAGCATTGAATGTGCCGGAGAGACTATGTAGTGGCTGCTCTCACCAATGTGGATGAAAATATGACTATAAATACATGGAAAATCTTAAGTATGAATCCATAAAACATTACATTGTGATTTCACACCTAGCTTTGTATTCTCAAAACATGTACTTACAATGTGTTGGAAATCGAGTTGGTTGTTGCAATTGCATGCTTGACATTGAGAAAACATGTTGCACAATGGCTACGGTCCCCTTGTCTTTGAGATTCTTGAAGCCAAGGAGCTTTCCTTTCCAATGATGATCTAAGTTTGCATGATTTTGCACACAGTGAGGGCCAATGGCAGATGGTTGCATGTATACCCAAGCACCTCGGGTGAACTCTTGTGGCACCCACTCATCATCTATACCTCTTGGGTTGTGGCATGCAAGTGTTGTGACCTTATCCTTTGGCCGCCTTTGCGGAGTAGAGCTGGCAATGAGTGAACAAAGAAAATTAAGAGGAGGAGCACGACCTTGCTTGTTGCTACAATGTAGGTGGGAGAAAGTGAATGACTTTGCTTGGTGTGCCAATGGGAGGTGGTAGTGACAGAGGGGGGGAGGAGTGTTGTGGCAATCGAGATAGGAGAAGGTGGATAACCCTTGGTTGGTGTGGCAATGGGAGGCGGTAGTGGAGAAGAGAGGAGCTTCCTTGCTGGCAGAAATGGAGATGGTGTATAGAGAGAGAGTGTTGGAGTAGAGGGTGAGTGTGATGGTTGCAACCAAGGAGGGGTTGGAAAAGGGGTTCTAGAGAGAGAAATCACTTTTTGATTGAGGATTAGTTTCGGGGGGACTTTGGATAGTAAAAAATGATGTTTCAAAAGATTTGACTTTTAGGGGTTTTTGGTGCACTTTTTGACTTTTCGAGGTAAAAATTTTCTTTTTTGACCATAAAATAGGTTTAGGGGGGTTTTAAGAAGATAAGATTTGAGTTTTGAAAATTTTCAAAATTTTGGGATTTTTTAAAAACCGGATAAAAAAGGAAGAAGTTGGAGGTTCCAGGTGGCCCACCACCCCCCTCCTCCCTCCCAGCACTAAAGGGCACAGGTAGAAAGAGATGGGATCGGCGGTGCAGGTTGAAAGGAGGAATCTCGAGGAGGATTGAGGGTGGTAAAAAATGAGCGCCCATCACGGGCACAGAGACTTGAACCCTCGCCACCACCATGAGAGCCCAATGCACTAACCGCTACGCCCATGACGGGGAAGTTGACATATGGGCAAACCATATAATGATAAATAAACTTGGACAAGCCCCCCTGCCTGTCCAAGTTTACCTTTTCGTGTCCTATTTTACCTCGGCATCCTATGGCTGCGCGCGTCTCGATCGCCATGTCCTGGCTTCGCTGTCGTGGATCCCACCGCTTGGGCTTCATTAAATGGCCCGTGCCCTTTAGTGCTGAGCCCCCCCCCCCCCCCCACCTTCTCACTAGGCAAGAGACCATTAAGAAGTGTAAGACTAATTTGTCCCCCTACTTTTTTGAGGGCATAGAGTGTGTCCACCATCCTCTTCTCATTGGTTGGCCTCTTACTAACCTTAATCCCAAAGGGCCCCTAGAGGGTTCATATTTTTCCTAATGTGAGAGACAAGAGGTTTGCAGACACCCCCCCCCCCTCTGTGTGTGTGTGTGTGTGTGTGTGTGTGTGTGTGTGTGTGTGTGTGTGTGTGTGTGTGTGTGTGCGCGCGCGCGCTTAGTTTGCTCCTTCACTTGCGCTTGCCTTGCGTGTTTATTAGCAAGGATTTTCCTACCATAACTATAGAAACTATTGCCTACAACCATTGGATCGCCGTATTCAATAGCACCCACGCGTATCACAGATTGACTCTCTTATTAAGAAGAAATAGTGGCCAAGATCACACGTCCCTAGTGTGTGGATGCATCTTATTACCCACTGCTCTGCGTTGTTGCACCCACTGTATTGGACACGTAGTGATCATGTCAGCTCAAAACCCCAACATGGAAAACCATTTTAGCAGGTTCTAAGCAAAGTGCTTACGTGGTTGACAACAAGGCCATCAAATGCTTGCAAGGCTAAAAATAAGGCCTTAGCTCCTGTGGTTGCATGCATTTGCAACCACATGGAGCATAGACCTATCTTTCTAATATAGATATAGATGTTTTTTTTGTGTATCACAGGGTTACAAAAATACATAGGCTCAGTGTAATCCCACCTACACATGTTGACATTTACCTTTAAAACCTAAATTTGAAGGGAAATAATCGTGTACGAGTCTAGTGCTCAAAATATTTTAGAGGCTTAGTGTAGCCCCAACTAGCTCAAAATTCTAAATTTGAAGGCGAGAAAAATTAGTGCAAAAACCATCAAATGTAGTCAATTCACCTCTAAAATTTCTCATATGTAGGTTTTCCAAGTTTTCATAAAAGAGGATCGTGTATTGGCCAGTGCTTGAAAACCCTTGGTTTACTGTAATCCCAGCTATACAAAGTTATAGCTTTGCCACTAAAGTTTCAAGGCTAAATAACCTACAAATAGAGAAACTTCGTGTAAAAACCTTCAAGCTACCTCTAGAGAATGTGGTTAACAAAGAAGGTGAATAAAGGTGTGCTCACCGCATATTGTGTCTATCATCGCGATGCCCTGATAATACCATGATGCGAGTTGTCCCTTCTCACCTTCTGCCAAGAATTGTTGGTTGTCATCGAACTCAACTTACTTCTAGCCTTTTAGTTGGAGATCCCCCCCCCCCCCGGGCCTCTCTCTCTCTCTCTCTCTCTCTCTCTCTCTCTCTCTCTCTCTCTCTCTCTCACACACACACACACACACACACACACACATGCACTCAAAACATCATGTATAACATGCACATGAAGTCACCCTATGGTTTGGTCTCAAAAATTATGCCTTGGCACAATTTGGGTAGGATGTCTGGCAATTTTCGTCTTTTGGCTTTAATCTGTCGAAATTTGGTCAAATTTCCACTTTCCAGGTGAAAATAGGGTAAAACCTACCTTTTGAACACACTGGTAACCTCAGATTTTCAAAAAAATGCCCAGATCACCCTGTAGACATCCTACGTGTAGGATGTCTACTGCTGATTTTTTGAGACTGAAGTGTCCCGGATGCTTCCTTATGCTCTCAGCAAGTGCAAGTATGCTTCACAATTGCAAAAACATGCAAAAATCACTCAATTAAAGCCTTTTCTGAAATTTTACGTTTTCTGACTCCGCCTTTTGGCTTTTGGTCAACAAAAATAGGAAAAAACACCCAAGTCAATATGTTTCTAGGGTAAAACCTACCCTCTGAACCCACTGGTGCAGTCAGAATTTTCAAATTTGGTCTCCAAAACCCCCTTGAGACATCCTACGCGTAGGATGTCTATGTTTACAGAATTGCAGGTTTTCTTCACAGAACCCTTGCAAATGCTCTTTTATATACACAGCATCAGTCAGTCATACAAAAATATCCACAAAAGCTTGTTTAATGCATTTTTACCCTCAAAAGCACACTTTTCCGTGATTTCAAATGCAATCAAGCACTTTAGCAAATAATTCAGTGATGAATAGCTCTAGATCAGAATCCGATCACTTACCTAAAGCTACTCCTACAAATCATATGGGGTTTTGCATCTATGAGTAGAAAAACGCTTCACTGCCACACACAGACTAGTAAACGCTTTTATCACCTCACAAATCACTCGACCACCAACAACTACTCTAATCCACAGATCCTAACTAAACCTATCTAGTCGCAGACCCTCGGCAAGACACACACTTCCTGGCTATCCACTTGATCACGGAATATCCTCTTCCGGATCCACTTAAGAAAAATGCTTTCTTTAGCCGAAACTAAATCAAGCAACCATCACACGAGTGTTAGTAGGAAACCTACTTAGGTCCTTGTGTCCCCGGCAGCGGCGCCAATGTTGGACGGGGAGCGACTCACACACCCATGAAGTGTATGCAAACACTACCTAGATCAACATAATGTCAATCGAGGACACAGATGACACGATAGGCACACGGAGAAAATCTCTTAAGCTTGTCAAGTTGAGACCATCCTACACATACAACACTCTGGAAGGCCAACTAAACCACAATCAAGAACCTCACTGCTCTCAACTACACCACCTAGCCACATACACACATACAAAAGGTAACTCACCTAATCATGCCAGATTCCTACGAAACTTAAGGAACACCATCACCTCACTAGGATACACCTGTCCCTAAGCTTCTACACTCAAAATCCTCACTCTAAACCCATCTGCGAAAAACTTGTAGGATGGCAAAGCCGAAATTTGAAAGTGCCCGAAACTGAAATTTACGAGTACCTATGCGTAGCTTATGTCACCACGATTCTATGGACTACTAGCACGCAGAAAACAGACATCATTTGATACACTTACGGCCACAAATAGCTCGTAGATGCGTCGGCGTGTGCGCTTCGTCTCGCGTGGAATGCTTGGCGTTTTCGCGTAGCTCTCCTCGAGCCTACAACAATGGTGCAGTCGGATCTCCAATGTGTTGAGCGAGCCGGGCTTAGCGAGAGAATGAAGCTCACGCTTACTCTCTTTCTCTCTCTCACACACAGTAGACGGCAGCGCTAAGTTTTGATTATGATTAAGTCCTTTTACAAAATGACCTAGGTACCTTATATACTAAGGCTACCTTAGGTTTAACCAAAAATGGGGTTGAAAGGTTGGAGGCAATAGGCACAACTCTCAATTTGTCAGTGCAAAGTCATCTGATTACAAAGAGAATGGTGTGCAATGCAAAAAGGAAGGTGTAACTTCGACTAATGCTTGAAGTCCACCACAATCGACATGTAAGCAGCATATCCTTTGGCTGTATTGTCACTCTCTTTGCATGTATGGCGCATAGGTTGGTATCTTCCAACACCGAAATGATGTGGGCCTCTACAGCTTCTTGAATAGCCTCCAGTGCCATTGCTTCCATCCTATATTGATTTCCATAGCTTTGAAGCACCTCCTTCACTGTGCAGGCAAAGGGGGCGCATCGAATCAACAGCTCGGTAGTCTTCTGGTAGTGCTAGATTTTTGCTAATGTCCTTGCTATTTTCCGACGCCGCTGAGGTTGTCTTGGGGGCACTTGCATATTTGTTGGTTGGTGGTGCTTGGGCTTCTTGAAAAACTTAGATTTTCATTTGTTTACATACTTTGGTGTTGGATCTGCCACCTCTTTTGAGTCATCCTCTTTCCTTGCCTCCCGATCTTGTGCTGTGGGGATAGCTCCCTAGCCACGAGGTAGTGTCTTCCCCCCCACTCGCACCTGGTGTGTGCACGGTATCTAAGCTTGTTTCCATGGTGTCTTTTTCTCTGATTCGGTATATCTGTGTGGACCATCCGAGCTCTGGATGGTCTTGCTTGCGATTGGTGGCGCGGTGGCTCCTCCCTATCAGACTCTAAAGTGGTGAAAATAGTCTCAATAGTTTTCCCTGCACGACGCAACACTTGTTATTGACCCACAAATGGATGTGCTCCTCCATGTGTTTCACAGGCTGTCCTTAAGTGGTGGTGATGATAGTCTCAATAGTTGTCCCTACACAACGCACCACTTGTTATTGACCCCCGAATGCATGCTTTTGACACGTGTGTACACGCCTCTTCTCATCAGTGTTGGGCACGTTGCTTCACTCTACGTCGAGGTGTTTGTTGTTGTGCACGTGAAGAATCTTATGCCCTCAATGACTCTTGGGCCCGACTACCATGCCCACTGCTTGAAGAGTGCCTGGAACAACCATGTGTTTGCGGCTGTTTTCTGGTGCCTTTAAGCCATGCCGGCTTCTCCCATCCTTGGAGGGTGTTTTTGTTGGTAGGAGGATGCTCTTTGGCGGCTTGTTCGGTGCATGCCATTGGGTATGGTAAGAGATCACATGTGATTAAGAAATGAGTGGTTTATGAGAGCATGCAATATTTATAAGGGCCCATTTTAAAAGGGCTCTATTCACACTAATTTTTGCTAAAAACTATTATTTTTTAAATGGATGCACCAAACTTTATTAAAATATATATATAAATAAGAGTTGGACCCTGCATTCATGTGTAGTCACTCATGCACAATATACTTTGACCCTTGTCACACTCTGCGTTGGCGCCATGCAGCATGCTTGGTGGGGCCTTGCGACATTCGCCACTTGTTGATGTGCTTTTGACGACTCCATTTCCGCACTTCCCTAGCAATCTTGGATTGTCGCGCATACTCCATTGTGAGCTTACAAGCAAACTTTGGGCGAAAAAACCAGTTGAAACATCTCCTCCAAATAATTGGATTGCACAATTCCACCACCATGTCGATTATTTTGAAGTACACCCCCCTTGCTTGCTTAATGGGACTTCTCTATGCCTTGAGTGCTAAAAATCTCAAGTGAACCATATTTGTGCATAAAAAATGCACCATGTGCAAACAAGTTATGTGCAAACACATTATGGTCTTCAAGTCCCCACCTAAGTGCCACTCCACATCAAAGCTACTAAAACCCTCAACCTCCAACTTCTCACCTGCAAGTTAGGAGTGTATTACTTCTGTGATCCATGGAGTCCTTCAAGGAAATTTGGGTGTATCATGATGATAAAGGCATTGCAGTCACTTTGCATGGAAAGATTGTTGATCAAATACTTCGATTTTCATCTTCTTTCTCGCAGATGTATGGGACTGATCTAGTAGGTTTGAAAGCTTCCTTGACGGGATGAAGAGAGCTGGCCACTTCTCAATAGGTGCACAAGGTTATATAACAAGCTTTAAATCTGAGTAAGAACATACGAGCCTTGTTTCCCTCTTTACATAGTAGCCTTGTCTTACACTTGTCTAGCAAGATAATATTTTGCTACACTATCCTTTTGTATCTAGGCATTATGGCGATGTCTCTTAACGAGAAAACTACCTTTTGTATAAATGTCATGACCTCAAGAATTGATTCAAGTTTTCTGAAGAAATTTTTTTGCAACCAAGATTCTTTAAGGGCATTGTTTTTTGTGTCTGATGTAAGTAGTTCTATCCAAACACTAGAAGAAAAATTGGTCAAACATATTGCTGCAAAAATTCTTTCTCAGGACACTGAGATGATAAATGTGTGGCTGGAATTATGGAATGATAATCATGATGTTTGTAATTGTGAGCACCAAACTCTTGAATGTTTAATATATGAATGCATGAATACAAGAACAAATTCAATGTTGTTGTCAATCAATTTGATCACTCTAGCTTGCCATGTGTTGGAGATACAATGTATTGTTGTGTATCAAGAACAAAATCATCAACATTCTTCTAACGTTAATCCTTGCATTGCTTCTTCTTCCTCCTCTCGTGGCTTGTTGGTCTTTATTTACCAAAGTGGATCGTTTTTTTATCAACAATCAACTTACACAAGAAGCATAAGTGTTCTTTTTGGTCTAAAGATCTTGTTGCTAGCTTACTTGATGTTGTGAGGACTTTTCCAAATGAAACTGCATTGTATATAACTACACAATTTCAAACACAAACCCCTTCCTCTTACACTTTGAAACAAATTCAAACAAAGGTTTACTCTATAGGGAAAATGTTGCATGAAGACAATGTTGTGCATCCATCATATAAGAGATCAAAGAAACAAAAATATGTGAAAGAAATACTAGACACTCCTTTGTATGCATGTTTTAGTTGTGGAAGCTTTGCGTTCCAAAAGAATTTGCACCATTTGACTTTATTGGAAGTTTCTTTTCTCAAAACCTTAGTGGGATTGTAGACATTTAGCACTATTGGAAGTTTATTTTCTTGAAACCTTGGTGGGATTGAAGACATTTAGCACTGCACTTGACAAAAGAGTGTGTTTGTCTTGCAAATAAAGCTTAAAAACTTAAAAAAACACCACTCTTTTGCATTTATCAACATTCTCTATTGAATGTAAGTATTGCAAGCATCACATTATTGAATGGAATTGAGACATGTCTTGTGTTTCACGGGAGGGCACACCCCACAACCCAATTAGAGGTGTGTTGTGATTGTGTTGGTGCACATAGACACAGAGAGAGGCTTGGGGCTAAGAAGAGTATATGATCCTCAAGATAGACAAAGTGCAGAACCTACTTTTTACACCTAGTTTGAGTTAGCAATGGGTTGCCTACAGAAGAAGATTTTGTGCCTCTGCCAAGGCAACACAAGTTGGAAGTTTCTAAGCAGAGGAGTTGGAAAGTCGGGGTATGGCCCCACCCACCAAACAGCATGGCACTCTGGTTGTTGCGACAGTCAACCATCCCCTCACCTAGAGCTGGTAGTCCAGAGAGCAACATAGATCTCCTTCTCCACCTACACCGTTCGCTTTCAAAACTCCTTGGGGAATTCAAGTTGATGGAGCTCAAAAAGGCCTTAGCCCTTGGAGCTTGAGCTTGGATTGACAACAGATCATAAGCTATGTATACTTCTTTCCTGCCTTTGTTATGCACACCTGTGTTGATCCCCAATAGCCCACGCAAGAGAGAGAGAGAGAGAGAGAGAGAGAGAGAGAGAGATCCTAACCATGTTGTGTGTTGCAGTACAAACATGAGACAAGATTTTGAGAGCAAGAGGAAACTACATGTTGTGCAAGCATCGGCCTCTAGACATGTAAGCAAGTAATTTCCTATGTGCATGTCACTCTATGTGTGTGTGTGTGTGTGTGTGTGTGTGTGTGTGTGTGTGTGTGTGTGTGTGTGTGTGCGCGCGCGCGCGTACGTACGTACGTGTGTGTGTGTGTGTGTGTGTGTGAGAGAGAGAGAGAGAGAGAGAGAGAACCTCTCTCTCTCTCTCTCTCTCTCTCTCTCTCTCTCTCTCTCTCACACACACACACACACACACACACACGCTATTGTTGCTGAAAACAATAGTGCATTTATACCGAAGTGTAATGTTTGGGATGAGCCATAGTGTTCTCTCTAAGATATGTTCTTGCATCATCCAACCCTGATCTGGAACATCACATCTTTAAAGGCACTTATTGTAGGAACTGTCATCTTTGCATTAATGTACATTGGTTGCTCTCCTTATGGGATCTCTAGTTTTTCTCACCTTTTTAGTTGCTTGAGTAGTGGGGCAGCCATGGCTGCTTCAATGCTTTCTCTTTCCTAGCCAACAAGATCCAAGTTGGTTCTCACCTTCCTAAAATGCCATATTTGCAGGTAGTAGATCCAACTTGCTAGCTAACCCACAAAATCCCAAAAAAACTTAAATGTGCAACACGACGGAGTAGTAAGATGCAAGATTCAAATGCATGTGTTTGACAAGCAATAGATGCCTTCAAGAAGCTTGGTTGATGTACTGGCAAAATTGTGATAATAGTGAAGCGGGATCTCTGAGTATTCATCATTTATGCCCTACATGCTGATATGCTCTTAGGCAATAAGAAGTACATCTCCATTGTACCTACTTCATCTAAACCTTCTACATGTATGTGAAATGTGCCATGAAGTTGATTCCTTGACTTGAGAGTGCGCCATTTATAGTGCATGTAGTGTGGTGAAGAAAGTGAAGGTTTAGCTAGATCTTGTTTATTACTTGTCTACACAGGAAGCACTATAGCGATTTTGGAGTTCTTGATCTCTTAACATACCCACTCGTTCAAATGGCTGCTCACATCGAAAAACTGGTTGTGTTAATGTTACAGTTGTGGTCAACAATTCCATGCACCACAGAGTTATTGACCTTTGAGAAGATTTGGTGTGTTTGGACGGTTTTTCCTTTAAAATAATGCAAACGGGTTTGCTCTCTTAGTTGGCTTTTAATTTCCCCTAAATGATTAGCGCTTTCAAGGGTGCACACATGTGGTCCAACGGCTCCCTGACTTCCCATTTCCACCTTTTACGGACGGAGCTCTCAGAACCATCATGTGCACATGGTAACTGAAAAAAAAATATTTTCTTTATTTGCAGCACAAATCCAGGTGGCTTGCTTGGTGGCAAAGGCAAAAAGTACCCGAAATACTTGCAGATGCAATGGCCCGACAACTATGTCTATTGGACACAGTTGCCTTACTTTCATGTAGAAACCGCAATGGCTTGACTCTTCTTGCCACTTCAGATTTTGGAGTTGCAATGGCTTGCCGAACCTACCATGTGTGCACCCTTTGGGGAGCTTGGATCCTTTCAAAGTGACGGTTTCTTTGCATTCCATAGAGGGTAATCGGTAGCTCAAAACGTATATATCTATTTTCTCTTTGCATCTCGTCTTGTTGTGTAAAAAGGGTCTTTAGTTGACGAAGGAAAAATGGTAGATTGATTTCTAAACGCGTTTTGCTTTGATATTGCGAGTCAAATATTATGAGTCAAATAAACGCTTGGCAATGGACAAGTGATAAGAATCTTTCTTTTGAGTTTAGGTTATCTTAGGACATATATTTTATTGTGATTGTTGATTCTTTGTGTTGTCCAATGAGTTAGACATTGTATTTAGTGTGTCAAGGTAACCATGTCCCAAAAATGAACATTGAAGTGCAACAATTGGTGAACTTTCAAAAGAACAAAGAGCTGTTGACAAATGCTTAATCCAAAATAACGCTTGCTGGACTCTGTTGCTTGCAAAATATGCTCAACCTAGATACAAATAGATAGAGAGCCAAGAACCATTTGGCTATTTTATAAAGAGAGAGTGAAATGAGGGCAATGGCAAATAAATTCTATTGAAACGCATTTATAGGTGGATATGTTTGAGGAAGGTCTTTTTAAGGAAAAGCCTTGGATTGTTTAGAATGCATGCCTTGCAATGACATCACTAGAGATGCAAGCACATTTGTTTACTGGTCACTCATGTCGATGGGATGAGAGCCAACTTCGCATGGTTGCTTTTTTTTTTTTTTTTTTGGGTAGTTTAGAAGTCTTTATGTTGGAATGCAATATTGCATTCCAACATAATTAAATATTGCATGTTTAAATTAAATTAGGTTTGAGACTCTTCCTTTTGCTACCATAGGCAGCATCGTTGCTAGAGGCTATACACACACACACACGTCATGTCTATTGCTATTCACTTGGCCGTGTCTGCCCATTAAAATAAAAGGGTTGAGGTTCTCTTTTCTTTCATGCTAGCCTATGTGGAAATCCATTAAGGTAACGTTGTCCACACTAACAACCTCCCCATTCAATGCATTCATAAAGCACTTAGAATCCCATCCCCCCCCCCCCGCCCCCCCGCGCGCCGGGGTAGACCCTTGTTCCTCTAGCAAAGCCCACTCCTTGACATCATCATCAGTATGCTACCAGGCCATTGCAATGAACGCCTCGTGCCACAAACACTCCTAGAGCCTTCTACTATGAGCTCTCATAGGCAAAGCGAAATCCAAACACAGGCACAAGCCTCGCAAACCCTCAGAAGATTTACCTCCAGAGCTTCTATATATATAATATATATTGCAGCTTAAAAATTCAAGCAAGAAGAACGCCTCACTTGTCATGCATTGATTCTTTCACAAAAGTCCATACCAAACATCTAATGTAAAATGCAACACGAAGGGTAAGACTTGACATGCACGTAAGACTTGACATGC